>NC_042618.1:106279908-106595566 GCF_901001135.1 Rhinatrema bivittatum
GCTAGTAAATCTTTGTGCACCCGAGAATCCACAGTGTTGCATATCCATGTATGTGCTGTTAAACAATTTATATGTGTTCATCAATTAATCTGAGTTTCTTCTGTTTGCCTCTGTTGTATTCCATGCAGGCAGAGCACCGTGCCATCGGCAGGCCAGGATGTTTCATTCACACACGGACAACTCTCTTTGGTATGTGTGAGCGAGATGTTGTCTGAACCTACTGGCTGAGCTCACGGGCTATCCTGTTCCTATATGAAGAGCTGCGCTTTGACCTAGACCCCCTGGCCAATCATCACCATGTTGTGCCTGGGTTGACACAACTTCTTGGTGCCTTAAATATTTTTGGTACCGGAAGTTTTCAAAACTCCATGAATGTCGTTGCTGGTATGACACAGGCCTCCATTTCACAGCATCTGTCACAGGTGTTGAAGGTCATGATGAAGCAGATGAGGAAGTACATCGTCTATCCTATGGATCCAGCGGAGCTGCAACAGATCCGCAGTGGGTTCATGGGTATTGCGGGGATGCCGAACGTGTTGGGTGCTATTGACTGCACACATATTGCGTTTACCCCCAAGTCGGAGGAAGAGAGTGCGTTCCGGAATTGCAAGCACTTCCATTCCATGAATGTGCAAGTCGTTTGCGATGCACATCTTCAGATTCTAAATGTTGTAGCGAAGTATCCTGGGAGCTACCATGATGCTTACATTCTCGCACATTCACCTCTGGGGACCCTATTCCCAGAGATAAAGTACAGTGAAGGTTGGCTACTTGGTAAGTGACAATGGCTACTGCCTGGGATTCTATCTGTCATGTGTTCAAGTCTGGGGATGTACAGGATGATCGGTATACAGTTATGTTTATGATGATATGTTTATGATGTTTGGCGCTGCGAAGTTGTTTTTGATGTATTCCGGATTATTAATCCTATAGGTGATGGCGGCTATGGCTGTAAACCCTGGTTGTTAACTCCAGTCCCCACTCACAGCCGCCGAAAAATGCTACAATGAGGCTCATGGCAGCACCAGAAACATGATTGAGCGCACTTTTGGAGTTCTGAAGGGGCATTTCCGATGTCTGGATCACTCAGGGGGAGCCCTGCAGTACAGTGCAGAGAAGGTGGTGAGCATAATTGTTGCCTGTTGCATGCTACACAACATTTGTCAGAGATTTGGTGTGGATGCAGAGGTAGCCGAAAACTTGCCACCAGATCCGCCTGTGGAACTGCCAGCTGAAGCGGACAACACTGCACAGGGTCATGAGGTCCGACGAAGGATCATCAAAAGTTATTTCTCTTGTAAGTTATTAAATGTCATACATTCGTTTTCCTAACTGCTCTTTTTCTGTCTTATGTCACCACTCATGTCTCCATGCCCCCATACTGATGTGGCACTTTCATTGTAGTTCATTGCTCTGATTAATTCTAGATGTTAATCATTTCACTACCTGTATGGCCTAATTACTCTTGTCTTGTTTTTGTTTCAGAAGCTAAGATGCATCTATTTAACAATCCACCCCTCAGAACATTTCATAGCAAGATGACCCCTCCATCATACCATTTACAATCAGAAACAATCAGAAGAGGAGCACATGGAATAGAAAGAGAAAATCTACAAAGAAGAAGAGGAGCACATGGAGTACAAAGAGAACATCTACAAAACCTACAAAGAAGAAGAGGAGCACATGGAGTACAAAGAGAACATCTACAAAACCTACAAATAAGAAGAGGAGCACATGGAATGCAAAGAGAAAATCTACAAAATCTACAAAGAAGAAGAGGAGCACATGGAATGCAAAGAGAAAATCTACAAAGAAGAAGAGGAGCACATGGAATGCAAAGAGAAAATCTACAAAGAAGAAGAGGAGCACATGGAATACAAAGAGAAAATCAACAAAGAAGAGGAGCACATGGAATACAAAGGCAGCAGCCATGGACGTTGAAAGGCAGCAGGGCCTCCGGTCATGGACGCCCAGGTACAGGCGGGAAGGTCCATGAACGGAAGCCCCGACCTTGGACGTCCAGCCGGGCGATCAAGGCAGCGGCCATGGATGTTGGAAGGCAGTGGGGCCTCCGATCATGGACGCCTGGATACAGGCGGGAAGGTCCATGAACAGAAGCCCCCGACCACAGCATAAGTATTCCCTTATATCGGTGAATGTTGGAGAATTAATTGCATCAGTAGCATGGGTTCTTCTTAGTGTTTGGGTAATTGCCAGGTTCTTGTGGCCTGGTTTTTGGCCTCTGTTAGAAATAGGATGCTGGGCTTGATGGACCCTTGGTCTGTCCCAGCATGGCAATTTCTTATGTTCTTATGTTCTTATGACCTTGGACGGGTCATCCAGACGTCCGGACGTTGAAGGTTGGGGTGGCCTCCGAACAAGAGGACGTCCGGATGCTCAGGACGGTGTCCATGCGGGAATGGTAGAATGATGTTTGAAATGACATTTGAAATGACAGGTACCAGCGCACCCTGAATACTGTATAGGCGCTGTATACCACTCTATACAGTAAAATGGATTGCGAACGCCTACTGCTTCACTGACGCGCTTTGGACGCTTGTTTGCTGCTGCTCGGATTTGCGTCTAATTTGAATACTGAATCGAGCGGCTTGTGAACCAAAATGTGCGTGCGTCAAACGAGCGGGCGCCCGACACTGCTGCACGTTTTCTTATGCGTCCTTACTGTATCGGCCCGTTTATTGGCAAATAAGGGTGGAATGTGAGAGAGAGTATGATTAAATATTTTCTTTACTTTGTGAGTTCTCTCAAAGCAAGCATCCTAAGACAGGTTTGAAATAATTTTTTTTTTTTATTTCTATTAACAAGATTTCCAGTGTCATTTATACACACACACACTAGCAACATTTTAGACTGCGGAAAATTGATGGTGGGAGGCAGTCAGTCTTGATTAATGATTTGGTTTGAGATAGCGTAGTAGGTGAACCACTGTATCCTGAGACTTCATGTTCAAGAGTGGTAGATCAGGTCCAGTCGGTGCCATCAAGCAGCGTGAGCTATTTCTCGATCACAAGCCACCAAATCTTCACATCATTCCTGGGTCAACGCTCTCTACCCAGCGTTCACAAGCAGCGCTCTAAAAATTATTACCCAGCAAAGATAAATGCGAACCAATGAACTGTGACACAATTTTAGTAAAATGCACTAGTGCCACTCACATGGACATACAAGAGGTCAAAGTTATTGAGTTAAAACAGGTTAAAGATAAAAGTTGTTAATACTTACCTGGAGAATTCCAGAATTTCCTAAAGAGCTTGAAATAACAAGTTAACATAAAGAATCAGATTTCTTAAATTAAAGTTGAAATTCAACATTTATTCTCATTAAGAAGTAACTAACTGAGAAAATACTTATCTGATAATATCTTGGGAAGAAG
The DNA here is from genome assembly GCF_901001135.1 of Rhinatrema bivittatum. NCBI lineage: Eukaryota > Metazoa > Chordata > Amphibia > Gymnophiona > Rhinatrematidae > Rhinatrema > Rhinatrema bivittatum. The sequence continues at coordinate 106,283,303 of NC_042618.1, forward strand.
TAATTCTTGTACAGGAACTGGTTTTATTCCAAACTGTGTTAAGAATTAGAGTGAGAGTCACATATGAAAAATTGTTCATGTGCAGCAGAAGTAAATTATTTCTCATTGAAATTATTGAAAGGTTTGTTTGTTCAATAATTAAACTTGTTTATAGTGGTGAAGAACCTAGATAATTATCCATTTGCCAATATAATAAAATCATTTAATTTAATTATAAAAGTGCCTCTGAAATCATTTTGATTTATTTTCTGGTCAAGACACTCTGGGTGTGTAAACTATCTCCATACCATCTTTAAAAGCGGAAACCCCAATAACCTTACCTTCTGGCTACCCATGAGACAGTGCCTGAGATATTGGTGCCCAAGGATGTTTACATATCTTTGACACCTGGCAGTGTTGCCCATGGGCAGTGGATACTCTCTCTGTGACACCAGGAACCTTTTGTTTTTTTGGGTTTTTTTATCTTACAGGAAATGATAGTGGTGAGGAGGTGGCACCCTAGCACATCTGACTGACCTCTAGCTTCTGGTTAGGCCATGTGTTCCAGTACATTTATTTCAGGTGCTAGGGGTGAGTACTTTTCTTTATTAGTCTATATGTTGGGCAATGGTTATTTGGCATACTGGATGTTTTTTTCCTTGAATATAGGTAATAAGGTATATTTCAGTGCCAGTCACGTTTTCAGCATATCCACAATGAATATGTATGAGAGAGATTTGCATGCACTCCCTCAATTGTATGCAAATCTCTCTCTTGCATATTCATTGTGGATATTTTGAAACCCTGACTAAGTAGGCATGTCCCGAGGACTTGGTTCAGTCCAAAATGGAGCAGTGGTCAAATAGGATAATAGAATGTTAGAATGATTAAGAAAGGCTTTGCAAACCAAAAGAAAGCATTATTTTACCATTATAAAATACCCTGGTGTACATACATCTTGAATATTGTGAGCAGTTCTGTTCATACCAACTCAAAAAGGGCATAATACACCTAGAAAAGGTACAGATAAAAGGCAACAAAAACAATTGGCCATGAAACGCCATATGACGATACTAAAAAAAACCCAGAACTCTTCAGCTTAGAAAATAGACAGCTAAAGGGAGATATGATCATTATGAAGAATCATCTTTGTGAATAAGACATACTTGGTCTCAAAGTACAGGAATTCCAGTTTTCTGAACTAATATACAAGTGACAATTACAACCTGCACTGGACTTCCGAGAAAGCACTGGGTTAACTTGCATAGAGTGATATTGAAAACTCCAAAGAGTGGTATGACTCCATTGGGTTTCCAAGATGGCAGAAATATCCTGCCTGGAGGGACCATGGTTAAATCCCAAATGTCATTGAGCATTGGAAGGCTAAGATATTTTTTGAACAGCAGCCTTACTAATTTTGGTGGCTGTCTGGGATTATCAAAATTGGTAATAAGACATGGAAGGGGCCTGGATGCTGGGTTACATATTGGTCTTGCACAGACGCACAGCCTCCATAGTTCAAAAGCAGTGAAGAGATACCGCCAACTTATAAGAGGAGTGTGCCATGCACCACCAAACTGAGATGCCGTTGCCAGGGTTTGGGCAGCTTGCCAGACTATTGTGGCAAACCTTTTCCTGCTTTTTTCCTTTAGGTGGCTGGTGTAGCCATAGGCATGAGAGGGGAGAGAGTGTGCTCAAGCTGCAACAGCTTAACATTCCTGGATCACTGATTATCTTGCTGCCACTGCTTGCCCCACTCCTTGTTACAGGTGCAGCTGCTCCCTTAGCTTTCCCTTCCTCTGGCTTGGTGACTCTCACAGTCTTGCTTAACTTTGTCCTTCTGGGCAGCTGGCAATGACATCACCAGTGTCTCAGTTCTATCTCTGCCACTGCAGCGCTCTGCATTCTGCCACTACTGCCACTGCCTCCCTCCCTCAGGCCACAACTCGGTCTCGTCTTGGCAGAATGGATGGTGATAAACTTAGTTTTCTGTAGTATAATCCCTTCTCTGCCCCTGGACCCCATTGCTGCTTGTCTCACTATCCCCTGTCCCCTGACTCTCTCCAAGCCTAATATCTTCTGTTCCCGAGGAGCGCACTGGGTTTTGAAAATGTGCCCATTACTTTTATGCACATATAAGAACGGCAATTTCTAAAAAGCCCATATCTGCAGCTGAAGTACTGTTTTACCTGCAGAAATGACTTTGAAAATTACTCTCCTTATGCTCATCTTCCCAAACTGGAAGAATCTCAACTCTGCAGACTGGATAAGCTGGTTTGTCTTTATCTGCTATGCTACTACGGTGCCAAAAGCCTGCTATGATATCCGCCTTTGAGCAGTAATGACCTATTAAGAGTTTGAGGGCTCTTCCCAGATTAACACTGGGTGTGGAGAGTGACTAAGCTTATGGAAAAACTTGAAGAGATCTCTATGACATCTGTGTGAATTGCTATTTTCAGACTGAAGGTAATTGTAGTAATGAAGATTGACCTAGTATGAGGTGAATAGTTAAGAATGAAGAGAGACTTAGGACTTATGAGGGAATAATAAAGTTATCTCACAGAACCTTTCTGACAGAGATAGGGTTTCTTTTTTGCAGAGGATAAAGGGGATGGAAAGCTCTCTTATGAAGAAAGGCTAAACAGGTTAGGGCTCTTTAGCTTGGAAAAGAGACAACTGAGAGGAGATATGATTGTAATTTATAAAATCATGAGTGGGGTGGAACAGGTAAATAGGGAATGGTTATTTACCCTTTCAAACTACACTAGGACTAGGGGTGCTCCATGAAACTAGCAACCAGCAGATTTAAAACAAATCATAGGAAGTATTTTTTCGCTTAGTGCACAATCAAGCTATGGAATCTGTTGATGGATGATGTGGTCAAGGAACTAACATAGTGGGATTCAAAAGAGGACTGGACAAGTTTCCTAAGGAAAAGTCCATAAACAGTTATTAGCCAGGCAGACTTGGAAAAGCCAGTGCTTATCCTTGGCAGTGAGATACAAGAAATAGATCAACTATTGGGGATCTGTCTGGCCACTGTTGGAGACAGAATGTTGGATTTGATGGACCTTGGACTGACCCAGCATGGCACTTCTTAAGTTCTTAATTCTGCTTTAAAGGATAAAGCTGAAAATGTTGATAATATTTGTAAAAAAATAGGCATTTAAGATTAGTGGGCTATCCTAAGATTGCAAATATGTCTGGGCTAGACCTTTTTAAAAGTTATCTGAAAGGAAGTGTCAGGAATACCAGAGTCAATGTTGCCACCTCTGGTGAAGGCTTATTATCTGCCAAATAAGGTTATCAAGGATACATCTTTTCAAAATCAATCTAAAATCTTCTTGTGGGATAGGTCTGTTAGAGATGATTAATCTCTAACATTGAGCATTGTCCCTCTGTTTAGTAGCAGAGTCCCTTGAGAATGCTCTTTTGTTGATATTTTTCTTGTTAGAGACAGATTGGAATGGATCTTAAAACACTGCTTTGCTAAGAAGGATGTTAAATTATTGGATTAAATGATTAGGATTTTTTTAGATGTCTTTTTTATTGAATGCAATATTCAGAAGTGTTAGTGACAAGGGACAACAGCACAGCCAGAATCAGAAAAGAAGAAAATAACAGTGATGGTCCAAGCTACTAACTGGGCGATTGAGAGAGTGGTTGATTTGACTGAGAAAATACTCAAACAGGGAATCTTTTAAAATAAAAAAAATTGAAAAACTACAACCTGGCCCAAATAAATATTTAAAAAAACACAGGAGTTAGAACTCAGGGAGATGCTGCTCCTGTTTTGATTATTTTAACACTAGTGTTATGGGAGTCTCAGTTTAGTGGATCCTTGGGCCGACCTGCAGGAGACTGGGAAAAGATGGTCACTGTCTCTAGTATATGGCAGGCCGGGAGGCAGATGTTCAGGCTGGATGCAGAGGTGATCTTCACGCTGGAAGCTGGTACTCCCCCGGGAGGAGCCCGTAGGAGCCCAACCGCTGGGACTTAGGTGGCTTCACCCTTGGAAGCTGAAGCCCCCCCGGGAGGAGCCCGTAGGGGCCCGGCCGCTGGGACTTAGGCGGTAGTGGATCAGGACTGGGAACTGGAACCAGACTAAAACAGTAGATCAATACTGTAACAGGGCTCGGGTTCTGGAACCAGGCAGGAACTGTAGCAAGACTCGGGTACTGGAACCAGGTAAAGACTGTAGCAGGCAAGCAGGAACCAAGCAGGAACCAGGCAGGTACTGTAGCAGGCAAACAGGAACCAGGCAGGTACTGTAGCAGGCAAGCAAGAACGGAGCGAATAGCGAGGCAGGTCGCTCTGGGGCACAGCTCAACAGGGATCCGGTAGGTAAGCCCGTTGCAAGGCAAAGACTGGGTGGCCGCGGCCGGCTTATCAAGGCCGTGATGTCTGATGTCAGGAATTGGGCGGAGTCACCTCTTTTTTTGACTTGGTTAAAGATTAGGGCATTTGATATATCCACTGCTGCGTACCACTGGCCTTCGCCATTCTGGATGGCTTCTACTAAATTTGAGACATTAGGGACCACTGCATGTAAGGAAGCAGCTTTTTCATTCAAATTATGATAATGAACTGTCATGTACCAGGTACCATCTGTTTTCTTCATGGGCCACATTGGACCTTCTAGGCCTCCCTCTACGCGGCCATGGCTTGTCAAGATAGGTTCTATGGAAGGCTTTAAGGAGTTCTTTGTCGAGAACGTTGTGGGAGGGTTCCCATGAATTCTCCTCAGCCCCATAACCCTCCCAGGCTAAGAGGTATTCCCATCTACCTTGACGCCGACGGACATTGAAGACCTCTCTTACCTGAAGTGATGAGTCTGGTTCGGTAGAGATCTGTGGAGGTGAAGGATCTCTACGAGAGGGCCAGGAGAGGACCAAAGGCTTCAACAGCGAGACATGGAATGTGCTATGGATGCCCATTGCACGTGGTAGCTGTAACTGATAAGACACTGCTCCCACTCTTCAAAGCACTGGAAACAGATCGATGTACTTGGGTACCAGGTGATGAGAAGGAAGTCTCAACCTTATGTGTCGGGTGCTTAACCACACCTTCTGACCAGGACGGAAGAGTGGAGCAGGACATCTGTGGGCATCAGAAGAACTCTTGGAGCATTCAGAGGCCTGGGTAAGGCGTTCTTTGACTTGATTCCACACCTGGCGAATGATGTGGGCCATGAACTGTGCCACTGGGGAAGGAATAGTCAGAGGAACTGGAAGTGGCAGCTGAGGTTGTCGTCCGAATACCACGGAGAACGGAGATACATTGGTGGCAGCAGCGACATGGGTATTATGCGACAACTCAATCCAGGGTAGCAAATCAGACCAGTTGTCCTGCTGGTCATTCACGTAGGAACGGAGGAATGTTTTCAAGATCTGGTTGGTCCTTTCAGCTTGACCATTGGCCTGTGGGTGATAGGCCGACGTGAAATTCAAGGCAATGTTAAATTTCTTGCATAAGGAGTGCCAGTATCTGGCGGCAAACTGTGGTCCTGGGACGGATATTATTTCCTTTGGGAGTCCATGGAGACGGAAAATGTGTTTCAGGAACAACTTGGCTAGTTCTGGGGCCGATGGGAGGCCCGGCAAGGAAATAAAGTGACCCATTTTCGAAAAACGGTTCATGATGACCCAAATTACGGTATTGTTCTGGGACAGAGGCAGGTCTGTGATGAAGTCCATTGAGATGCTGGACCATGGCTCGGTAGGTGCTGGAAGCGGCAGGAGTAGGCCCCAAGGCCGTCCGGTAGGTGGCTTCTGTTGGGCGCAGACGGGACATGAATCCACATAGTTACGAGAGTCTTGCACCATGTTGGCCGAGGATCAGTCCGAGGAGTAGTCAACAAGGCAGAGGTCAGATTCCGGAGGTCAGACAAGGTCACAAGGCAGGCAGAGGTCAGGATGCAGGCAGCGGACAGGATGGTCAAGGAACGTGCCGAGGTCAGTACCAGAGAGACAGTCCGAGGGTACTACCTGGGAGGACAGACAGTCAGACGCAGGAACAGAAGGACACTGGAACAAGGCTGGAACAGTAGGATACTGGAACAAGACTGGAATAAGACTGTGAACGCAGAGGCAAACTAGAACACAATACAGTGCCGACCTGATTGCCAAGGCAAGGAAGTGCAGGCAGGGACTTCCTTATATCGTCCCATCAATCAGGGCGCGCTGCGGAGCTAGGATCCACCCCTGGCCCTACAAGAGGCCGGGAGGTCGGTCCGCGCACGTGCGCATAGGGGCGTGGCCAATGCCACTGGAGACACTGAACTCCGGCGTGAGGCCTGGTGCGCAGTGGAAGGCCCAACAACCGCCGCCGCAGGATGCCGAGGCCTAGAGGAGCTCGCGGCTGCCACTGGGGAGGCCGAACCGTGACCTGCGGAGGAGCTAGCGAGGTGAGCAGGCCCATGTGTGGGCCGGGCACGGACGGGGCACTCAACATCTGGATACACTCTAATGATTGACTGAAGAAAAGGCTCAAGACGATGTTTGAAAAAAAGTCATAGAACCCAATCACGATTGAACTCAAAAGCAAAGGTGACTACCACAGTGGCCACCTGAACATGAGTAGTATCTGAGGTTTCCAACAATAATGATATATCCAAATTAGGTGTTAACATGTCCATACCTTGAACTTTTTCTTGCAGTTCTTTCTTCTTAAATGGAGGCAGATAAAAAGACATAGAAATGAGAGGAACCGCAGCCTCAGGAAGCTTAAGATGTTCCTCTAAATATTTCTTGAACATAACTTTTGCAGTAACATGAGGAAGTCTAAGGAAATTAATAAAGCGAATATTTCTTTCACGAATAACATTTTCTAGACTCTCAATTTCATACTGAAGTAATAAATTTTCCTTTATTATCTTGTCTTGAGAAAGCTTCAGACCTTGGGAGCTCTGTTTAATTTCTGCTATTTCTTTTTGGGTAGAAACTTTTAGTTGTTCCAGAGAAAAAATACAACTTTCAGCAGTATTAATCCTATCTATGATAGGATTAAACAGAGTAGTAATGGAAGTTCCAAGATTAGCTATGGCTTCCCAAATAGAGTCGAGAGTAATCTGCTGAGGTCTTACCATAACTGGAATTGAAAGTTTCTTCGGAGGACTCAGAGCTGAGGTATTAATATGCTCTTCTGAGATAAAAAATAAAATTTCCAATAATGAATGAGCTGGCTAAACCCTCAACAGAGCCCTCTCCGGCAGCTCCTCCAGGGCTCTCAAGGCATCCTGATCTCGCTCTGGGTCGCAGGGCATCAGCATCATTGGCATTAACCCCCTCCCATCAGGAGACCATGATCTCTGGAGGCTGCCAGGTTCTCCAGAGGAACCCTAATGATCGGGGATAGAGATGTTGACAAGTCTGGGGAAGAGGTAGGAAACTCTGATACCACTTCCTTCCCCAAGGACAAAACTTCCGATTGAGGTCCCCGCTGAATGTGAGCATCCATGGGTCCTGAAATGGGGGAGTCTAAAGGAATCACGGGTTAGGTCCATTCTTTTGCCCTCTCTTTTCGGGCCGAGTGCAGCATTGCAAAAGGAAATAGTTTGTCCAAAGCAAGAGTAAAGGAAAGCCATGCTCATGTAGTAAGCTCTGCAGTGGCCATCTTGCAAGCCTATGTTCTTGCACATTTTAATGCCAGAAATAACTACACCTTTTTTCCTGGCATTATGCTGTGTGATATGCCTGAACTGGGATTTGTGATATTTATTGCAAAGCCTGTTTTGGGTGAGGGGGAGGGGAGTAGGGAGAAAGAGAGCCTCTGGAGTGGCACACATATTAGTCAACTTTTTATACCACTGTAGGAAGGTCAACTAGTAACTTGAGGTGATGTTTTGGTGGTGATCTAGGGTTTGGGGGACAGTTTTACATGCACAATCAGAGGTATGAACAGCACAGTACACATCAGTGAAGATTTAATGTGATTTGGAGTGAGGAAAGGTACACAAAGTTGAGATTTGTACATTGTACTCTCGACCTAGTTTGATGCATTCTCTACCTATCTGTATAAGATGGAGGTGGGGCATGCTTCTGTACAGCTTTCACCCTAGTGGGAGGCTCATAAGGGTCTCCCTGTAAATCATTCTGGGTGGTAAGAAACTCTACCAGCTCCTGGAAAGATTTAGATTCTCTTCCCTTACTACATGCAGTCACTGAGCCAGCCAAGGTAGCTATTGCTTAAGATCCAGGTATGGCTCCTTTGCACCACCGCCTGACAGCCTGTAATCATTTGCTGAGACATCACATCTAAATCCTCTCCTGTTACAACTGCATGTATGAAAGCTAGTAATTTAATGGTTTAAATACCATCGGCAAGTGAATTCCAATGCGTTAACAACTGAGAGGCAGGGAAAGAAGCTTCATCTGGATATAATTGAAGACAAACGTTTGCTAATAGCTGTGCTAAAGTAGGGGAATCTTCCCTGTATTTTTCAGCTTTTTTTGTGTCTGCTTGTATAGGCGACCAAATATAGGCATTATTTGTCAAAGGACCAATGAGCCCTAATTCCTGAATATCTAATTCAAGTGCCCCCTCCCCCCCCCCCCCCATACCGTTTTCAATTAAATGCAGTAACCAGTCTAACAGTCGTTCTCCAGGGTCTTGCTTAAACGTTTTTGCCATGGAACCCAATTCTTTCAGGGCAAAGTTTCTTCTACAGACATCAGAGGTTTTGCCCTCTTCCTCCCATTGTTACTCACATCTATTTCTGTTTCCACCCACCGGGACATACGATCTCCTTGAGGAACTAATCATTTATTTTTAGGGTGAACTAGTTTAACATTGGTCTTTGTCCCAGTAGTTGTCAGTGGATGGACGGAGCAAGACGGGGGTGGGGGGGGGGGGGGGTATATCTTAGCTCTCAGATATCCCATCCATCCGTCCGTTCTTCCCCCCATGTAATTGCTGCTATTTTAATGGCATTTGGAGTTAAACCTGACTGAGCCCCGACATACAATGCTTTTTAGTTGTTCTCGAGCTCCAGCAGCTTTTAAACTAGAACAAAGGGGAAAGCTGACAGTCACTCAGCAGCGCATGGTTCGGAGGGAGGTATCTTCAAAGGATACTAATGACGCATTAGAATTAGGGCATCCCGACAGTGAGGTTCCAATAATAAGAAATGTAGCAGACTTACATTGGTTACCCATCGAATACAGGATAAAATACAAAGCCTTATGCACCTTACACAAACTAATATATGATAAAGAAGCAGACTGGCTAAACACAGCCTTACGAGTACATGTTCCACAAAGAAACCTCTGCTCAGCAAACAAAGCACTACTAACAATCCCTTCAGTAAAGTCAGCAAAATTAACCCAAGTGAGAGAAAGGGCTTTATCATTGGCTGGGCCCATACTATGGAACACGATGCCCCCCGAACTCAGATTACAGAATAATCTCAAAACTTTTAAGAAAAATCTAAAAACATGGCTCTTTAAAAAAGCCTTCACTAAAGAGTGAGGAGGGTAGAGAGAGAATGAAAGTACAAGGTAATGCAGATGAGAATGAATTTAATCAATCCTACATTTAAGAAGTAATATTTCAAAGCGATAGTAACTCAATAATATACCTGGACTTGACCAACATTACTCAAATAATGATTTTATTTATGAAATTGTAACCGAACTTTATTGGCACCTGTTAGAATGTAAGATATCCTACATTTACTTACCTTAGTCTATGTGCCTATTTGTAAACCGTTGCGATGGTATATAACTTAGCGACGGTATAGAAAAGTTTTTAAATAAATAAATAAATAGTCCAAGTGCCTGTAACTAAAAACTCACCTGAGCTAAAAAATTCTAATTTATCCTTATCAATTAAAAAGCAAAATGAAAATACAAACAAAAAACACACTTTGAAATGTTTGTATGCTAATGCCAGAAATCTAAGACGTAAGATAGGAGAATTAGAATGTATAACAGTGAATGATGACATAGACTTAATTGGAATCTCAGAGACATGGTGGAAGGAGGATAACCAATGGGACAGTGCTATATCGGAGTACAAATTATATCGCAATGACAGAGATGAGCGTCCATGAGGCGGTTGGCACTGTATGTCTGGGATGGTATAGAGTCCTTCAGGATAAACATTCTGCATAAGACTAAATGCACAATCGAATCTTTATGGGTAGAAATCCCTTGTGTGTTGGGGAAGAGTATATTGATAGGGGTATACTACCGTCCACCTGGCCAAGGTGAGACAGACAGTGAAATGCTAAGAGAAATAAAGGAAGCTAACCAATTTGGTAGTGCAGTAATACTGGGAGATTTAAATTACCCCAATTTTGACTGAGTAAATGTATCATTGAGACATGCTAGAGAGATAAAGTTCCTAGATGGAATAAATGACAGTTTTATGGAACAATTGGTTCAGGAACCAATGAGAGAGGGAGCAATTTTAGATGTAATTCTCAGTGGAGCACAGGATTTGGTGAGAAAGGTAATGGTGGTGGGACTGCTTGGCAATAGTGATCATAATATGATCAAATTTGAATTAATGACTGGAAGGGGGACAGTAAGCAAATCTATGGCTCTCCTGCTAAACTTTCAAAAGGGAAACTTTGATAAAATGAGAAAAATAGTTAGAAAAAAACTGAAAGGAGCAGCTACAAAGGTAAAAAGTGTACAAGAGGCATGGACATTGTTAAAAAATACCATCCTAGAAGCACAGACCAGATGTATTCCACACATTAAGAAAGGTGGAAGGAAGGCAAAACGATAATTGGCATGGTTAAAAGGTGAGGTGAAAGAGACTATTTTAGCCAAAAGACCTTCATTCAAAAATTGGAAGAAGGATCCAACAGAAGAAAATAGGATAAAGCATAAGCATTGGTAAGTTAAATGTAACAAATTGATAAGACAGGCTAAGAGAGAATGTGAAAAGAAGTTGGCCAAAGAGGCAAAAACATACAGTAAAAACTTGTAAAAATACATCCGAAACAGAAAGCCTGTGAGGGAGTCAGTTGGATCGTTAGATGATCGAGGGGTTAAAGGGGCACTTAGAGAAGATAAGACCATTGAGGAAAGATTAAACGATTTCTTTGCTTCAGTGTTTACTGAAGAGGATGTTGGGGAGATATCCATTCTGGAGAAGGTTTTCATGGATGATGATTCAGATGGACTGAACAAAATCACAGTGAACCTAGAAGATGTGGTAGGCCTGATTGACAAACTGAAGAGTAGTAAATCACCTGGACCAGTAGTAAATCACCTGGACCAGATGGTATACACCCCAGGGTTCTGAAGGAACTAAAAAATGAAATTTCAGCCCTATTAATAAAAATTTGTAACCTATCATTAAAATCATCCATTTTATCTGAAGACTGGAGGGTGGCTAATGTAACCCCAATATTTAAAAAAGGCTCCAGGGGCGATCTGGGAAACTACAGACCAGTTAGCCTGACGTCAATACCAGAAAAAATAGTGGAAAGTGTTCTAAATATCAAAATCACAGAACATATAGAAAAACATGGTTTAATGGAACAAAGTCAGCATGGCTTTACCCAAGGCAAGTATTGCCTCACAAATTTGCTTCACTTTTTTGAAGGAGTTAATAAACATGTAAATAAAGTTCAACCAGTAGATATAGTGTATTTGGATTTTCAGAAGGCATTTGATAAACTTCCTCATGAGAGGCTTCTAGAAAAAATAAAAAGTCATGGGATAGGTGGCAATATCCTTTCGTGGATTACAAACTGGCTAAAAGACAGTAGGATTAAATGGACAGTTTTCTCAGTGGAGGGGAGTGGACAGTGAAGTGGCTCCAGGGATCTGTATTGGGACCCATGCTTTTCAATATATTTATAAATGATCTGTAAAGGAATATGACAAGTGAGGTAATCAAATTTGCAGATGATACAAAATTATTCAGAGTAGTTAAATCACAAGCAGATTGTGATAAATTACAGGAAGACCTTGTGAGACTGGAAAATTGGGCATCCAAATGGCAGATGAAATTTAATGTGGATAAGTGCAAGGTGATGCATATAGGAAAAATAACCCATGCTATAGTTACACAATGTTTAGTGGATGACATATTGAAATCATCGTTTCAGTGTGCTGCGGCAGTCAAAAAAGCAAACAGAATGTTGGGACCTGAGGTAGGCCTCCCGCGAGGCAGGTGAAGCAGGCGGCCCGCACCCAAAATCGGCCGGAGCCCACCCCTGAACCAGACCGAAGCAGACGGATGGAAAGGAAAAGAGAGCGGTAAGCCCGCCCACCTCAACCCGACGTCACCTCTGGCACCCTGGAGCCCTTTAAAGGGCACTCAACGGCACTAGGCTCGCCCTTTCCTGCTCACCTTTCCAGGTCGGCCCTCCCCGCGCTATCGGCGCTGACCCATCAGGGTCAGGGGAGGTGGACCTGAGGTAGGCTCCCACGAGGCAGGTGAAGCAAGCGGCCAGCACCCAAATTCGGCCAGAGCCCACCCCCGAACCAGACCGAAGCAGACGGATGGAAAGAAAAAGAGAGCGGTAAGCCCGCCCACCTCGACCCGATGTCACCTCTGGCGCCCCGGAGCCCTTTAAAGGGCACTTGACGGTGCTAGGCGTCGCGCGCCTAAGGAGCTCGACAAAGGGGCCTGCCCCTTTGTGCGCCCCTTCGTGTGCACCGGAACGCTGATTAGCAAGTCACCCACCCTCCCTACCCGCCAGCAAACGGAAGCTCTCTCAGATTCCACTCACTCCACAGCTCACCAATAGACGGACGTTCACTCAACACTCATCCTTCACCCAGCTCTCCAGCATTCGGACTCTCTCTCAGACTCCAGCCACTCCCCAGCTCTCCAGCAGACAGATGGTCACTCAACACTCATTCTTCACCCATCTCTCCAGCACTTGGACTCTCTCTCAGACTCCAGCCACTCCCCAGCTCTCCAGCACTTGGACTCTCTCTCAGACTCCAGCCACTCCCCAGCTCTCCAGCAGATGGATGCTCACTCAACATTTAACCTTCTCCCAGCTCTCCAGCACTCGGACTCTCTCTCAGACTCCAGCCACTCCCCAGCTCTCCAGCAGACGGACTCTCACTCAAAGCTTACCCAGTCCCTCACCACAAGAGAAACATGACACAAGGCTACCCAATCCCAATCCTACACCACAGTGTTCTTACCAAGGAAAAATCACCTACGCAACTCCGTACTCACGCTACCAGGACTCTCATCCCAATCATGATCTCCCCCTTTACTCAACTTCTGGGTCTTGCACTATTCTCATTGACACTCTTCAATGTACAATCTCTCACAAAGAAATCGCATATTCTAAATGATTATCTCCTCGACTCAAAGCCAGACATCTGCACTATAACGGAAACCTGGCTTAAACCTACAGACATAGCCTTGATAAACCAACTACCTGCACATCTTTACGATTTCTTCTCTCTTCCCAGACAAAAAAAAAGAGGCGGTGGCCTGCTCCTAGCTGTCAAAAAAGAGCTTAGGCTAACTCTACAGCCAGCCAAGTCTGCATCTAAATTAGAATTAGGCCTGTTTAAATCTGACCAGCTTCAAATCCTCCTCATTTATGCTCCGCCAGGTCTCCTAGACACCGATGCCTCCCCCATTGTAGAAACCATAGCCAAATATATAAACTTAGACTCCCCCGCTATGATCTTAGGGGATTTCAATCTCCACATTGATTCAATCCCTCTCTCTGCCAACTGCGAAGCATTCCTCACTACCCTCAAGGCTATGGGCTTCAAACAAATTATCAACAAGCCCACCCATAAAGCAGGTCATACTCTAGACCTTATTTTCATAAACTCTGGCTTCTCACATTCTACCCCTCCTGAATGCATCCCAGTCCCCTGGTCGGACCATTCATTGATTTCCACCACCCTCACGAGGAAGGAAAATCCCAACTCTCACCCCCCTCAATCTACATTTCACTACAGGAGATCATGCACCCATGAGGTCCTCAGTGAGCACCTAGCAAAGGAACTTCTCAACCTAGATGTCTCAAACCCGGCTCTACTCTCATGGCATAGTATCACAGAATCAGTAGCAAACAAATTATGCCCTCTTGCAGCCAAAAAAATCAGACAGACATCAAACAGGAAACAACCGTGGTTCTCCGATGAACTCAGAAAACTTAAACAAAACCTCGGACAGAAAGACAAATGGCGTAAGACCCCCTGCCTTAGCACACTAGCTGCCTATCAAATCAGCCCTCCACTTCTAAAGGAACTCCACTCTTCGAACAAAAAGAGATTTTTACACTCACAGAATCCACGACCTCGTTTTCGACGCCAAGGCCCTATTCTCCTATGTATCGGATCTCACAAAAACCACCACCCCGTCCATCCCGGACGATCAAGCACAATCAAAGGCAAACAAATTTGCAATCTTCTTCCAGAGCAAAATATCCAACCTATTAACACTCCTGCCCCCCAACTCTACCTCTACTCCTATCTCCATCTCTCCCTCCTCAAACATCGGAACATTACTTGAATCATTTGAACCTACATCCGCTCTAGAGATTGAATCCCTAATAAAGAAAATGAAACCCTCTTACCATCCCCTCGACCAAATCCCAACTAAATTACTCCTATCGGTGCCGGACACCATTTCCAAGCATCTAGCGGATATCATTAACTGCTCACTATCACAAGGAATCTTCCCTGACATTCTAAAACTCGCCACTCTCAAACCCCCTTCTCAAGAAACCAAACCTAGACCCTAGGGAACCCAACAATTTTCGTCCCATCTCCAATCTGCCTTTTGTTGCTAAGATTATGGAAAAACTAGTCAATACCCAACTGTCAGACTACCTGGAAGACCATTACATACTCCACCCAACGCAATATGGATTCTGCAATTTGCTAAGCACTGAAACCCTCCTCATTTCCCTCACAGACCACCTCATCATGGGCCTGGACACAGGACAAGCCTTCCTACTAGTACTTCTTGACATCTCGGCTGCATTTGACACGGTGAACCACTCCATTCTCCTAAAATGACTTTCAGACATCAGGATAACAGGAATGGCCTTCAGATGGTTCGATTCCTTTCTCAGTAATAGAGGCTACAAAGTCAAAATCAATAACAAAATCCCCACGCATCAACTCCACACAAGGAGTACCTCAGGGCTCCTCCCTGTCCCCCACCCTCTTCAATATCTACCTTCTTCCCCTCTGCCAGTTGCTTACAAAACTAAAACTTAAACACTATCTCTACGCTGATGACGTACAAATCCTAATCCCTATAACCGAATCCCTCACAAAAACACTTAAGTTCTGGGACAACTGCATCCAAGATATCAACCTCCTCCTCACTAGCTTAAACCTTGTTCTGAACTCGTCTAAGACGGAACTGCTCCTTATATCTCCCAACCACAGTGGTAACCTTCAATTGACCCACACCAACACCCTGGTCAGCCAAGCAAGAGATCTCGGAGTTATAATTGATAACCAGCTAAATCTAAAGAAGTTCATCAATAACACAACCAAGGACTGCTTCTACAAACTACAGGTACTAAAAAGACTCAAACCGCTTCTGCACTTTCATGACTTCAGAACTGTACTCCAGGCCATTATATTTTCCAAGTTAGACTATTGCAATTCTATTCTACTAGGTCTCCCCTCCTCTTGAACCAAACCTCTTCAGATGCTTCAAAACTCGGCCGCTAGAATCTTAACAAATTCCACCCAATGCCCACTCACACTCCACACCTCTTCAAGACCTATCAGTGGGCATTGGAGATCGATAGGGATCCGGTTGTAAATGGTTTTGTGAATGATGGTGAAAGACTTGTGTAAGATTCTAAAGCTTACAGGAAGTGAGTGCAGATTTTTGAGGATGGCTGTTTTTTGATGATCTCACTGGAAGTACAATACAAAACCCCCAAAAAATGCGCTCCTAGAACATCCTGACGCCTTTTAATGATGACAGAGCCGGAACTATGCTTTTAAAATGCGCCCCTAGAACATCCTGATGTCTTAATGATGACAAAGCAGGAAGTATGCTTTTTTTAAGCCTCCTCTGTTTTTAAAAAATTACAAGTGGTTAGGTGGCAGGAAAACTGTGGTTCATTCTGTAGACAAGGATTTGGTTTTAAACAAGTGATTGCTTGGAACTACATGTGGTGAACTGCAGGCAATGTATTTTTTTCACACAGGCACGATCAAATTTGCAAGACAGGTTTTTGCAAGCCCGAGTAGTATAATGGGTACGCTGTCACTCAAACCCCCAAGCCAAACCCCCAATGATGTCACCAGAAGTCCACCCTCCCCTCCAACCCCTCACTGTAGATACGCATGCCCCAATAAATGTTACTAGTGAGGTGGCAGGAAATGTGACTCATTCTGTACACAGAGACAGGGAGAATCTTCCCCACACCCCTTCCCTCCTCCCCTCACTGTAGATACGCATGCCTCAATCCTCGTCAACCAATGTTTTATGCAATTTGTACTACAGCCTTCACTGTTTCCTAGTGAGACCACCAAGATCACCTTCATCCTTTCACGCCTTGAAGGAAAAGCCCTGGCATCGGCATCCCCACTTTGGTAGTGTTCTGATGATATCCTCTGCCATCTTTCCCACTTCATTTCTGTTTTCAAGCGGACCTTTGAGGATCCCGGCTGACAGGCAGTTGCAGGTCACCATCTTCTTCACCTCCGTCAAGGCTCACTTTCGCACACCAAATTCACGGTCGAATTCAGAACATTAGCCACAGAACTGGGGTGGTAAGAGGACTGCCTACAGGCAATCTATCTAGAGGGCCTGTCTCCTGCCCTCAAGGATGAGTTGGCTACTCGAGAGATTCCCAGATCTCTTGAAGACCAGATTGACCATCGCCTACGTCAGTGATATCAGGAGGTAAAGGTCCTCCGGCCTCCTGCTGTATGCCCAGCTCGTGCTTCGAGCCCCAAGTTGAAGGCCTTGCCAGCACCTCTTCCATCACCAGAGGAACCGATGCAGATTAATCGCAGGTGCTTGTCTCCTGAAGAGTGCCTCCGACGTAAGAAACAAGACCCTTGCTTATATTGTGGTTTTTCCGGACACCTCCTGTAATCCTGCCCCGTCTGTCCGGGAAACTGCAGAGCCTGAGCCCTGCGGGTGTCCCGAGCTTGGGTGCTACTGTTACTGGCTCCCAGTTATTACTCCCTGTGTCCTTCTTTAGGGAATCACGCTCCTTTGCCACTACCGCATTCGTGGACACTGGGGCGAGTGTCAATTTTATTCTGGACGATATCGTCACACTAATCCAGATCCCACTTCAACCTCTGGAAGTACCTCTCTGCATCACATCAATCCAGGGAGAGCACCTCCCTGGTCGCATTACTCATCGCACCGTGGCCTTTCGCCTCACCGTGGGAACCCTCCATGAAGAGGAAATTTCTCTGTTCGTCTTAAAGCGTTCCATGCATCCGGTAATCCTAGGACTTCCTTGGCTCCAGGTACACGCACCCCACTTCGACTGGCAATCCCTGTAGTTAACTCAGTGGGGACCCCAGTGCCAGAACTGCTGTCTGCGACAGATGTCTCCAGCGATTACCGTCCTGAACTCTACAGCCCTTACCGGGTGACTTCAAAGATGTGTTCTCCAAACAAAATGCTGACATCCTGCCTCCACTCTGAAAATTAAATTGTCCCATTAAGCTCCTACTGGGCACTACGCCTCCCAAGGGCAGAACCTACCCCCTCTTGCTTCTGGAAACCCAAGCGATGTCAGAGTGCATTAAGGAAAATCTGAATAAAGGATTCATAAGATGCTCTGATTCCCCGGCAGGAGCCGTATTCTTCTTTGCGAAGAAGAAAGATGGCAGTTTACATCCTTGCATAGACTACCATGGGCTAAACACCATGACTCGCAAGGATCGTTACCCTCTGCCACTGATTAGCGAACTATTTGATCACCTACAAGGAGCTCAGATCTTTACAAAGTTAGATCTCCGAAGGGCATACAATCTTGTACAAATCCAGCCAGAGGACATCTGGAAGACCGCCTTCAATATGAGGGACGGCCACTACAAGTACACAGTAATGCCTTTCGGACTTTGTAATGCCCCTGTGGTCTTTCAGCGTTTGATGAATGAGATCTTCCAGGACCTACTATACTCATTTGTCATGGTATATCTGGATGATATACTGATCTTTTCCAAAGACCTGAATTCCCACCACTCACATGTTCAAATAGTCCTCCAACGCCTTAGAGACAATCACCTCTAAGCAAAATTAGAGAAGTGTATTTTCGAACAGACCCACTTTCCATTCCTGGGCTACATCATCTCCAATCGTGGCTTTACCATAGACCCTGAGAAATTCCAAGGTATTCGAGATTAGACCCAGCCAGTAGGCCTCTGCACCTTTCAAAGATTCCTTGGATTTACAAATTATTACAGAAACTTCATCGCTAACTACTCCACGCTAGCTGCTCCACTCACGGTCATGATTAGGAAAGGTAGTAACCTTCAAGTTTGGAGCCCCAAGGCTCAATCTGCTTACCACACCTTGAAAGAGGCCTTCTGCACCGGACCATTTCTATGTCATCCAGATCTTAACCGCCCCTTCATCGTCAAAGTTGATGCCTCCACCAATGGAGCAGGGGCGGTCCTGAGCCAATATTCTTCCAAGGGGGTCTTAGTACCCTGCTCCTTCTACTCACATAAGTTTTCTGCTGCAGAGCAAAACTACACGATTGGGGATCGTGAACTCTTAGCTGTGAAATTGGCCCTTCAGGAATGGCGCCCCTGGTTAGAAGGAGCACAGCATAAGTTCACGATATTTACAGACCACAAGAACTTCGAACACTTAAAGGAAGCACAGCTACTGAATCCTAGACAGGCCCGCTGGGCGCTGTTCTTTGAACACTTCCACTTTGAACTCCGCTACTGTCCAGCAGCAAAGAACACCCGAGCAGATGCTCTCTCTAGCTCCCTCGAGCCAGAAGATACCCCTGAGACTCCTAGGCACATCATTGACACAGCGTGCATATCCCTCGCAGTTACCAACACGGTACCAGCCAGGAAGACGGTGGTCCCACGCCGTCTCTGGAAACGCATCCTCTGCTGGGCCCACAACTCGAAGTTGGCCGGCCATTCTGGCCAGGCTCGAACCTCGAGATGTTAAGAAGACAGTACTGGTGGCCTAGCATGGTTAAAGACTCCCACAGTTATGTGGACTCTTGCCCCATCTGTGCACAGCATAACCCCCCAACTGGCTGTCCATGGGGACTCCTCCAACCTCTTTCGGCTCCCACCGAACCCTGGTCAAGCATCTCTACTGACTTCATTGTCGATCTGCCCCCATCAAAGGGCAACACGGTCATTAGGGTTATTATTGACCGTTTTTCAAAGATGGCCCATTTTGTTCCACAACAGAGTCTCCCCTTGGCTCCTGAACTGGCAAAACTCTTCCTAAACAACATATTACGCTTACATGGGTTACCCAGAGAGATCGTTTCCGATCGAGGGCAGTAATTCACCGCCAAGTACTGGCAGTCCCTTTGTAAAAAGTTTGATATTACCCTGAATCTGATGTCGGCCTATCACCCTCAAGCGAATGGCCAAGCCGAGAGAACTAACTACTCCCTGAAGATATTCCTAAGATCCTACGTCAATCATCAGCAGGATAACTGGGCCGACCTCTTGCCATGGGCCGAGTTATCCCACAATACCCATGTCGCCTCTGCTACTGACGCCTCACCCATCTCAGTGGTCTTTGGCCACCAACCACGCCTGCCTCTACCAGCGGCACTCTCCGTACCCTCGCCTGCAGCCCAGTCTACTGCACAGACAATACGATGACTGTGGAATCAAGTCAAGGAAAGACTGACCCAGGCGGCTGAGCGAGCCAAACGCTTCAGGGACACTCATCATCGCAACGCATCCTTGTTCTGGCCCAGCCAGAAGGTTTGGCTGAGCACTAAACACATCAGGCTACGTCTTCCGTCACAAAGACTGGCTCCTAGGTTCATTGGACCATTCCCAATCATCCGACGCATAGGAGCGGTTACATATCAACTATAACTTCCCGCCTCCATGGGGATGCACAACACGTTTCATGTGTCCCTTTTAAAGCCGCTAGTCCTGTCCTGGCCTTCCCGAAGGCCTCCTGCACCTACACAACATGATACTGAACCTGAGAATACCCTGCAAGCAAAGGAGGTTTTAGATGTCTGGCGATGTAAAGGCCATTGGGAATGCCTTCTGTTGTGGGAGGACTTTGGACCGGAGGAGAACTCGTGGGAGCCCTCCTACACATCTAGGACAAGGACCTCCTGTTGGATTTCCATTAGGCTCACCCTGAAAAGCCCAGGCCGTAAGGGGGAGGCCTAGAAGGGGGGGGGGGTTACTGTTGTGTGTCCCGGCCATGTCCACTCTACGGCCGGCCCTGCTCACCTCACTCTCCCGTTCACGAGCTCCGGGCTCTCCTCATCCACAGCCACAGCCAGTTTGCGGCATCCCCGGCTCCCCCGCTCGCAGTCTCCCGTGCAGGCCTCACAGCAAAGCTCCCATCGGGGTTCTGTGTCGTCGGCATCCTCAGCCCCGCCCCTAGGCACGCACGCGACTGACCTGCAGCCCTGTAAAGGACCAACGGCGGGAAAACCCGCAGGGGCACCTCCCGATGATGTCACATAGGCCGAATACTTAAGGCGAGGCTCTGCTTCCTGTTCCTCGCCTTGGCAATCGGATCATACACTCTGGTGTAGTTTGTTTGCCTGTTCCAGTGTCTCCTGTTCCAGTGTCTCCTGTGCCAGTGTTCCTGTTACTTCGTCTCTCCATTCCTGGTAGTACCCTTCGGACTGATCTCACTTTACTAACCTTTGCTTGCTCCTGACCTCGTCTGCCTGCTGCCTGGAACCGAACTCTGCTTCTCTACCGACCACGTCTGACTGCTGCCTGGAACTTGACCTTTGCCTGACCTGACTACACCTGGACTGACTACAGGTACTGACCCCTGTTTCGGCTGACCATTCTGGACTGATACTCTGGCCTTGATCCTCACTATCCACTCGAACACTCTATTCTGGCCTCCTGCGATCTCTGGACATTCCTGCTTGGACACTGACCGCACACCCTTGTTCGTGGTGGGCACTCTCCTGTGCTTCCTCTCTAGGAGACCCTGAGAGGCCCACCTAAGACCAGGTGGCCCGGGTACCCAAGGGCTCAACCTGCAGAAACCCCGGGTTGCTATTGGCAAAGCTCCAGCTAACCTCTGTCTCCTCCTGTGCTCCACCTCCTGTTGGCATGCGCTCTCTGGGTCCGACCAGAGGGCTGTACCAATCCTGCAACAGGCCAAGAGTCCACCTCCAACTCAACAATAAGATTAGTAACAGTCAGGTACTTAAAAAATTTACAGCAATTAAAAAAAAAAAAAAAAAATTTACAGCCAAGACGTGGAGATTTTTATTGGCTTAGTTCAGTTAGACTGTTGTAGTGAGAAAATTTAGTGAATATGAGAAACTAAGGTGAATAAAAATGCTGTGTTAATAAGTGTAAATACATTTTTCAGTCTGACCTCACTGTGAACTTTTGCTGCATAAGTTGATAGAGCCTGAGAGTTAATGGGCGTTTGAAGTTCTACAGCGCACGTAATTAGCTCAGATTCTTGTCTGAGAGTGACTGTGCAATTTAAGTAATTATTCAATGTTCCATATGAAACAGAACCAGATATTTCTGAGTCACCTTTAATTCACAACCTCTGAGGACAGTAATATATCAGAGAAGTGGAGCTATAAATATGTTTAAGATGTTTTTCACTTAAGAGCTCTGGGTGTGCCAGCGTGTTTGAAAAGATTTTTGAACCAACCTGAACTAAATAATTATCACTCTTTTAGTGAATTTAGGGCAGGAACTGGTTATCTGTAATTTTACACACCAACAGGTCAATTCAGTAAGCTCCGCAGGAAAACGGGTCTCCATGCTGGTCGTGTACTTCTTTGCCTCCTCTGGTGAATCCTTCGTGTTTCTGATCCTGGTCTTGTTATTCCTCCTTGTTCCTGTGTCCTGCGTTTACCCTACTTGTTCTATGGACCCAACCTCTGCTTCACCTGACCACGCTACTGATCATCTCCTGGACCCGACCTCTGCTTCGCCTGACCACGCTACTGATCATCTCCTGGACCCGACCTCTGCTTCGCCTGACCACGCTACTGATCATCTCCTGGACCCGACCTCTGCTTTGCCTGACCATGCTACTGATCATCTCCTGGACCCGACCTCTGCTTTGCCTGACGACGCTACTGATCATCTCCTGGACCCGACCTCTGCCTCGCCTGACCAAGCTACTGATTATCTCCTGGACCTGACCTCTGCTTCGCCTGACCACGCTACTGATCTTCTCCTGGACCCGACCTCTGCCTCGCCTGACCATACTACTGATCTTCTCCTGGACCTGACCATTGCCTTGCCTTGCCATTCCTCCTTGCCTGCCGCCTGCCCTGACTCCAGCCTGTTCAACAATGCCTCTGCTATATTTATTCTGGACTTGGCCTTTCAGGCTTTGGCCTGTTCTTACTCAGGCACCTCCTGTCTGTCTCTTGTTCCTTTTGGCGCTCGGGTCTCTGGGACTCTGCCTCGTCCAGTTCAGACCTTCCACTCCTACCGTTGCTGGTCCCTGGCTGACCTCCTCCTTGTCCATCTGAAGACCTCAGACGGAGGCCCACCTAACTTCAACTGGTCCCGGTACCCAAGGGCTCAACCTGCAGGGAACGAGAGCTGGTATTGGTGAAGCTCCAGCTGGCCTCCATCAGTCAGCCAGCTCCGCCTACCGACGGTGGGGACCCGTAGGGCTTGCGTCAACCCTACTTCGGCTCAAGGGTCCACCTCCTGCACAACACTTGGCTGTCTCTGCTGCACCGGCAGCCATGCCTGTGGTGTGCCTTCTGGTTCCCCCCCCCCCCCCTTCCCATATGCAGGGGATCCCAAGCACTGTTGCAGATTCCTAAACCAGTGCTTCATGCATTTATCACTTCAGCCAGTACAATTCTCCAGTGACACCATCAAGACCACTTTTATCCTCTTTCTGCTGGATGGGAAGGCCTTGGCCTGGGCCTCCCCCTTGTGAGAGCACAGGGGTGCATTGCTTAAAGACCTAACAAAAAGAAGCAGAAGATGGTCTCGTGGTGCAGGATGGAACAATAGTAAGATGAGACCAATCGTGTGCAGTAAAGGGAAATTGTTATTAAACACAATTTCAAATAAAATAACCTTGCCCAAGGTGTGCCCTTTACTGCACACGATTGGTCTCATCTTACTATTATTGCGTCTTGCTTAAAGACCTTCCACCGTTCATCAAGGCATTCAAGCAGATATTTGATGAGCCTGGCCGTTTGGCCACCATTGGCTCTGACCTGCTGCATCTCCAGCAAGGCGCTCAACATTTGGTAGATTATGCCATTGAGTTTCATACCATGGCCACCGAACTAAACTGGCAGGACAGTCTATGCAGTATTTTCTTGGAAGAACTCTCCTTGCAGATTAAGGATGAACTGGCCACACGGGAGCTACCTGAGTCATTCGATGACTTCATCGACCTAGTTGGAAGGATCGATCGCCACCTTCAGCAGAGGGCTTGGGAGCTCCAACCTCCCCAAAGGCAGGTGTCACTGGCCCCCTCCTTTACACACACCCTTGCCTCCACACCAACAGCACTTTCTTCTCTGTCCTGGCCTGAGGAGCCCATGCAGCTGGGACAGAGTCATCTCTCCAGAGGAGAAACTCCATCGCTGTACCCTGGGCCTCTGTTTCTATTCTGCGAGAAGGGGCACCTTCTGGCATTGTTGCCCCTTGAAGCAGAGAAACTAAGAACATAAGAACATGCCATACTGGGTCAGACCAAGGGTCCATCAAGCCCAGCTTCCTGTTTCCAACAATGGCCAATCCAGGCCATAAGAACCTGCGAAGTACCCAAAAACTAGGGGCCGGATTTTAAAAGGGTTACGCGCATAAGGTACGCACGTAACCCTTTTAAAACACCCCTGCGCGCACCGAGCCTATATTGCATAGGCTTCCGGCATGCGCAAAGCCCCGGGACGCACGTAAGTCCCGGGGCTTTCTTGTGGTGGGCGTGACGTGGTCGGTGGTTATCGGGGGGCGTGTTGGGGGAGTGTGACGCAGTCAGCGCGTCATCCGGGGGCAGTGCCGTGGGCATGGTTTTGGCCCGGGGGTGTGGGCGTGGCCGCGGCCTCCGGAGCAGCCCCCGGACCAGAACATGATGCACGGCAGCCAGCCCAGCGCGCGCAAAGTTACGCCTGCCTCGAGCAGGCGTAACTTGTGCAATAGAGGTGGGGGGGGTTTAGATAGGGGGGGGGGGGGGGGGGGGTTAGGTAGGGGGAGGGAGGGAAAGGTGGGGGAAGGTGGAAGGAAAGTTCCCTCCGAGGCTACGCGCGTATCTTATAAAATCTGGCGTACTTTTGCTCGCGCGCGCGCTGTGTTTTAAAATGTACCCCTAAGTCTATTCCACGCTACTGTTGCTAGTAATTGCAGTGGCTATTTTCGAAGTCAACCTAATTAATAGCAGGTAATTGGCTTCTCCTCCAAGAACTTATCCAATCCTTTTTTAAACTCAGCTACACTAACTGCACTAACCACATACTCTGGCAATAAATTCCAGAGTTTAATTGTGCGTTGAGTGAAAAAGAACTTTCTCCAATTAGTTTTAAATGTGCCACATGCTAACTTCATGGAGTGCCCCCTAGTCTTTCTATTATCCGAAAGAGTAAATAACTGATTCACATTTACCCGTTCTAGACCTCTCATGATTTTAAACATCTCTATCATATGCCCCCTCAGCCGTCTCTTCTCCAAGCTGAAAAGTCCTAACCTCTTTAGTCTTTCCTCATAGGGGAGCTGTTCCATTCCCTTTATCATTTTGGTCGCCTTTCTCTGTACCTTCTCCAATGCAACTATATCTTTTTTGAGATGCAGCGACCAGAATTGTACACAGTATTCGAGGTGCGATTTCACCATGGAGAGATACAGAGGCATTATGACATTTTCTGTTTTATTCACCATTCCCTTTCTAATAATTTCCAACATTCTGTTTGCTTTTTTGACTGCCGCAGCACACTGTACCGACGATTTCAATGTGTTATCTACTATGACGCCTAGATCTCTTTCTTGGGTGGTAGCTCCTAATATGGAACCCAACATTGTGTAACTATAGCATGGGTTATTTTTCCCTATATGCATCACCTTGCACTTATCCACATTAAATTTCATCTGCCATTTGGATGCCCAATTTTCCAGTCTCACAAGGTCTTCCTGCAATTTATCACAATCTGCTTTTGATTTAACTACTATGAACAATTTTGTATCATCTGCAAATTTGATTACCTCACTTGTCATATTTCTTTCCAGATCATTTATAAATATATTGAAAAGTACAGGTCCCAATACAGATCCCTGAGGCACTCCACTGCCCACTCCCTTCCACTGAGAAAATTGTCCATTTAATCGTACTTTCTGTTGCCTGTATTTTAGCCAGTTTGTAATCCACGAAAGGACATCGCCACTTATCCCATGACTTTTTACTTTTCCTAGAAGCCTCTCATGAGGAACTTTGTCAAACGCCTTCTGAAAATCAAAATATACTACATCTACCGGTTCACCTTTATCTACATGTTTATTAACTCCTTCAAAAAAGTGAAGCAGATTTGTGAGGCAAGACTTGCCTTGGGTAAAGCCATGCTGACTTTGTTCCATTAAACCATGTCTTTCTATATGTTCTGTGATTTTGATATTTAGAACATGTTCCACTATTTTTCCTGGCTGCCTGGGAGGGGAGGACTAACTAGCCTAGAAGCCAGGGGGGAGGCAATTCTAGGCTATACCACTCCTGCTCCCCAACTTACGCTTTCAGTAGCAATTTCCACGGTTAATCATGAGTTTGCCACCCTCACGCTGGTAGATTCCGGCACAGGCGGGAATTTCATTATGAAAGGCTTTGGCGGACCATCTGAGGCTGGGCTCGATGGACCCTTGGTCTGACCCAGTATGGCAATTTCCTATGTTCTTAACACAAAAAAGGTTGGGAATCACTGCTCTAAAGTATGACCCCCCTGTGAAGAAGGAGGGAGCTACATTACCAAAAAGAAGAAAACTGGACATTCTATTGCCTGTCTGGTACAGTTATTGCATTGCTAGAACATGTTAGATGAACAAAGAGAAATCAATGTGGTGTGTCTTAATTAAGTCCTATAATTACTTGGTGCTCAACCATTTGAAAAGGTCAGTCATAAACTTCCTATTAATCTGGGGTTTTATATTTTGTTCATTTGCCTTAAAGAAGGACTAAAGGGAAACCTCAGAGCTGTGCATTAGCATGTGGAAGACCCAGATTTGATTTTCATAGCTGGCCCTCACTCTCTGTGCTGTCCAGGGCTGGGTGAAATTTCAGAGACAATGTTTCACAGTGGGGAAGGAGTCAAGACCAACACGCTGGTTGGAACTAGAGTGCACACATGCAGGGTTCCAGAGAGAGCTGTGGTTTGTGGTCCCTGACCTAGGATCATCACTGCAAGAGATGGGCTAGGCATGGTTATAAAAAAAAGGTGGAAATGCCCAGGTAGTTGTGAACGAAGAATGATGATGCTATAGCCTTAGAAATCAATTCCAATCAAGCTGAAAGCCCAAAAGGAGCAGAGGAAACTTGCTAACAGGCATTCTAGGCACGTGACATGCCTAGGGTGATAAAAATCTGGGGGCAGGAGGTTGGCTGAAGATTTGCTGCCTTCCAGCTGTGCTGAATCTCACTCAGCAGGGAAAAGCCATCTGCTTACTGAGCCAGCCCCTCCCTTCCCTGGCAGCCTGCAGGAAACAGGAGAGAGGGAGGTACACCTGGAGCAAACTGGAGAGCTGCTCTCTAATTCAGCGCATTCCCTCCTATCATTCAGCCACAGAAGGACAGGGAATGAGCCTGGAGCAGACAAAGCAGAGAACAGAAGAGCTATTCTGCTCCTCAATGCAGCTCCAACCTGCTTGTCAGTTGGGGACAGGGTGGGCATGAACCTGGAGCAGACAGAGCAAAGGGGATCATTTTGGGGATCACTGGGACATGAGGAAAGAGGCTGGGAAATGAGAGGGGATCAGCTAGGTGGGTGGGTGTCAGAGAGGGCAATGAGGGCAATGTTTGTGTGTGTATGCCAGATTGGATGGGAGGTTAGAGAAAGGAGGCAAGGAGGGAGCTTGACTGGATCACAGCAGGGGCAACCTGCCTCCTCCCATCTCCACCAATTTAGATTCTTCCCCCCCCCCCCCCCCCCCCCCGATCTTGGATTTTATCTACCAGATTCTGGAACCTCCCTTCCATCCTGTCTCTCTCTGCTGCCCAGATCCTGCAACCCACTCTCAGCTGATCTACTCTCTCCTCCCCTTCCTCAGTCTGAGAACTTCTCCTTTCTCTCCTCTTATCCATCCCAAATCCAAATTTTCAACCTTCTCCTTCAAATTCCTTGATCCTCTCTCCATCTCCATTTTCTGGTCCTCTTTTCTTCTCATGCTCCCTTTCCCATCCTCTCACCCCGTTCCTAGTCCTCCATTTCTCCTTCTCCTATCCCTGAGATCTTTTCCATATGCATGAAATCCCTTTTCATCACCCAGTAAAAAGAAAATAAATTATAGATACAAGCAAGATTGGAAACTACTTTATTTTTATAAATTTAAATAAAAGATAGAAATATGTGTCTATGTGCTTCAGAATTGTCACAAAATCTTCCTCTGAACTGCTGCAGGACACTGTGGGGCTGTGCCACTTAGACTTTCTACTTCCTGTTAGCTGACTTTGCAGGGGTGGGGAGTGATAGCACTAATAGGGCCAGATTTTAAAACACTTACGTGCTTGTTGGTAAAAGAGCCTTCCTGTACCGACATTTATCTTTTCTTAACCTCGTCGTGTGGCTAAATGTAGTCGCATACAGCGATGAATATCGGCGTTTTGCCATTTAGACGGATAACTTTTCAGTTATCTATATTGATGGCTTTTGAATACTGACCTCATCAATTATAGCCCGCTGATCCACCAATTTCAGTGGATAATAATTCACATGCAAAGAAAATACAACCTTCCAAAACAATCACAAAACAAAGCAAACAACAAAAGCATAAAACCATCTGGGAAGGGAGCACAAAAAGAACTTAAATAGGGAGAGCAAAGCCAAAAAAGTGGGCTTTAAAAGTTTTCTAAAGTGAACATAGTCATTTTCTAGTCTAATCACCTTTGGAAGGGTATTCCAGAGTCAAGGACCTGCTATGCTAAACATCCAGTCTCTGGATTCAGATAAGTGGGCTTTCTTGAGAGAAGGTACTTCTAATAACAATTTTGCTGAAGAAGTGCCAAGAAGGAAGGTATTTTTTTAACTAATCCTTGAAAACTATTTATTTATTTATTTATTGATGTATTTATTTGACCTTTTTGTATACCGAAACTTTCGTTAGTTACATCAAGCCGGTTTACATGCTTCTTATAAAACAAAAACCCCCCAAACTTTAAATCTTTAACACGATTAAAGATGCCAAAATTGACCCATACTATGCATTTGCCCAAACTACACATTATCAATAAACGGTATAACACTTTATAAAATACAAGTTATCAGTAAACGAAATAACACATTATAAAATACCTGTTACAATAAAATTTATCTTCGTAAAATTATGTATCTATTTCAAATTTCAAAACATTATAGTAAACATTTCCTAGCTAAGATACACATATTTAAAACAAATTAAGATTATCATAAAATCTAAACCTAAAATACATCAGTATTGGGAATGGAGAGAAATTACGTTGTGAATTTAACCAGCTTGTGCATAAGCCTGCTCAAACAACCAGGCCTTCAGGGCTTTTTTAAAAGTGCTAATGTTTGTTTCCAGCCTTATGTCTAGTGGGAGGACATTCCAGTGAACTGGTCCAGCCAGAGAAAGAGCTCTTTCTCTGACTGAAGTGAGATGCGCTAATTTCGGTGATCGGATTGTTAGTAAAGCCTTTCCTGAGGACCTTAAATTTCTTAATGCAAAGATGCATTAAGCCATTCATAGTTATTACCATATATAGATTTTTGAATTAATGTCAGGCTTTTATATAAGATGCGAAATTGAACGGGTATCCAATGAAGTTCCATCAGTAATGGTGTGACATGGTCGTACTTTCTTTTATTGGTTAGTAACCGTGCTGCTGCATTTTGTAACAACTGCAGAGGTCGAATCGTTACTGCTGGAAGACCCAACAACATAGCATTACAGTAATCCAATTTAGACAGTAAAAGAGCCTGTAGCACTGTGTGAAAATCGTTAGCATGTAAATATGGTTTTAATTTTTTCAAAATTTGTAATTTGTAAAAACCTTCCTTAATGGTGGTCTTAATAAAGGATCTCATGTTTAATTCAGTGTCCAAGATACATCCAAGGTCTCTGACCTCTTGTTTTGTATTAAAAGTTGGGTGAGAATTGATGTCGCTAAGGACTTTTTCTGTCTTTTTGTTATTTATGTACATAATTTCTATTTTCTTATTGTTCAGTGAGAGGGAGATATGTGTAAGCATCTGCTTTATAGCTGATCGAAGGAGCAAGATTGTGAGAAGCCTTATGTCACAGAGCACGAAGGGTCTAGGACTGGCTGGAGGACAGATTCGTAGTCTGGACTCCAGTTTCCTCTTGTACAACTTTATTCTTCATACATCAAACATAATTCAAAACTGCTTCCCTTGCAGTATGTCAACAAAACAACTTAATTAGATCAATTATATTATAAGGAGCTGCCGTCTCCTTCTCCCCAGGGCCTGTCTTGCTCTCCTCTGAGCTTATGCTTTATTCCTGCATCCAGAAGGCCCTGTGTTAAGGTGGACCTTGCCCAGACTTCTGGGACCTGTCTATTAAGGTTTTCTAAGGGTTTCTATAGGGCACTCTGCCACACCTTAAAATTGAGGGGGAGAATTTTAAACCACACTTTTCATTCTATTGGAAGCCAATGAAGACTAGCTAAGACGGAGATATATGATCACTAAAGGAGACATCAGAGATTAAATATGCAGCAGAATTTTGGATGAGTTATGATACTTTAAAGTGAGATTGGGGTAGACCAAGGAACAATGGATTGCAATAGTCAAAGGGTGGGAGTATCAAAGCTTGGGTCACTGTACAAAAATTGGCATAGTCAAGAAAAGGTTTAAGAGAACACAGAATTCACAATTTGAAGTATGAAGATTGGACCACAGAGTTAATGGGAGGAAGAAATGATAATGATGAATTATGACATCTAAATCATGAGTCTGAAGTTTAATGGGAATAACATGATTATCACTGATGAGTTTAGTAAGGTAGTTCTCAAGAGGAATGCATGATAGTAAAACAATATTGGTCTTACTGATATTAAGAGCTAGTTTATTAGATGTCAGCCATCTTCTAATTTGCCCCATGAAAGTGGCCAGTTTTATGGTTGAAGTGATATGGAAATAAAACTATCATCAGCATATACTTTAAATGAAATATCTAAGCCTGCCAGAACTTTACAAAGTAGGACCAGATAGAGATTGAATAGCACAGCTGAAACTGAGGATCCTTGAAGGGACTCCAGTAGGCAATGGCTACAATCAGAGGACATGCTACCAGTCATGTCTCTGAAAGAATGGTCTGATAAATAAAAAGTGAACCAAGAGATAACATTGCAGAAACTCCAATAGATTCTAGACTTGCTAGAAGGATGCAATGATTAACGGTATCAAAGGGTGATGATACGTCAAGTAAAACTAGCAAATATTGGGTGCCTTTATCAAAACCCCGACAAATGATGTCAGAACTATTCAGAAGTAAAGTTTCAGTGTTATGGGAGGAACGAAATCCAAGCTGAGCATTGTTGAGAAGGTAATTGGTGTCAATATGTTTTGGAGTTGGACCAGCACTACTTTTTCCAAAATTCTAGACAGCAAAGGACGAATTGGAATAGGTCTGTAGTTATTAGGATGTAATATGTCTGCGACAGGCTTTTTTTTTAATAAGGGCTGGACGACAGTGGTTTTTAGCATGCCTGGGAGGGTTCCTTCAGAAAATGAAGCATTCACTAGCTTAGAGGGGAAGCATCCACCATCAGATCTTAGGACTTTTATCAGTGCCAAAGAGTAAGTGACAATAGATATCTTTCATCCCATTTAAAATGGAAATTACTTTAGAAGCTGAGGTAGATGAAAATTCAGACCAAAAGAAGCAGCAGATTGTGTTTCTGAAGTCAGATGACTGAGTGCAGATAGTAGCAATGGTGGCTGGAGACATGTTCTAAAACCTGGGACGTTTTAGCATGAAAAAAGAGGAAAACTGTTCACAAGTGATGCTGTTCCTGTATGGTGAGGCTGTTGAAGGGCTAAATGCAAGAGAGTGGACAATTCCAAAACATACGTGTGGACTAGATGTAGCAACCAGTAAACAATCTGATTTTCCCTTTGATTGCCCTAAGAAAGTACAGAACTACAAATCCATACATGCAATAGGCAAAACTAGAATCCAGTCAGTCTGATTAGGTGACATGGGGTGAAGTGGCAACCCTAGACTAGGACTGGTGGAGGAATGAGGCAAAAAACAGTCAAGAAACTGAGTTTCTGAATGGAAAAGCTACAGTGAAAAACAAGCCAATTCAAGTGAAGGTATGATCCATCATAGATGAAAACCTGCAGCCTAACAGCTGCCACCAGAGGAGGGCTTAGACAGCCTGTAACAGGGAGAGACGCATGTTACTATGGACCTAGCCTACCGAAAGGCAGTATACATCTCCCAGTGGGTCTGATTCATGAAGGTTTTAGCCTAGCCACATTCTGTGGCTATGGGGGAAAAAGTATAGTAAATCAGGTCTTTAAGCTGTGCTTGGTTGAGACCAGTTGTGAACACTTCCCTAATGAAAGAAGGACTCCAGGCAGCGTATTGTGATAAATTGCAGGAGGACCTTGTAAGACTGGAAGAATGGGCATCCAAATAGCAGATGAAATTTAATGTGGACAAGTGCAAGGTGATGCATATAGGGAAAAATAACCATTGCTGAGCTATTCCATATTGGGAGTTACCACCCAGGAAAAAGATCTATAGTGGATAATACATTGAAATCGTTGGCTCAGTGTGGTATGGCAGTCAAAAAAAGCAAACTGAATGTTAGGAATTATTACAAAGGGAATGGTGAATAAAATGGAGAATGTCATAATGCCTCTGTATCGCTTCATGGTGAGACCGCACCTTGAGTACTGTGTACAATTCTGGTCGCTGCATCTCAAAAAGGATATAGTTGCACTGAAGAAGGTACTGAGAAAGGTGACCAAAATGATAAAGGGGATAGAACAGCTCCCCTAAGAGGAAAGGCTAAAGAGGTTAAGGCTGTTCAGCTTGGAGAAGAGACTGCTGAAGGGTATATGATAGGGGTCTAAAAAATCATGAGAGGACTAGAATGGGTAAATGTGAATCGGTTATTTACCCTTTCAGATAATGGAAGGAATAGGGGGCACCTCATGAAGTTAGCAAGTAGCACATTTAAAATAAATCGGAGAAAATTCTTTTTCACTCAACACACAATTAAGCTCTAGAATTAATTCCTGGAGGATGTGTTTAGGACAGCTAGTATACCTGGGTTTAAAAATGTTTGGATAAGTCCTTGAACGAAAAGTCCATAAACTGGTATTAATCAAGTTTGCTTTAACGATCGATTTCGGCTGGGAGGGGGAGGGAATCGGATCGTCGCAGTTTGGGTTTTTTAAATATCGTGTAAATCGTGTAAATCGAAAACCGGCACACTAAAACATCCCTAAAATAAATCCCCCACCCTCCCGAACCCCCCCAAAATGCCTTAAATTACCTGGGGTCCAGTGGGGGGGGAGGGCGGGAAAACCGGCACACTAAAACAACCCTAAAACCCACCCTGACCCTTTAAAATAAATCCCCCACCCTCCCGAACCCCCCCAAAATGCCTTAAATTACCTGGGGTCCAGAGGAAGGGTCCCGGTGTGATCTTTTACTCTCGGACCTCCGTGGTCTGTAGAAACAAAATGGCGCCGGCGCTACCTTTGCCCTGTCATATGACAGGGCAAAGGTAGCGCTGGCGCCATTTTGTTTTTTTTGTCCCCCAACGGCAGGAGCGTAGGAGATCGCTCCCGGACCCGCAGGGACTTTTGGCCAGCTAATGGCCAGCTTACGGCTGGCGCCATTTTGTGCAAAATGGTGCCGGCCGTACGGCAACACGATTCGACTGCAGGAGGTCATTCCGGACCCCCGCTGGACTTTTGGCAAGTCTTGTGGGGGTCAGGAGGCCTCCCCAAGCTGGCCAAAAGTCCCTGGGGGTCCAGCGGGGGTCCGGAACGACCTCCTGCAGTCGAATCGTTTTTCCGTACGGAAAAACGATTCGCGGTAGGAGATCGTTCCGGACCCCCGCTGGACTTTTGGCAAGTCTTGTGGGGGTCAGGAGGCCCCCCCCAAGCTGGCCAAAAGTCCCTGCGGGTCCGGGAGCGATCTCCTACGCTCCTGCCGTCGGGGGACAAAAAAAACAAAATGGCGCCGGCGCTACCTTTGCCCTGTCATATGACAGGTCAAAGGTAGCGCCGGCGCCATTTTGTTTCTACAGACCACGGAGGTCCGAGGTACGAGAGTAAAAGATCACACCTGGACCCTTCCTCTGGACCCCAGGTAATTTAAGGCATTTTGGGGGGGTTCGGGAGGGTGGGGGATTTATTTTAAAGGGTCGGGGTGGGTTTTAGGGTTGTTTTAGTGTGCCGGTTTTCCCGCCCTCCCCTTCCCCTCCCCCTTCCCCCGATTTACGATTTTTAACGATAAATCGGGAGAATTGTTATCGTATCGCGGCTCTAACGATTTTTGACGATTTAAAATATATCGGACGATATTTTAAATCGTCAAAAAACGATTCACATCCCTACTTAAAAGTGGATTTTAAAAGCCCTATGTGCGCCAAAGCTGGGAGATATGCGAGTATCTCGGGCCAGCATGCACTGTGCGGATTTTAAGAGGCTCCCGAGTATGTACATATCTCCTGGTACACACACAAACTGGGAAGTCAAAAAAAGGGGTGGGGCATGGGCGGGACATAGGCATTGTGGGTCTGTAACCTAAAGTGTGCGCATAAGTATGTACACGCACAAACGTACATATGCTTGTCCCCCACCATGTAGCTTTACTTCTGCTATGGATGGCATGTAAGTTTTAAAATAAAATCAGGGCTAGTCAGCGGGGTTTGAAGGTTTGGGGCTTATTGGGTAAAAGGGAGACTAGCTAAGGGGTTTAGGAAGTCCTATCCTTTACCAGGGTGAACTGGGAACAAAGTGGAGAAACAGCTATTTGTGTCAGCTCATGCACCTAGCAAAATCCCCCCATTTATGCGGTGGAGGTGGCATTTGTGAACACATCCATCTAAAATCGCATATGCATGGATGCGCCTACAGTCGATTTTGTACCATGCACGCATATAGGTGCATAATATTTTAAAATGGCTGCATTCACTTGCACAAGCCAGCATGCAAGCACACATGTACACCTGCACAGCTCTTTAAAAGTTACCATCTTAGGGAATAACCGCTGCTGTTATTGGGATCATTTTAATGTTTGAGTACTTGCCAAGTACTTGTAACCTGGATTGGCCACTGTTGGAAACAGGATGCTGGGCTTGATGGATTTTGGTCTGATCCACTGTGGCAACTTCTTTTGCTCTTACAAAGCTGGCAGGCTGACAGGACTGCTGTGCATATAGTCCTGCTATAGATCTCTGTAAACCCCATGTCATGGTAAAACATATTTTACATGCTGTTGCGTTATTGAAGTTAAATTCTTTTTGTTGCCTGGTTTGAAAACATTTCATGGGAATTTTTTTTCCCATTTGACTTTCCTCATCCTTTACAGCACTGGCAGTAAATGAAAACATGTCTGTTAATTAGAGTTGGGGCTGTTGTTCTGCATGCTGCTGTAAAATACAGTTTATGAACGTGTGAACATACTCAAGTCTCCTAGAATCGAGATGATGCCTTGTGAGGACCCATTACAAGACTATGAGCTAATTTCTCTTGACTGCAACACATCTGTTTTTATTGACAATTACTGATGATTTTCCTTTCATTATACTTTTCTTATCCCTCCCTATCCCATTTCTGCAGGAAGAAGGGAAGGCTGGGTGAACTCAGTAAATCAGGATGGGTTCATGTCTCTTCGTTCTCCCTTACATCAATGCCGCAGTTGGTGGGGGAGTATGGAGCAAGCTGAAACTGGCTTCTTTCTTCTCCGGTCAAATATCTGGGTAATGGGTATTGCGGGAAATATAGCCTTAATTTGGGCTTTGGCTAGGAAGTCCTCCCAGTCCTACCTAAAACCATTCGAGATCTTCCTGCTGCAACTCTCTCTCTCCAGTCTGATTGAGGAGATACTAGTAGATGTTCCAGATACTATCATCAGATTTCTAGACGGCAACCCCTGGTAAAAGGTAGCCTTCTGCCAGGGGTGCCTGTGGATCTATAAAGTCTAGAGGATGTGTATGAAGAGTGGGTGGCTCGCGGGAATGACGGCTACTACCTGGAGATAATACCCTTATTCAATAAACATACACACAGTTAATACGACTCCAACATTGCTCTAAGCTTCAACGGCAAGAGGTAATGTGGAGAGAAACATTTTTTTTTTTTTTTAAAAGGATTTCCATTCACAAAAAATGAGGGGAGTAGCTTGCTGGTTATGGCGGTTACTACTCCTAACCAAATAAGCCTGGTACTTCACTTTCAATGCCTATCCAGCATAGCTCTCTGCTTCAACAGCAAGGGAGAAAGTCTGATACTTCACTTTCAATGCAAGTTAGCTCTCTGCTTCAACGGCAAGGGAGGAAGACTGATACTTCACGCATATCCAGCATAGCTCTCTGCTTCAATGGCGGGGGGGGGGGGGGGGGGAAGAAAAGTGGATCTATATACAGACAACAACCAACAAGGACTGAATTACATAGACTGGGTAAACAAGCATGGGTGTAGCTTGCTTATTACGGCGGTTACTATCCCTAACTAATTAAGCTAGATATTCACTTAGATGCAGTTCCAACACTGCTTTCTGCATTATGGTGGGGGTGGAAAGGATACAGAACCAAAAGGTTACTAAGGGCCAAGAGTAACAGATAAGTATGAGAGAGGAGAAGAAAAAAAAAGAGTGCGAAGGCTTGCTGGGCAGACTGGATGGGCCATTCGGTCTTCTTCTGCCATCATTTCTATGTTTCTATGTATGCAGTCTCTCCTGGGGCACGCAGAACCCTGGCAATAGGGTTCTTCATACCATCAGAGAGAGACTTCTTCCATCCTCTTTAGCCTTGCCATTTGTATTTTCTGGTATTTGAAACTTCAGGGTGCCATGAGCCGAATCAGTCTTCCTGGTCCATGGGACAACCCCAAGATTTCTAAGATTATAAGTGTTACTATTTGGGTTACTTCTCTTTTTTTCACTGTACTTACTGTGCCAATGACCTAACAGCAAACAGAACATATCCCAAATAATCCAACAAGGATGCTCCTCAGATCTTTTTGGCTGCTCAGAGATTAGCTGCCAAGTTTCACATGAAATTTAAAAGACTTTTTACTTAGTGTGCAATTAGCGTCCTGCCCTTAAACCTAATCCTCTCAAACACAACAGTGCTTTTATCCTGAGAGTCCTCCATAAGAACCGGAAATTGGTGTCTCACACGCAGATACTGGCACCTGCCAGTGGACTTAAGGTTAAGGCTTCCAGAGCCAGGCTGTGGAGAAACACTAGTATGGTGCTGGCAGCCTTGGTAATTTTCCAAGTCTCCTGGATCCTGCACCTCCTGCTTCAGTTTACTGTAGACTTTGAGCAAGTACGGTACTGGTCCCTGTAAGACTTTTTCATTTTGGCCCTATATTCTACATTCAGTGCTATGTCTATGGGTTTGGCAGTAACCTTTCCTATCTCAAGGTTTGTTGTGTCTTCACAGGGGAAGGGGATCGGAAAAGAAGTCTTCCTTTAATTCTTTTTCCTGCAGCACTAATTAGGATATAGATGAATCACATTGAATCCACAATGATGACTGTTCCTAATGGAGACAAGCAGGCCTTAGGCTAAACCACTATGATCATAGGGTAGTCAAGCAAACAGTTTTGAGCAATGAGTTGAGGACAGTCCCTTCTTGGCCTTTTAGGTGAAACTGAAAACCTGTAAAGTATGCAGGGGGTTAAGCCCTGCCACCTGACCCCATTGGGGACATATTGATGTAACCACTATCACCAAAGCAGGATAATTAATCCCCCCTCCTCCCCCTCCCATTAAAAACCAAGAAAAAAAACAAGAAGTTTCACAGAGAACTGATGGAGCCTATTTTCTGGAAATGTATGCATATGCGTGAATCTGAAAAAAATATCCGTCAGAATCTTCATATTCACCCATGTCCTGTAAATTCCCTGTGGATAGAAGTTATTAGGGACTCACACACACAATCTCATAAACCTTCTTTTCCTTCAGGAGGTAAGCTATAAAAGGTAAAAATACTGGAGGTATTTTTCTCAGCACAGTTTGAAGTCTGGTGAAATTTAGTTTGTATGAAAAATATGTTTACTGTTTTCAATTTTTTTACTTATTATAGCTGTGGGGGAGACCAAACATGCATAAAAATAAATAAATAAATAAAAGTAGGTATGTAGTTCACCTGTAGAATAACGTTTTGTTGTTTGGGCCAATCAGATCTTGCTCCTGGTCCTGCTAATTTAAATCTAATGTAAATTCCTAGATGAAATGGATAAAATTGGTACACAAAAAATACAATCCTCAAACACTGCCTGAGAGGATCAGAATTAAACCTTGCAGCTTGCTGAATGACATGCAGAACTCTGTACGAAAACCACTTTGTTTTTGCTTTTTGTGTATATATATATTTTTCCCAGCTGCTGATTGATTTAATAGTTTACATGACACAAAAATCAGGAAAAATGTGTATTTTTAGAGAAGGAATCATCTAAAAATATATTTATTAATGGTGTGGATGCCTAATTTCTCGATTATAACTCTAAAATATTTACGCAGTACAAAAAGAGTTAGATTTTCAAATGTACGCGCGGGTGTACATGTGCGCGCACTACCCGGTGCGCACATATGTACGCCCCTTTTGTAAAGCTCCGGGACTTAGATGCGTCCTGGGCCTTTACGCGCATCACCGATCCTTTATAAGATAGGCCCGGTGTGTGCAACCCACTCTACGTGCGTAAATCCACTGGATTTGTGCGCATAGAGCTTTTGAAATCCGGCCAAAAATGTTTAGCCGTTAATTAATGGCTAAAAAATTAAGTATTTGATTAATCATATGTGAATTCATATCTAAATACCTAAAATAGATCCAGTACTGTACAGCTTTCATGTCATCTTATCCCAATCTGCTTGCTTGAAATATATGGAAGGTGAAAGAAGAGTAGATTTTTTGTACTATGTTCTCTCTACCATCCCTCCAAATCACATTAAATCTTCACTGAAGGTAACTGTGCTGTTCGTACGTATGACTGTGCATTTTATACTGGCCCCTAACACCTAACTCACCCCAAGCTACTAGTCGCCCCTCTTACAGTGCTATAAAAAGTTCAGAAATTAGTGGCCCTCCATAGAGGCGCTCTCTCTCTCTCTCCCCCCCTCTCTCTCCCAAAAAGGGATTTGCAATTTTTATCACAAATCCCGGTTCAGTCATAATGCAGAGCCTAACACCAGGAAAAAAGATGTAGTTATCTCCGGCATTATAATGTGCGTTACGCTATCACACGCAACGTTAACCACCCTTCATTTTCATAAATTCCGCCCAATCTCCTCCCTTTTGACTACACTTTAGAAATTTGCATACACATCTCAAGATGCATTATTTATCGATTGTGTTATGACATTATTATGAGCATTAGGGCCCTTATGCCTGCTTTAAGGTCCTAACGCATTTTGATGAATGACCCTGTATATTTGCATATAAGTTGCAAGCTATTTGTTTAATATGTTTTATTAGCATAATACTTGAATAAATAGCTAATGAATGCAAGCAATTTTATTTTAAATGCAGTATGAACTTACAATAGAAGCCTGAGAATGGGTTATGGAGGATCCTCATTCACATCACATTATTTAATTGACTTACGGGCCGATACAGCAAGACGCGCGGGAGAGCCAGCGTGCGCTCGCTCTCCCGACGCGCACCCAGGCCACTCTCCTGAGCACGCGATTCAGTAAATAAAAATATGCAAATAAGGGTCCATGGTAAAAGGAGGCGTTAGGGACACTAGTGCATCCCTAGCGCCTTCTTTTTGACAGAAGCGGTGGCTGTCAGCAGGTTTGACAGTCGATGCTCAATTTTACCGGCGTCGGTTCTCAAACCCGCTGACAGCCATGGGTTCAGAAAACGGACGCCAGCAAAATTGAGCATCGGTCTTCCAACCCGTGGGCTGCGGGCAGATTTTTAATTACATTTTAAAAAAATTATTTTTTTAAATTTTCGGGCCTCTGACTTAATATCGCTTTGATAATAAGTCGGAGAGTGTACAGAAAAGCAGTTTTTTCTGCTTTTTTGTACACTTTCCCTGTGGCGGCCGAAATTAACACCAGCCTTTGGCAGGCGTTAATTTCTGAAAGTAAACACATTTTACTTTCTGTTTCGTGCGGGAATAACTAATAGGGCCATCAACATGCATTTGCATGTTGCGGGCGCTATTAGTTTCGGGGGGGTTGGCCGCGTGTTTTCGACGCGCTATTATCCCTTACCGTATAAGGGGTAAAAATAGCGCGTCGAAAACACGCGTCCATTGTATGGATGAATCTGACCTACAGTGAACATTTCCTGAAGTCCTGTTTCCTGGTACATGTGAATGGGAGGAAGGAAGGAGAGTCCTTTTATAGTGACGCTTTGGTATACTGACAATCACTGGACAGTGGAGGCAGAGGTGTTTTAATAAAAGCGTGCATTGTATTAGTATCTTCATCTGCTGCCCAGTCACATCAGCGGTGAAACATGAACAGAATCGTATCACAAAATAAAAGAGAAAGGTGAGAGAAATGTTTATTATTGTCATGAGTTCTTCACTTCCTATGTTTGCCTCGTTATTCTGGATAGGAACTAGATTGCACCTTTATAGGAGTTTGTTACCTATCCCACCTATCCAACAAGCACACCTAGGAGAAGTAAGGGAAAGAGCAATTTCTGTGGCAGGACCGACTCTGTGGAACAAAATGCCTGAAGGATTGAGGTTACTGGCTGATAGAAAATCATTTTTAAAAGGGCTCAGAACTGAGCTATTTCAGCAGGGCTTTTAGTGAAGCACCAATAAAGTCTTAAGCAAATGTGATGATTTAAGAGTTAAATAAACCTAAACTGTTTAGCTAAACTGTAAGCGATTTTAATGATTTATTGAAGTGTCAGATGTCATACTTGATGTTGAATAGCATTGACGAGTTTTTCTTTTGGTGTGTATTTTAACTATATGAATATTTTATTGTAAACCACTTTGATTTAAAGCGGTATAGAATACATTTTATATAAATAAAAATACATTTTTCTGTGCCAAATTAGTGGACAAAAGTGCTTTTTGGTTAGTTTCCTAATACATGCTTTCTTTAATGGTTAATCAATTCTAAAATTGTTTCAAAGTCTTAGAAACCTGATATCACACACTTACAATTGCACTGTTACCTTAAAGTGGTTACTAAGTCACTGTATTGAATTAGATCTCTGTTTTAAAGGTGACGTCCTCCTGGAGGGGAGAAGTGGAGAGTGAGAGATGAAGTGGTAAACCTTTTGGCAGAGGATTTCTAGTGTGGGGCTACATCATAACCAAGGAGCAGGACACAGCACCAGGCCAGAGGAGGCATAGTGTAAAGCAACACTGAGTTTGGGAAGAGGGACGAG
This sequence comes from Rhinatrema bivittatum, assembly GCF_901001135.1. NCBI lineage: Eukaryota > Metazoa > Chordata > Amphibia > Gymnophiona > Rhinatrematidae > Rhinatrema > Rhinatrema bivittatum. Next base: position 106,324,112 of record NC_042618.1, read on the forward strand.
ACTTGGCATACCTAAGTCAATTTCTAGACTTTGTTAAACTTTAAAAAAAAAAAAAATATGCAGAAACTGTTGCTGCAAACTTGTCTTGTAAGTATAGAAATATTTACGAATCTGTGATGGCCCTTTATCACCAGCTTGTGACCAAAAACATATTGTAAAACATAACATTGCACTTTGAAGTCAGAAAAATCTGGATCAGAGATCCCGATAGGAAGGACAATGCCAGCTGCCCACATGTTCTGCTGAAATCACCTCCCCCCCCCCCTGAAAAAACCCCCAAAAACAAAGCAAGATGGAGCGGAATTCCAACTAGCCAGTAACTGTACTGGATCACCTGCTTCTCTTTTTTTTATTTTTCAGGATTATTGCAGCCAAGGTGTACATTCAGCATATTTTCTCTTTTCCAGACCATTTTCCATTTTTCTTCTTATCACTTTCACAAAATCCCCATCCTTCCCCTACTACACCTGCTTAATGCACATAAATCACAGGTTAGAGATGGGAGGTCCCTTCTTGGTATGTTTAGATACAAACACAGCTGCTGCTGCAGTATAGGTAGAGGGAAGCGCATCACCTATCTTACAGCTCCCTCATGTGGATTGCTGAAATGTTTGCTGTCTGCTTCTGGAAAAGGCACAGAACCCCCCCTGGTGAGTTTGGAGATTCTGCGTTTGTTTTTGGAAGAAGCGGGGGTGTTCCTGTTAGGTTTCCTGTTTCTTTTCCTTCTGATTTTGTTTTGAGGAACTTATTTTCCGTATTTGGATTCAGTAAAGGAAGTTCTCAAAGCTCCCTTCTTTCTATTTTGGATTTGATTGACCAGTCTTGTACTATTGGACTGTTCTGAACCTCTCCCACACAGGGGTAGATTTTCAAAGGGGTACGCGCGTACCCCAAGAAAACCTACCCCAAACCCCCCCTGCGCACGCCAAGCCTATTTTGCATAGGCTCGTCGGCATGCGCAAGTCCCGGGGCTTGCATGGAGGGGCGTGTCGGAGGCGTGCCGGGAGTGATGCGGCGTTTCGGGGGCGGCGCCGTGGGCATAGTTTCGGCCCGGGGGCGTGGCCGCGGCCTCCGGACCAGCCCCTGGACCGGAACATGGAGCGCGGCAGCCGGCCCGGTGCGCACAAAGTTACGCCTTCTTCCAGCAGGCGTAACTTTGCCGACAAAGGTAGGGGGGAGGTTTAGATAGGGCCGGGGGTGGGGGGAGGGAATGGAGGCAGGCTGCGCGGCTCGGCGCTCGCAGGCTGCCGATTTTGGGCAGCCTTGTGCGCGCCGACCCCGGATTTTGATGGATACGCGCGGTTACGGGCGTATCTATTGAAATCCCGCGTACTCTTGTTCGCGCGTGCGCAGATTTATAAAATCTGCCTCTAAGTGAATAAGTCACCGACCCACCCAAGGTTTGGAAGGAGGCTTGGACTGCTATCTAATGACCAGAAGGAGAAAAATGAACCAGGGGAGTATGAGACTTGAGTACCAAGACATCTGCTCAGAGGTATTGTAAACTGGGAACTGAATTTGAACCATCATCCCGTCAGTATATAGATCCCTAGGGAAGAAGCTTTAAAACTGCCCCTAAACTGGGAGGGAACCTAGTTGCAAAGTACATGATGGAAGAAACTGTAGAGTCACAGATTTGCCCTCAGTATTGTTTGTGGTATGGACTGTGTGAAGAATAAATGGACTTATGAACAGTATTCTATTTCACTTCATATCAACCTATCAGTAAGGTTATGCTGAACCTCATATGGGGTAGATTTTAAAAAGGAGCGCACAGGCGTACATGTATGCACGCTACTCGGCGTGTGCACATGTACACCTGATTTTATAACTTGCGTGTGCAAGCTATAAAATCAAGGGTCAGCGCACGCAAGGGGGTGCACAATTATGCACCTTGTGTGCGCCGAACCGCGCTGCCTTCCCCCGTTCCCTCCCCCTAACCTAACCTTCCCACCCCTTCCCCTAACCTTTCCCCCCCACAGCCCTACTCTAACCACCCCCAGAATTTTTGTTTTACCTGTTGCACCTGCCTCCTGACTCTGGCCCCGCCCATTCCCTGCCCCCGGACTGCCCCACCCACGCCCCGCCACTTCTCACCCCTTTAGTAAAGCCCTGGGACTTACAAGCATCCCGGGGCCTTACGCGTGTCGCCGGTCCTTTTGAAAATAGGCCCGGCATGCGTAACCTTTTGAAAATCCGGCCCATAGTGTCCAGGGCGATTATTGGTATTCGCTATAGAGACTCTGAAAGGACAGGGCCTAGGAAAGTATTCTCACCTCCCCCTCCCCACCCTCATGAGGAATCCTGGAGGAACTTGGGGCTAGTGGATAATGTGGACTTGGAGATAACTTAAGCCCCATGAGGTAATGTGTGCCCATGGATTCCTTATGAGGACCTCAGCCCAGGGGTCACATATAGAACTCAATAACCTGTGAAAAGGTTTGAGCATCCCTTCAGTACCTGGTTACATTTTTTTTGTGCCCTAAATTGGAGTTACATATAAAGTAGGAGAACATAAATCCCCAGGTGATTGCCAACAAAGGCTTATGGGCCCACTCCACATCCCAGCCTCAACTCCAGCTGAGCTGTAAGCCCAAGGGAACAGGAGGAAACTGCCAGGCACCTGTTCCTTCCATTGCCCCAGAAAAAGCACAAAAAGACAAAAACAAATAAAGGTGTGTATTGTTTCTTCCCTTTAAGCCAAGTCCTAATCTGGAAGTTCATCCTCAAACCAGTATCGATGTTTCTAATTTATCTCTATTAGGGCCTGATTCATCAAGGTATTTTCCCATAAACACAGAATAGGAGAAATGCCTTAGTGAGAAAAGTTTAATGTTGAAGTGACTGAAAGGTCAACGTTGTTAATCACATGTCTTCATGTGCAAGATGTTGTAATGAAGTCTTATTTTTTTAAATTTAAATGTTCCTTTTTGGGGGGACTTAGGATTTTTCCTGTCTTAACTAAGGTAACACAGGATCAACGGAAGGATTTCCTGGCATTGTGTCCAGAAGCATTGGCTCTCGGAGCATCATTTCTTCTAAGATACCCTTCTAAATGTGTCATTAAATTGGGGGTCAATACATTAATTTTTTTTGCTCCTGATCAGTTGAGGGAATTTTTGAACATTGGAGTAGCAGTTCCTCCACCTAATCCCGAACCATCTTAGGGTTTATCCGTATAAATAATTGGGGTGATAGTTTCACGCTGTTTGTTGTAGTATAAATTTCTTGTCTATCATCTATTTCTGATTTCCCCCTCATTTTTTTGGGGATGACTTAGAGAGAGAGAGAAGTTCAGTTTATTTAGATTGAACATCTTTATGTATAATGTATTGTCTAATTTGATTTAATGGTCTCACAATATTACTGTGCAAAGATTTACTTTGTATAACCTTAAAATGTCAATAAATACACTCCAGGCTGGGACTCACCACTTTCTGAGGAACGGAAATTTAAAGGTATAATTTCTGGGAAAGTGTGGGGACCGGGAAGGCTATCACCTCTTGATCAGATCACAGACACATATCGGCTAAGGACCACCGCTACATACCCCTACTTACAATTACGGCACCTTATTTAGACAAGAAGCAATTGGGAGGGATCTCGCTCTGGGGAAATCGTAGTTTGAATGCTGGTGCGAGCTAGCGGATCGTGTTAGAGGGGGTCTCTCAAAGATCCACAGTCTCTTTCAGAAGGATCCTGACCATAAACCAGCATTCCTCTCAGCTTGGGAAAAGGACTTGGGCAGGGATATTATCGGAGAAGGAGTGGGATCAGATATTTATGCTTACTAAAAGGAGCTCAATTTCTGCATCGCTCACGGGAAACAGCCACAAAGTTTTACTTCGTTGGCACCTCGCTCCCTCTAGACTCCATAGGGGCCGCCTTTGTAAGGATGATGTATGCTGGAAGGGTTGTGGCCAAAGGGGGACATATATCCAAATGTGGTGGGAATGCCCCAGAGTGCGCCGACTATGGAATGACGTCTCCCCTCTTATTCAACAAATGACTCTACTCCCTATGCAGCTCACACCTGAAAGAGTATTGCTGAATGCTCCCGCAGATTGCTCAAGGAGCGAGGGGATATTGGTGAACCAAATTTGCTTGGGATCCAGGTGCAAAATAGCAGCAGGGTGGAAAAGGCCCTCAGTGCCCCCACTAGACGCGGTTCTTCTGAAGCTGGATAAGATGTGCGAGTTATACAAAGTCACTGCCCGCAAGCATCACGCACTTCCTAGATACTTGCAGGTGTGGAACCCCTACTTACAATGGAGGGCTACATCTCAAACTCTCCCATGAGTGAACGAATATAGGCTTCACCTTGTGGTCAAAGTGACTTAGCCCAGGGAAAGGACAGTGTTATGTTAAACATTGGATGATAGGTTTTTCATACCAAACACCGAAAATGAAGCACACATGGTCACTGATCTGTGTTTTGCATAAGAGAATGTTTATTAGAATGCATGCAATAATAAGTGTTTTGCATATGTAGAGTCTATTATCATACTTACAAGCTGTAATGTTATCATGCTAATATTTGTTCCAATAAAATATCATTTACAAAAAAAAAAAAGTCAATAAATAAATAGTTTAAAAAAGGTGTGTACCTTTTGGGTTTCAAAAGATAAGAAAATGATAAGAAATAAACATGTACTAAATCAATAAAATGAGACCTAGAAGTGTTACCAGAATAAGAAAAATTAATGAAATAGGAAAAAAAAAAACCCCCAAACAAAAATCAGGCAAATAGATAATTGACATTTTGCGTGATCTGACTAGTTTTGCTGCTTTAAATGTAAAACGCCTGAAATTTAATAGATTAAAGTAACATAATTCTAGTGTGCTGAGGACCAGGGCGAGGCAAGACAGCTGCCGCTGCTGTGGTGGACCCCGCTGGCCAATGGATAGCAGTGCGCCTCAGAGCGGGTACTCTTCCAGCCCTTAGACCAATGAGGGTTCCAGAGGAGGGAGGCATGGCAGAGACCACTGAGAGACCGGAATAAAAGGAGGTAGAAAAATGTTCAAGAAACAAACATAAAAAGACAACATAATACTGAAGATATGTTCGTTTTTTTAAAATTTTGGAGTGTCCTGCTACAGCACAGAATAATGTCAATGGACAGAGGAATATTTCTTTTCTAGTGTGCAGCACCTCCTGTGATAATAATGTGGTTCCCCCAATTGATCATACAATTCTCTTTTGAACAAAGACGTAATCCAAAGCTCTGTATATTGATTATTTTCAATACTAGAGACACCTTCTGGCAAACAAGAACAATAGTAGATAACATAATGGGGCAGATTTTTAAAAAGTGCGCGCACACGTACTTTTGTTCGTGCAACCGGCGCAAACAAAAGTACGCCGGATTTTAAAAGATACGCGCGTATCTTTTAAAATCCAGGGTTGGCGCGCGCAAGGCTGCGCAAAATCGGCAGCCTGCGTGCACCGAGCCGCGCAGCCTGCCTCGGAGGGAACTTTCTTTCCGCCGCCCCCCGCCCTAATTCCCCCCCCCACCTTTATTTCAAAAGTTATGCCTGCCCAAGGCAGGCGTAATTTGCGCACGCCGGGCCAGCTACCAGCGCGCTATGTTCCAGTCCGGGGGCTGGTCCGGAGGCCGCGGCCATGCCCCTGGAACGCCCCTGGGCTGGAACCACGGCCCCGCCCTGGAACACCCCCGATGATGCGCCGGGGGTGTTCCAAGGCCGGCGCCATTTTGCATTTTGCAATGCAAAATGGCGCCGGCCGTATGGCCATATTGCCGTATTGCAAAATGGCGCCGGCCGTATGGCCGTATGGCCGGCGCCATTTTGCAATATGGCAAATACGATTCGAGTGCAGGAGGTCGCTTCCGGACCCCCGCTGGACTTTTGGCAAGTCTTGTGGGGGTCAGGAGGCCCCCCCAAGCTGGCCAAAAGTCCCTGGGGGTCCAGCGGGGGTCCGGGAGCGATCTCCTGCGCTCGTGACGTCGGGGGACAGGAACCAAAATGGCGCCGGCGCCATTTCTATCAACGCACCCGTGGCCCGAGAGTGGAAGATCACAGCGGGACCCCCACTGGACCCCAGGTAATTTAAGACATTTGGGGGGGGGGGGTTCGGGAGGGTGGGGGATTTATTTTAAAGGGTCGGGGTGGGTTTTAGTGTTGTTTTAGTGTGCTGGTTTTCCCGCCCTCCCCTTCCCCTCCCCCTTCCCCCGATTTACGATTTTTGACGATAAATCGGGGGAATTCCTAGTGTATATCGCCTCTAACGATTTTTGACGATTTAAAATATATCGGACGATATTTTAAATCGTCAAAAAACGATTCACATCCCTAATAATTTGGCATCTTTTAACTCAGGTAATTCTTTACTTAGAGGCACATGGGCTACTTTTGCTTTTATTGGAACCTCTCTGTTGGGATGCCCTAATTCGAATGCTTCATTAGCATGCTTCGAAGATACCTCCCTCCAAACCAGGCACTGCTGAGCGACTGTTGGCTTTCCCCTTTGTTTTAGTTTAAAAGCTGCTCTATCTCCTTTTTAAAGCGTCAGCAGCCTGGTTCCACCCTGGTTAAGGTGGCACCTGTCCCTTTGGAAAAGACTCCCCCTTCCCCAAAAGGTTCCCCAGTTCCTTACAAAACTGAATCCCTCTTCCTTGCACCATCATTTCATCCACGCATTGAGACTCCGGAGCTCTGCCTGCCTCTGGGGACCTGCGCGTGGAACAGGGAGGATTTCAGAGAATGCTACTCTGGAGGTTCTGGATTTCAGCTTTCTACCTAAGAGCCTAGATTAGGCTTCCAGAACCTCCCTCCCACATTTTCCTTTTTTAAATGTATTTATTTGTTTGTTTATTTATTTATTTATTTATTGAGTTTTATATACCGTCGTTTGGTTTCGCCATCACAATGGTTTACAAAGTTTCTATGTTTAACAGAGTGTTCAAAGAATCATAAGCTTGTTAACATAGTTATCTCAGTCGTTATAAACCTTGTTTGGTTGTTAAACTGTACAGGTTAAGTTATGTGCTTTGGATTGGTTCTGCATGTTTATGTGGGCCGGTAGGGAGGGAGGTTGTAGCATAGAGTCATAGGGAGTTTTGGTAGGCTTTGATAAACATCCAATTTTTTAGTTCTTTTTTGAAGGTTCAGTTAACAGAGAAGGGCAACCAAAGTGATGAAGAGGATGGAACAGCTCCCCTATGAGGAAGGGCTGAAGAGGTTGGGGCTGTTCGGCTTGGAGAGGAGATGGCTGAGGGGGGATATGATAGAGGTCTTTAAGATCATGAGAGGTCTTGAATGAGTAGATGTGACTCGGTTATTTACACTTTCGAATAGTGGAGGGACTGGGGGGCATTCCATGAGGTTGGCAAGTAGCACATTTGAGACTGGTCGGAGAAGGTTCTTTTTCACTCAACGCACAATAGAGCTCTGGAATTTGTTGCCAGAGAAGGTAGTTAGTGCAGTTGGTGTAGCTGGGTTCGGAGAGGGTTTGGATGAGTTCTTGGAGGAGAAGTCCATTAATGGCTATTAATCTATTATATTTAGGGAATAGCCACTGCTATTAATTGCATCAATAGCATGGGTTCTTCTTAGTGTTTGGGTAATTGCCAGGTTCTTGTGGCCTGGTTTTTGGCCTCTGTTGGAAACAGGATGCTGGGCTTGATGGACCCTTGGTCTGTCCCAGCATGGCAATTTCTTATGTTCTTATGTTCTTAAGGTTTTTAAATTTTGTTGTGTTCTTAGTTTGGTTGGGAAGGAGTTCCATAGTTCAGGGCTTCCTAGGGATATGGCTCTCTTCCGAGTTGAGGTAAGTTTGTGACGAGCAGGTGGAATTTTTAATAGACCTTTGTTAGCTGAATGGAGGATTCGGTTTGGTGAATGGAGTTTTATGGATGCACTTAGCCAATCTGTCTTCTCTCTATAATATGTCTCTTCACTCTTGAATGGGCCTTCTTTTTACACCTCCCACATTTCCATTCTCTCCCTCATCCATTCTTTTCCTCTTCCCTCCCCTCCCATCTATTTTCCTCTCCTTGCTCTCCCATATATTTTCTGCTCCACAATCCCTCGAAACTATTATCCTCTACTTACATCTTTCCCTCTAGTCCTCCCCAATGTTACGTAAGGCCTCGAAAGGCCTTGCATTCTGTTATGTGATGGGGTGTTTTAGTGTGCCCTTGGGCCTCAGCCCGACCCCAGATGGATCCAGGGCCGAACCGAGGGTTGATGGCGCGTTCCACCATGGCAGAACACGGTCTTACCATCTGCCAGGCCTGCAAGCTCCCAGAGCCAACAACAGATGATGTTGGTAGGGGAACAGTCCTCCAACTGTTCCGAGCCCTTTCGGATCTGCCGCTTGGAACGGCATGGAGCAGCAGGCCTGGCCTGAGGATGAGGGCAGACAGGCCTTGACATGAAGGCGTGACACTATGACGAAGGTGAAGACGTGACACCAGGGCTCTTGAAGACATGACACCAGAACTATGGCAGACATAACATCAGGGCTGATGCGAAGGCATCACAGACGAGGATTGAAGCGAAGACATCACAGACCAGGTGGTCGATGCAACGGCATCAGGGACAAGACTCTGAAGTACAGACATGACGAGGAACTTGAAATCCAATCAAGACAAGACACAAGGCAGGAGGACAATAGCACTGTCTCTCAGGGCGCCCTACTCAGTCCACCCGCGGGACTGGTTGCGGACCACCCTGTCCCACTGCGCGCCCTACACAGCCCGAGGAGGCTGGTCATGAACCACGCTGAGAACGGGACGAGCGCAGGGAAGGATCCAGTCGAGGTGGGACTCCGACGACGAGGCAAAACACCAGGAGACGAAACACCAGGACACCTAACAAGGACCTCAGGCACGAAGACATGGCATGACAAGGAACAAACGAGACGAGGAACTCCATGGAGAAGATAAAAGACCTGACGGAGCTCTGGCAGGCAGAAGCCTCCAGAGTGAAGTAACTCCGATGCAAGGCAAAGACTGAAGTGACGGAGCAGCCCTTTATAGGGCTGAAGCAGGAAGTCCACTCCCTAGGTGGGGCCAGCACACTTCCTGTGTCTGGCCCTTTAAATCCAGCAGAGAGGCGCAGCCGTGCGCCTAGAGGCAGGAAGCAGGAGCTTGTGCAGGACCACAGACAGCGGCCTGCACTGACGTCAGATGCCAGAGACGCAGGGCTGGGCCTGGAGGCAGGCCCCGAAGATGGCAGCGGCTCCAGCTGCTGCAGGAGGCCCTGGGGGCTGCTTCAGCTGCTACTCCAACCCGCCCTGCAGCCCCGGAGGAGGACGGTGACGGCGGTGGTGGCTCCATGCCACGAAGAAGGTAGAAGTCCGCGGCTCCGGCCGCAGTGAAGGCAGGCGACACGGGTGGCCTCCGGGCCGTGAACAGCAACAAAGTCTGCGGCTTCGGCCGCACGGGGGGGGGGGGGGGGGGGCCGACATTGGCGGCATCGCGCTGCAAAGAAAAAGGCAACATGAGGTGAGTGCCTGCTCATGGGGAGACCCGCGGGCAGTGATTCATAACACCCAACAATGGTGCCTGCACCATTTGGCTTTGTATTTTCTCTAGGAACAGTAGACTGCCAGCAATAACTCTTGAACTCTGAATTAGTGAGGTTGCCCTACACTTCACTCAAGAAATATTGAGTTGTGCAGGCTACTTAAAAGCTGGGTGAGTCATCAAAGCAGAAAGAAGCATCAGATCAGCAGCATGGCAACAGGCAGACTGTGTATGGGCCATTTCCCAGGATTCCATGGTATGATACAGATTCTGCAGCAAAAGGCAGATTCTGTGGCCATTGCAGTGGCCACAGAATTGCAGGAAACCTTGGGTCCCCCAGTCATGATCCATGTCTTAGACTTTCTCATGACTTCTCTTATGGAAATGTAAGTTTCATTTGAGACATTAGAGGGCACACCATGACCATCTGCAGTTGTAAATCCCAACATGAAACCATGAAATTGAAAACCATTGCTTTGAGTTTGAATTCTATTATTATTTTTTGATTTAGTTATAAAGTGTCTTCAGAGTATACACCTTTGTACTTTCACACACATTAAATGGAGGATGTCATAATGCCTCTGTATCACTCCATGGTTAGACGGCACCTTGAATACTGTGTGTAATTCTGGTCGCCGCATCTCAAATAATATAGTTGCACTGGTGAAAGTAGAGAGAAGGGTGATCAAAATGATAAAGGGCATGGTACGGCTCCCCTATGAGGAAAGGCTAAAGAGGTTAGGGCTGTTCAGCTTGGAGAAGAGATAGCTGAGGGGGGATATGATAGAGGTCTACAAAATCATGAAAAGACTTGAATGGGTAAATGTGAAAAGATTATTTACTCTTTCGAATAATACAAGGACTAGGGGGCACTTCATGATGCTAGCAAGTAGCACATTTAAAACAAACTGGAGAAAATAATTTTTCACTCAAACGCCCAATTAAGCACTGGAGTTCATCGTCAGAGGATATGGTTAAGGCAGTTAGGGTAGCTGGGTTTATAAAAGATTTGGATAACTTCCAGGAGGTCTATAAACTGCTATTAATCAATAGGGAATAACCACTGCTTGTTGCCAGCATTAGTAGCATGGGATATGTTTAATGTTTGGGTACTTTCCAGGTACTTGTGACTTGGATAGGCCACTGTTGGAAACAGGATACTGGGCTTGATGGATCCTTGGTCTGACCCGGTATGGCATATCTTATGTTCTTAAACAAATCCCCATATTTTTTATTCATTACCATATATCTCATAAAGCAAGCACTATATCACTGTCTTGAAAATCAGACTAAATATAAAAAGGTTCAACAAAACAAAGCAAGGGTGAATATATAAAGGTGAATTTTCAAAGGCTTATGTGCATAAAAATTAATATATACATGCATAAGTAGCATATTCTTGCGTAAATGCTATTTTACAAACATTTAACATGCGTGCATATTTTTGCTTTCAATTTCACATATCCACGTATAAAAAGCTGGCAATGTAGGGGCTTTCTGGGGTGCGGCCAACAATTACATGTGAGAGTTACTAGTTAGAAAAATGCTTATGAACGTTTATTTGCCAACTTTCTTAATTTTACACCTAATTATCTTGCATAGCTTCTGTGTTTGCTGTTATACTGCCAATTGGTGGTCAGCCTGCATGTTTACAGTTTTTGCTGTATTCAGTGCAGCTGGCTCTAAAGGGTTAACCTCTGATTGAAGCAGGGGTTTCTGGGTGGCGTTTTTCATGGTTCTTTCTCAGCCCTGATCAGATCTACACTAACCAGGTCTGTGTGATTCAGCAGCTATTCTGGCTAACCCTACATAATTATTTTCATTTTACCTCTCCTTATTTCTGTGGTCCAGGCTATGCTGTAATCTTCAGTTTATGCACAGTAAAATTATATTACGGTATTTGTTTTGCCTGTTAATAAAGTTTGGAGTTGAAGAAGCAGCCTCCTTTGCCTGCGAGTAAGGACTGAGTTAAGTCATCTGTTTAAGCTGTGCATAGGAAATGCATAGCAGAGACAGAATAGTGATATTAAACTTGTTTATTGTGTACTATTGGCTGGGTAGGAGGGCTGGGTGAACTGGGAGGAGGGGAGGTTTTAGGTTCAAGAACCAGGAGGTCCTCAATGAACTGGAGAAGGACTGGGTGAACTGGTGGACTTATTGGTAAAACTGGTAATATCAATTAAGGGGTAGATTTCCCACATGTGCATGCTGAATCCATGTGTGCGCACTTCCCAGCGCGCACATGGACGTGCCAATTTTCTACCACGCCACGCCAGCACGCGCATGGTAGAAAATTCAGGGCTGCACACACATGCACGCCGGATTTTATAATCCGCGCACATATGTGTGGGAGGTGCATGCAAAAGGGGGGATTTTTGCATGCGCCTCCCATACATTTTTGCATGCAGCGACGCATTCAGGCCTTCCCCAGTTCCCTCCCAGTCTGCTCCAATTAAGCTGCCGAGCTAAAATAAGTTGCATGCGCCGGCATCTGGCCGGCACGTGAGTCTTCGGGACAGCCATCAACAGAGCTGTCCTGACCCGCCCTGCCCCTTCCAGAAAGCCTGGCACTTGTGCGCATGCCGGCCTTTAGGCGCATGGCCGGGCCTCTTGGAAAATTCGTCCGGCGGGCGCAAGGCCTGGCCACGTGCGGGCAGTTTAAAATCTGCCCTTAAGTGTGCATGCTTTAAAATATATCGACCTTGAGAAAACATTTGAAGGTTGTATTGTTCAAGCAGGCTTTTGGGGTAACTGTCAATTAAGTGTTAGCAACTTATTTCACATCAAAGCTTTGATTAGTGCATGACTGTTTCTGATTATTGTGGACTGTTAGCAATCAGGTAGTTGATTTTTATGTTTTTACTGTATTTTTTTTTATCTTATTTTGGGTATTTTTGTGTTTATTTATTATATAGTGCTTTTGTTACCCACCCAGGACGTTGGATAAAGCAGGATAGAAATATTTTAAATAAAATAAATGTTTCACTACAGCAAGGTTGCTTAGTACTACCATAGCATATCTGGCCATCACTGTCAACAGCAACACTGCATTGTGTAGTGGAACCCCCCACTTTGGTGCCTATCCTCAACTAGGGGTGCTACAGTTCTGTGTCCAAGTTCAGACGAGGAGAAAGACTTATCTTCCAGAACCCCTAAAGCAATGAATCACAATCTCTATGACCACTTCACGCTTTAGTTTGAATAACTCCAGATGGTAAAAAATAAGAGCAGGGAAGCAAGAATCAAAACTACAGACAGAAACCATAAAGTAAACCAGGATCCATCCATTCCCTTTCAAATCCAAATATGGGTGGAAAAATGTTAAAGAACACCTCTGGAGTCTGAAATTGATGTTCATATTAAAGATAGCCTTTTCTGTAATTTAAAGAAGAGGATCCAAGCCAAAATCACAAAAATAAGCATCAGCATATATCCAATAATTACCAAAAAGTAGATGGTTTCTCTGTCCATTCTTCTTCTAATCACCTCCCTTCCTGCTCTTGAACCTTCATCCTGAGAAGATATCCTCACCAGTGAGGGTGGGATAGCTAGAGTGTAACTCCAAAATCACCAAAAAACAAATGGAAAAAATATCACCAAGGGCCTCATTTTCCAATATCGCATTGGATACCAAAAAGGGGTGTAGCTTATGAGCATGTGTATTGTAAAATCACCTATTATCACAAGTTGTGCTACATTGCAGTTCACAATGTCTCCAACAGGCCTGTTTCAATATGATGCTGTGAGAGAGAGAGCACACCTTGTTAGAGTGCTCCCTAGACAGGTATTTGTATCCCTATGGGGGGCCCACCTAGTAACTCGAGGTGAGGTTTAAGTAGTAGTGTAGGGGGTTAGGGGCCACTTTCACATTCAACGTGAGACGTACGAACAGAATAGTGGTCTCTTGTGAAGATTTGATGACCTACGGAGTGAGGAAACTCACTCCAGGATGAGATTTGTACAATGTTCTCTCCACCTAGCTTGATGGACTCTCTACCTGGGTAACAACAAGCTAGGTGGAGAGAACATTGCACAAATCTCATCTTGGAGTGAGTTTCCTCACTCCGTAGGTCATCAAATCTTCACAAGAGACCACTGTTCTGTTCGTACGTCTCACGTTGAATGTGAAAGTGGCCCCTAACCCCCTACACTAATACTTAAACCTCACCTCGAGTTAGTAGGTGGGCCTCCCATAGGGATACAAATACCTGTCTATGGAGGAGGCACTACAACAAGGTTCTCTCTCTCTCTCTCTCTCTCTCACTCACTCACTCACTCACTCTCACACAGCATCATACTGAAACAGGCCTGTAATGCAAATGAAAGAGGTGTAGTTATTAGCTGTGCTAACAGTGCAGCTGTTAGTGTGATTTGTGGAATTATCACATGTGGTAACTCCTTGGAAAATGAGGTCCCAAGTCCAAGAAAACTAGCCATAATGGACTTCAAACAGTAATCCAGCTGTCAAGGCTCTTGATTCTTTTATTCAAAAGTCTCTAAATTCCTTTTACTGGATGCTTGGGCAAAAAGATCTCTGACCCTAGTCCTTAGGGTGACAGGGGAAACCCTTCTCTCCAGACTGATCTAATGAAAAAGCTCCACAAAGACAAAACAGTTCTCTTCAGTTGAGACTCTGGATAAGTCTCCGACTCCCATCTCACCCACTAGGTATGCTCCCAAGGATTATAAACCGCTAGACTTGCCTCACCCCCAAAAAGGTGGGGGTAAAGCAATGGGAAGAATCCCAAAGACCATTAACTACTCCTACTACCCCTAGCTTAGGAAAACTCTCTTAGAGAAAAATATTAGTGATAGGTAAAGCTCCTGTCACAATTGTAAACATCATCATTACCATCATCATCATTCTTGATACAAAAGGTGGCATTTGTGGTGCGTCAGCTGTTCCTGTACTCAGCTTTCCATTTTACTTTGCCTTTGTTTACAGAACTTGTCCATTTCATATGTCATCGCCTCGGTCATAGTAACATACACAGTAAACAATGGTAGGTAAAGCCCAAAGTGGTCCATGCAATCTGCCCAGCAAGGCGTACAGGGTCTTAACAGCTTCTTCATGCAGGTTACTGCCTCACCTTCTTGATCAACTGTGCTCTACTTGTTTCTGTTGTGAACTTATAATACATTATACTCAGGGATTAAAACATTCCTCCAGTACTTATTTGGCAAAGATGAAATACACTCTTCATGTACTTCCTCCACCCGCCTTCTCCCCTCTGTCCATGTCAATGATTTGTTTTGAGTAGGTGGTGCACATCGCAGGACTGCATGATGAGTACATTTCTTCCCTGGTGAGTGTGCAACCATCTCCTCCTTCCCAATCAGTTCTCAATATCAGACCAGGGTCAACAGAAAGAAAACTTTCAACAACAATAAAATTTCTTCAGGGTTCTTCTTCAAGATTTTACTTGGATGCACATTTTGCATTGAGGAAAAGGAAAAAGAACCACAGCAAAGTTTTGGTTTTGGTACTCAGCAACAATGACGCTGAGTCAGTTATAGTTTCAATAAAACGTCTTACTGAAACAGCAAAGAAAAAAAAAAAAAAGGTTTGAATCTTTGAATATATACATAAATACAGTTCATCTATACAGGCAGATTAGAAATGATATGTGACAACCCCTCCCCCCACCTACCCAGCCCTGGGGAGCTATAGGGCAACTATCCCAGGGTGGGGAACACTTTCTCAGGCATGGGCTGGGGACAGGTCTCCCTGTAAACCCAAACTGGTTGAAGCCATGCCCATTTAACACAGTCCATAACCTCCACAGTCCACTCTGCACTTGTGCTCCAAAAAAAAGAAAAAATATATATATTTTAAACTATAAAACAGTAGTATCAGAATTATCAGGTTTAAATCACAGTTCCATTTCACAGTCTATTGTTTTTGCTAAGGAATCAGAGTTACCAAAAACCAGGGCTTTCCTCAGCTATTTACACTTGCATGCTACTAGGCTGCTCTCAGAGTCTCAAAGGCCCTGATTCACCTCCCCTGCACCTTCCCATTTCCAGGTTACTCCCAGAACCTCAGGGGTCCAGGTTCTCCTTCCCACAATTACAGTTCCACAATTTCTCCACAAGGGGCAGTCTTTCTCACGTCTCACAATATCTCTTCACCAGGTGTCTACCTCCTTGGACCCTAGTGGGATTCCCAAATAGTCCTCTCCTTACACAGAAGTCACCCAAACTGCACTCTCACCTCTGAAGCAGTTCAAAATCCAGGTATCATATCTCAGGAGTGGCTCCAGGGACTATACATCCCAGTCCACTGGGCCAGTGTCAATCCTGAGCTCCGTGATGAAATAACCAGCCAGTATCTCTTCCCCTGGGTCCAGCTGGCCCCACCACCACAGTTCTTGGGTACAACTTCCATGCTTTAAATTTCTCCGCTTCCTCCAAACTGCAGTTCAGCTTCTGCAACATATCTCTCTCTTTCCAGGTACACATCTTACTTCTGTTCACCTTAGGGCTGTTGAAGTGCCCAGGCTCACCTCTTTGTACTCTCCAGATGCACTCCTGGGGAGAGAACCCAGATATAATACCACGTCCCCAGTTTGGCTCATAGATTCCCTTCCTCAGACCACCAGCATTTGTCCATGTGCCACACAAGCTTTTATACCACACAGACTCACAAGGCCATTGGCCTCCCATGCACCATTCACTCACATCACTAACACACACCTACTGGGGCCATTCCTTGAACTGGAATTTTCCCCATTACTCAGAATGAGATAATTTTTTAACCTTCCCACCAATATCCTCCCAAATAGCCACCCACTTCTAACCTTAATCTGACCTCCTAAGGAAACCAGAACTTTCCCATTGTAAGATATAGGGCAGCCTCTTAACCTCACATCCTAAACATAAGTAATTGTAAAACATAGGACTGGTATGCCATCTAGTGGCACCTGGGCCACAGATGTGATATATATAAAAACAAGAAAGAGGTCTCGCAGAGTCTCTTGGCCTAGAAACTTCATTGGCCCCAGAGTTGCGATCTGTTCCTGTGCAGCCAGTCCTCTGTTGCTGGCTGCTGGTTCTCCATCCCCGGTGCTGTTAGACGATGTTACAAGGAGAAAGAATGGGGAAACAACTGGTTTGACACTCCCAAGGTCAGCTGCTGAACCAGAGAATGTGACTCTGCTGGAGGGCCTGCAAGCTGTAGATCAAGAGGCTTTGATTCTGAGACTGAAGATGATATTGTTGTGCTTGCCGGCCACAGAACTCCGCGGTTGGCCTCGCTCACCTCCTAATGCCGCATCTCCTCTTCGTGGTCCGGAGCCACCGCCAACGCTGTCAACTTCCTGCACCTGCCGGTACCCCCTCAGGCGCGTGCAGGTGCCTCTCTTCTTCTTTTAAAGGGCCTGCAGCGGGAAAACCACCGCAGCCCTCGTTGATGTCGTTAACATTCTGGGGCTATTTAAGGCCAGGCCTTGCCGTTGGTCCTGGCCTCTGCAACAGGTTAAACTCCGTATGAGTAGCTGGTTGCCTGAATCCGTGTTCTTGACTGCATGTTCTTGTGTCTGTGCTTCAGCCCTTTGTCTCGTCTTCCCTGGATTGATTCTTGGCTTTGACCTCGGACCTCCTCTGGACTCTGCCTGTCTCGATCTTTGGTACATTTCTTGGACTTGCTTGATTACCGCCTGCCTCGATCCTAGGCCCATCTTCTGGACTCCGTTGCTAGCTGCCTGCCCCGACCCTTGGAATGTCTTGACTCTTCTTTTGGCTGCCTTCAATCATGGGAGTCTTTGTCACCGGAGACCTGCGCCTAAGTCCATTTTAAGAAAAAGGAAGATATAGGACATCAAGCTGCCTCTCTTTAAATGGATTTGATATTTGGATTTGATTTTTTTTTTTTTTAACAGTCTGATTCTGAACAAGTCATCTTGACTACGCTAATTATATATTTAGCTTTGGGCTCTAAGATTGGTTGCTTTGACTTTTCTTTAGAAATAGAAACATTTCCTTTTTAAATTGTAATGTACAGATTTTTCCTGATGTGACTAGCGATGTATAGAAAAGAAACCAGTTTCTGATTTTGCATCCAGCTGTGCTTTGAATTGGGGCTTTATTTTTTTTTTAATATCCTTGCAAATATATAATTAAGTACAGTTCCGTTAAATATATTTTTTTATGATTCACCACAGTTTACAGCCTTCTTGAGTAATAAGGAAGAGCTAAAATCACCTCTAGCCAAATCATCTGCTATAGGGGCTGAAGTATAAGATCACTTAGTGATCCGGATGATGAGCTTCTTTTTACTCCTTGCTTTCTTATTTTTTTTAAATGTAATAGTAATATTTTCTTGGTTAACATCTGGATTGTTCACCCCCCAAAAAAATTATGAACTTAGAGTTATAGCATTGTACGGAGTGGTTTCTTTTTTATTTTCTTTCTTTGTTTTTGTTAAGTGTGATTTTGTTTATCATTTTCCTTGTATCTGTTAATTTTTGATAGGTAGTGCTGTTTCTGGTATTTTTTATTTGAAATGCAATAAAGATTAAATTACAAAAAAATAGAAAAAAATATATAAATTGTAGGCAACTCCGATTAACTAAGCACTTGAGCAGAAAATAAAGTTTATTACTCAACACCATGTGCCCACAAGCAACATTTTTTTTTTCAGTTAGTTCAGTTTAATATGGTGCAAGCCATTACAATTGCTAGAATCCTTAGTGAAGATCCCCTGGGGCTGCAGCGGGGGATGGTAGCTGCCGCTCCTCACAGATTTTCCCTCCGAATTTCCAAGGTCATCAATGCAGTCTTTGCAACAATAAAAAAATAATAATAATAATTTGGGTCCCTTCTCCTCAAACTATATCACTTGAGAGATTCACTGCAGCACCTCCAGCCTCAGCGCTCCAGCTGACTAATTATTAAAACATTTACCCACCAATACTATATTCAAGCTTCTGCAACAGCAGTCTTCTTAAAAGAAACTTCATATTCCAGGCATGTTGGTCATGATAAACTCTTTTCACAACAACTTGTACAATAAATTGAAATTACAGTGATAGCATATTCTTGCCAACTATTATTCAGCACAAGTGGAGTGAATTGCCACAGCATAAGCAGGAAATGATTCTGTTTATTCAGAAAACTACTTATGTTAATATTTCCTGTTAATCCAACAGTTTATAACAGAATATAAAAGTGTATTGGTTACCTTTGCAACAAAAAATAGAAAATTAGAGTCCCTTCTCAAACTCTGTCAGCGCCTCTAGCCTCTGAGCTCCAACTGGCTACTTCTGAGAGAATACTGCAAGGTTTAGGGACCTCGGCATTTTTATTAACCTCTAACCGCAGGTATATCATAAGGGTCACAAGTGCACACCCCCTAAGCCAACCTGGTGCCAGCGCTCTTACTATCCTGCTCCACACTACCCAGGTGCAGCCCTTATACCTCCCGTAGTGCCCCCTGCAGCTCTCCCATTCCTCTCCTGGCACTTGGACCCTCTCGTCCTCTCATGTTCCTCACCTCCTCTTCCCCTGTAGCCTTCTCTTTCCCATATCGCGCCACCTTGCAATCTGCTGCTGCCTCCCAGGACCTCCATAGGGGCCAAAGAGGTCTCCTCCTCTTCCCCATGGACCCTGATCAGGGCTGAAGATGCTGTGACCAAATCCCGGGCCTCAACCAGGGCCAAAAATGCCCTCCCTCGGCCGCACAGGTCCCAGCCAATCGGGGATCAAAGATAGCATCAGGTTTCGCTCTGGGGGGCAGTCTTGCCAGCTGCAACGCTCCACTCACCTGATTTTCAAAACCTCAAGGATACTAAAGGCTATGAGATGTAGAGCAGATCTTGTACAGGACACAAAAGAATTTTGTGTAAATCATAAAAACAGCAAATAAACAATTCGGGGAAGAAAACACAATTTTACTCAGTAGACAAAATCTGGCTGTATCCAAGACTGAATCTGAGCAGCCATGTTAAGACAAAACACACAGGCTGAAAGGCCAAGAGTCACTTGGGTCTACAGAGCAGTTGTGCAACGTGGCAAAATGTGCAGAACATATGCGAATGAACTTTCATGGCAGGTCATTCCGTTTTTGTAACATTTTGTTTTAGTAATTGCTAAATACAAATGGAAGCTTATGTAACCTGAGGGATTCCTGTAGTTTGTTTTAGCAAATATGCTACAATAACCAGGGTTAATCTACAGCCACCATTACTGCATGACAGATGTTTTCACTAATCATTAATTTGGAAAAATAATTAAAAAAAAAAATACCATCTACTATAATTCTTCAAAAATAGTCTCCTTAAAGAGACTACAGGCCCAGCAGCTGTAAGGATGCCATTAAGTCCTTTATGTACCGTGCTCCTTCTTTGACTCAGAAATAAATAATGTACACTCCTTTCCATGTGTAATATAAGTGCAGAGCCCATTACAAAGTTGTACAGTAAATGAACCCTTGGTAAGTTATTTTTGTTTACTTGCATGAAAGACCTCCGACTGGGTTCAAACAGATTTTAGGTACAAATCAATTAATCACATATGATGTGTTATGTAGTGAAATTCAATACTGTAGCCAGTAAAACCTACAATGAGCCTACCATCCTGCCTCTCAAGGCTAACCAGTCTAGCCTTGAGAGTCCCAGGGCAAGAGAGAACGCTGCCAAGAGCTACACAACGACCCCTGGAGGTGGCCATCATGCACGCATTGCACAAATGCTGCTGTGATATTTTCTTCATTCGTGTTACACCTGTAAAGCCTTTTTTCTTTCTTAAGACGTGGCTAAGAACAAGAATATACAGTTTCGATGCTTTAGTGACTTCCTCAATCTGCAGGTAAATAATACAGCTGATTCCCTGAATTCTAAAGTATTTCTCCATAAGACTGTGATTTGTAAGGAGTTGGAATATATACAAAAGCACTTATTTCAATAGTATTCAGAGGGATGCAGCAGAGATTCGTAAAGCATATGTTAAGATGCTGGCATTCAAGTAGCTTCAGGATTCAATCAATATTTGCAGAATGCACTTATTGGAGTTTGCCAAGGAACAGAAAAAGTGTGGGAAAAGGAGTTAAAAGGTTATTTTCCATTCCACTTCTAATACACACCTAACATTCTATTTGGCCATAAAACTCATTCTTGATAACTGGAAGGATAGTTCCTTCCTAGAAATGCTACTTGGTGAATATTGATTCATTGCGGTAAAAATATCACAGCAGACGTTTTCAGGAAATCTGGGAAACTATAGATTATTATATATCCCTTGTGCTGTAATTGCAAACGTTTTGGCTGAATCAATAGATAAAATAAAGTGATAGAATATGCTAGCAGTATCTTTCTAAACACGTTAATGGTGTGTTCATGAAACTGAATAAACAAAAATGCTTGTGAATTCCATACAAATTTATTTGGAGGGAATGTTTCGCATGTGTACCATACAATAGCGGTAGCTGAGCATTTCTTTAAATAGATGCCCTTTGCTGAGCCAGGATAAAACTGAAAACAACTCTAGAAAAAAAGAGAACAGTGACTTTGTAATGTAGATTCTGTCTAAGCAACTGCCAGCATCCATTGTTTCTCACTCTGAATTGGCAGTTCTGGAGACCTGTGCTCTCTCCCAAGGAGCCAATTCAGTGTGGGTGGCTTGGTGAGAATCAATTGGAGAGCCGACAGTGACCAATAACAGTTCATACAAAGCCACTCTTGTTCCCTTTCAGCAGATGGCATTTTAACTTTTCAAGGGCTATAGGAAATGAGCTACTTAGACTGCTAAAGCTTGCACTGAATGTCAAATCCCTTTGGAACTGGGGGAGTTTTATTCTGAAGATTTGTTTGGGCGGGGACGGCAGCCTCACTTTCAGTAGAAGTTGTAAACAGAAATCAGGCGGCTGCACTCCTGCATGTTAATTATCACGGCACTTTCCTCTTTCAGAAAGAGAAATTCTATTTCTACTTAAAAAAATGGATCTGAATAAAGAGAATGAACGCAGAAAGTGGTGCAGTCAACTGTGTTCACAAATTTGATTGTTTTGATAAATTTTGTCACTGTAATAGGAAGAAAGTCACATTGATAGGAAGAAAAACACACAGAGACAAAAAAAATGTAAGAGAGATGTGCCGGATGAGGTGAGATTATAAGTGAAGCTCATAGATAGGATCCATATTCATATCACGTTTACAGCACATCGGTGATTTCCTATCAGTATAAGCTTAAAATAGGAGTTGTGCACCAAAGAGTTGACTACTGTATGTTGAAATGTTCCTGTGTAGGCATATAATGTAAGAGAGTTATTATAAAGTGCCAAAACTCATTGGGAACAAATATAGCTTAAAATAATTAGCTCTACCACAATTTTTGGGGCTGCATGGCAGATATAATTTATTCTCTTCCCAGGGTCTCTGCAACCTCTATCCTGAGCTCTACCCTTTGTGAGCAGCAACTTAATGCCTCACAGCAAAGGTGTGTAAGGGTGTGGGGGAGGGGTGTCAAAGGCCAACTCAGGGCCAATGCTAGGTATTTTGCTGTCCTGTACCAACAATGACTGTGATGCCCCCCCCACCCTCCAATGATTCATTCAGTCTCATCCCTGCCCATCAAATAAAGCCCAGCTCCCTCCTGCAATCTATATTTTTAAAAACTGACACGCCCCCACCCTTCACCTCTGTCACATATGCAGACCACAGACAGGCTGTCACCAAATACAGAATGAAGAGATCAGAAAGTATAAACAGAAACCTGCTGAGAAGAACTGAACTGGAATCCACCAAAAGCTAGGCTCTACATGCAGAGCAATAATGGAAAAACAGAAACATTAACATTCTTCATAAACATTAAATAATAAAATCAAGAAATATAAAACATCAATCACAATAGTAAAGTCATATTCATAAAAAGAATAAATATTTCAAACCAATTAATGAATAAGAGCATCCAAAATTTCCCAAACACCAATAAAATATTTCAAAACATCTGATGAATAAAAAATCCAATAATTAAAAAAAGTTCTATTTCCCCCCCAAAAAAGTAAATATTTGAAAAGAGCAGAAACATCAAATTACATCCAATAATTAAAATTAATAAGGATTTATAAATCTCCTACTCTCCATGCCTGTGATCTTTTGATTTCCAGTCACCCTGAGATCATCGTGGATTCGGGGAAGTAGGGCAGTACAAATTTTATCTTCCCTCTCACATACACACACAATAACACATTCATTCTTTCACATATTCTCTTACATATACAGGCTCCTTCTTCCTCACAGATACAGTATGTATGTGTGTGTTTGTGTGTGTGTGCCTGTGAGAGCCTATATATGACACATAGGCTCTCACAGGCACACAAACATTCACAAACACACACAAGCACACAGGCTCTCGCAGACGCCGATCCGAGGCCCGCTGACCCATGGGACACCCAACCGACGCCTCAGGCCCTTGCGGGAGGGACAGCGACCCGAGCCCTGACCAACCCGAGACCTGCCGGTGGGGGACATCGACCCGAGGCCTTCCTCACTCCTGCACCCTCCGAAGCCTCCTGAGGCCACCGCCCATGACCGCCGACGTCTTCGAAGGCGCCACAGACGACACACGGAGCGATGGGGGAGCCCCAGAAATGGCCCTGCGGTGAGCCATAGGCGCCGCGCACCGAAGGAGAGCGACTAAAGGGCCTGCCCCTTAGTGTGCCCCTTCGTGCTGCCCCCTCATCTTTTACTATATCTGTACTCCGAGAATCCCTTGTTACTCCTATCCACTCTTTCCCCGGCAGCAGTAATCACCTGCAATGGCCCATACATTCCTACACCCCTCTACACCCTCTCCTCCAACATGCAACTACGCAACATCCATACACTCAAACACAACAAACACAGGCCACCCCCAACCCCTAACCTACGACACCGATCATTCCTTAAACCCATCCTACCTACCATGATCTCCCCCCCCATCACCCAAATCTTCGGCATGGCTGCCCTTTCACTCATCCTATTTAACGCACAATCACTAAGTAAAAAAACTCCCATCCTTAACGACCTCCTCATCGATGAAAACCCTGACATATATGCTATTACGGAAACCTGGTTTAAGGAAACTGACACCGTACTTCTTAACCAACTCCCCACCAACTCTTACGATATATTCTCAATCCCAAGGCCCAAAAAAAAAGGAGGAGGTATCCTACTATCCGTAAAAAAGGAGCTTAACATGATACACCAACCTATCACTCCTCCAACTAAACTTGAAATTGGCCTCTTTAAATCCCCAACACTACAAATCTGTCTAGTCTACGCCCCCCCCAGGAACCCTTGATAAGAACCTGTCCTCTTTTATTGAATATATTGCAAAAAACATATCCATTGACACCCCAGCAATCATTCTTGGTGACATGAACCTTCATGTTGACAGTACACCTCAAACTCCCTCATGCAACATTATCCTCTATTCATTGAAGGCTCTAGGCTTCAAACAGAACATCAACTCACCTACCCACAAAGCGGGTCATTCCCTCGACCTTATTTTCACCAATTCTCAGATACAAACAGACCCTCCCACATGCATGCCAGTCCCCTGGTCCAACCATTACCTCATAACAACATCCTGCTCTATAAGGAACCCTCCTAATCCTAATCATCTGACCTCAGGCAACACCATACACTACAGAAAAACATGCAACAAAGACGACCTCATCTTAGCCCTCTCCGACATGCTAAACAACCTAGACCTGTCAGATCCAGACACTGCCCTATCATCGTGGCACAACATTACAAATACTGTGGCCAACAAGATCTGCCCATTGCAATCTAAACATATAAACCCACAAAACAAAAAGAAACTCTGGTACACACAAGATCTAAAAGACATGAAACGTAACCTCAAAAAAACTGAAAAGTCTTGGCGCAAAGATCCCACCCCCACACTTCTTGCCCGATTCAAATCCTCCTTACACTGCTACAGGGAAAGATTAAATAAAGCCAAAAGGGACTTCTGCTCCTCAAGAATCCACAAATTCCAATACAACCCGCGAGCCCTCTATGATTATGTTGCCTCGTTAACCAAATCGACACTGGCAGTTATACCGGAAGATGTAGCCAAAACCAAATGCGAGGAACTCGCACTATTCTTCCAAGACAAAGTCAATAAACTGCTTACACGTTTCCCTTCCTTCTCTGCAACCAATCAAAACTCACAAGAAGCCTCCACAGCCCATCCTAACCCCCTCCCCCCAAAGGCCTGACCTCCTTAGAATACACAAGTGCTCTGGAAATTGAATCATTCCTTAAGAAATCCAGACCATCCTCCCACCCCTCTGACACAATCCCTACTAAACACCTACTCTCCATACCCATAGCCAGCATTATAAATGTTTCTATCACCTCAGGCCTAGTACCCAACCCCCTCAAACAAGCAATAGTCAAGCCAATACTGAAGAAACCCAAGCTCGTCCCCACCGACCTGTCTAATTATCACCCCATCTCAAACCTTCCCTTCATCTCAAAAATTCTAGAAAAAACGATCAATAAGCAACTCACTAAATACCTTGATGACTCACACCTACTCTCTCCATTTCAGTACGGATTTCGGAAATTCCATAGTACTGAAACCCTCCTCCTTTCCTTGTCAGACCGACTCATTAAAGACCTAAATAAAGGGCAATCATATATTCTAGCCTTCTTAGACATATCCTCAGCATTTGACACAATCAGCCACAATATCCTCCTGCAACGACTTCACGAAATTGGAATTACAGGTGCTGCTCGTAATTGGTTTAAATCATATCTCAGTAATCGAAACTACAAAGTCAAAATTGGAAACCATGAATCCAAACCTATACCCCTTGTCCAAGGAGTCCCGCAAGGTTACCTCCTACAGCTCTGTAATCTCCTATCTGATCTCAAGCTTCCCCACTATATTTATGCAGATGATGTTCAGATTCTTATCCCAATATCTGACACCCTTCCTAAAGCCATGAACATCTGGGAATCAACTCTCCTAGCTATTAACAAACTCCTATCCAACATTCACCTTGCCCTTAACATGGCAAAAAACGAGATAATGCTCATCTCCCCACAAAATCAGCCTAATAACCTCCCCCTACTTCACCCCCAATCTCTACCAATCCCGTTCTCCCAACAGGTACGAGATCTAGGGGTCATGCTAGACAGCCAAATCAATCTCAAGAAATTCAATTAATACCACCCTGAAAGAATGTTTCTTTAAATTACACACCCTAAAGAAATTAAAACCTTTATTCCACCAACCAGACTTTCGTACAGTACTACAAACTACAATATTTTCTAAAATTGATTATTGTAACTCACTTCTCCTAGGCCTACCCAAAAACTCCATACACCCTCTACAAATTCTACACAGCACAGTTGCACGGATACTTACCAACACGCGCAGAAACGAACACATTTCACCCGTACTTAAGGAATTGCACTGGCTCCCCATCGCATCCCGAATCCAATACAAAACTCTTTCCATCATACATAAGGCTCTCCACAACCCTGAAATGAACTGGTTCAATGATTCACTAGTATTCCACAAACCCTCTAACCAACCAGGAACCAATACCTTGCTTCCATATGCACACCCTCCCCTAGAAACAACAACAACCTGGCATCTACCAGAGCACGTGCGCTCTCCATAGCTGGCCCTGCCCTATGGAACAAAATGCCCGTAGACCTTCGCCAGGAGGACTGCCTAAAAATCTTCAAAAAAAAAAACTAAAGACGTGGTTGTTCACACAAGCGTACAGCTAATCCCACACCCCATACACTCCCAGCACTCTTCCTCGGCTACCCTCTCTTAAGATGTCCCCATATTGAATAGCCTTGTAATTGATTGTAAATAACCCTACTGCTCTGTACATAAGTTACCTTTATATGCAACTGCTTTGTCTCATACATATTTCATTTAGGCATTTAGGCATGTATTCTGTTAATTGCTTCATATGTACCTTTTCTCTTGGTATTTGTCAAGTGCATATTATGTGCAGTTTAACGTTTACTGTAAACCGATGTGATATCCCTGATGTATGTTGGTATATAAAAACCCTAAATAAATAGGCACATAGGCTCATGCAGACACACACAAACACACACATAGGCTCTCATATGCACATATGTGCTCACATAGACACAGGCTGCCACACAGACAGACACACACATAGGCTCTCACACACTCGCATACATGTGTGCTCAGACACACACAAATACACACATAGGCTCTCACACAGACACACACAGATGCTCACATAGAGACACATACACACATGCTTTCATAAACACACACAGGCTCTCACTCACACATACATACAAGCTCATGCATATACATACAGGACCTCCTATTGTCATTGGGCCGTGGTGGGATGAGCTCCACCATAGCCCAATGGCCTTCCTGCTTAGGGGTTGAAAGGAAGTTGTGTGCGCACACAAAAACATGGGTCACTCCTTCAGCCACTGGTAGCCTCTCTTCTTCTTCAGCCGCCGGCTGCTTCTTCTTCAGCTGCCAGCAGGTTGAATTCCCCTGGTGGCTCCTCCTGCTGCCGCCTGTCCGCTGCCCATCCAGGTGTGCCACCCCGTACAAATGCATGGTATGCACACCCGGTTGCGCCGGGCCAACTAATCACATTCACCTATTCATGCCCTAGGGGAAGACGAGGGGATGCCATCAGGCGGCCCAACTAGACACATTCAGGCCGAGCGCTAGGATAATTGGCACCTGTGCAAAACTGGAAATTGGTGCCCCCCCCCCCCCCTTCTCTTCAGCAGTGGCAACTCTGGCACAGCACTCCCTCTTTTGGCAGTTACATGCCTCCAGCTTAGCAGCCCCCTTTTTCTCTCTCTTTCCAGGCTTAGCATCTCCCTCTCTCTTCTGTCCCTACCCTGACCCCTTCTTTCTTTCTCCCTGCCTACATGATGTGGAAGGACATTAGGGGAGGGGGTTGCTGACATGACAGCGCCCCTGTGCATGGTGCCCAATGCAATAGCACAGGTTGCACTCTGCAAAAGCTGGCCGTGGGCACATAGAAACACGAACTGTAACGGCAGATAAAAACCATATGGCCCATCCAGTCTGTACATCCACATCCCCCTTATCAGGTTTATAATCTCTTCCTCTCCCTCAGAGATCTGCTATGCTTATCCCATATTTTCTTGAATTCTGATACCGTCCTGGTCTCCTTCATTTCCACAGGAAGGCTGATCATGCATCCACTGCTCCTTCTGTAAAGAACACTTTTTCCTTCTTTATGCGATGCCATGCAACTACTGCTGTGTCCTTGAACAAAGCTGGCTTTGGGCTGATCATGTGGAAACATCGTGAAACGCAGGAGCTTCCTGCCTTTCATGTTTCTCCCATTTCATCCACACTTTTGCAACACAAGAAATAGGGCAACTTGTTTTTTTTCACCCAGCCCGAGACCTTTCAGTATCTGAAGCGCAGAAGTACTCACGAGCCACCTAATGTAAACTGGATTTTATTTTCTAATTTGAAAGCTTTACATTTGGGTTTGAGATATAACATAAAGTTTTAAACAAGTTGAAACGGGTTTCTGCCCCCTGAGCTCTGCTGTCCCCGCACATCTGCTGGGGGAGCTGGCCATTGCTGCATGTGAATATAATGGAAGGTCAGGCGGGTCCCGTACCGCCTGGACAAGGTAATATGGTGCCAGGCCATATAGCTGGCACGCCGGGGGTTAAAGTTAGTGAGGGGAGGAGCCGAAGGAGGGACCTGGGGGATTCGGCAGACATTTTAGTTTTTCTGCCGTGGCTCCTAGTCGCTAATACCCGTCCACCCGTCCCTAATTTGGTTGATGTTACTGTTCGGGGGGGTTTTGGAGTTGTCGCAGCGGGCAGTTGGCCGAGCAGATTGGGGGATTATGCTGTGTTATAAGTATTTGACTTGAGAGGTGTTAGGTCAGTGGTTTCTAACAACTGGGTGCAAGTTGTTGATGGTACGGCTCCTTGCTTGGGCGGTGGCGGGGGTCGAAGTGGTCGGCCCCTTGCTTGGCGGCGGCGGGAGTCGTGGGGGTAATGTTTATGATGTAACTGCATACAGGCTGGGATAGCCTTGGGTTGCCCATCTTACTTCCACGTGGCGGATGGGCGGGGGAGGAGGGGCAAGTTAGATGTTATGGTGAATTGGCTCGGGCACCGGGATATTGTTAATAAAAGCTGGGGCCTGTTGATCCCAACCTGTGTTAAGTGTATTTATTGGATGTAAAGGGACGGGCGTGGGCAGAAGCGACTGTCCTGGCTACCCATATTATCTGGTGGGAGCACTAGAACCTTTAAGATGAATTTTAAAACTCCCAATGCGTGCCAAAATTAGGGGATGCGCGAATATCTCGGGCTCTCGCGTGCCAAGTGGATTTTTAAAAGCTGCCCAGATACATGTGTAAATGCCGCTTGCACGTACATCTCGGAACTTCTCAAAAAAGGGCTTGGAGTGTGGGCATGGTCTGGGTGGTACATGGGTGGTACATGGGTGTTATGGGACTTTCACCAGAAATTTGCACATAAATACTTAGGCGATCCGGTGTGCGCCAAGGCCCCCTGCTGCGTAACTTTACCTCTGCTACGGCTGGCATGTAAGTAAAAAAAAAAAAAAAGCCATTTTGGAGGGGTGTAAAGGGACTGGAGTAACCGAGGGGTGAGCAGGCTATCAAACCAGGGTGGTCTGGAGAACCTAGCTGGTAACTGGGTGAAATGGGGAAGCAGTAGCATCGGCACGTACCCCTTTTAAAATTTCCCCACTTACGTGGTAGAAGCGGCTTTTGCGCGCACAGGCACACATCTACTTAAAACTGGGCACATTTGTGCATGCGGCAAGGCTATTTTATAACATATAAGTGCATATGTGTTATAATATAGCCGCATCCCTGGGGGAGGGCTGATGAACGCTCGCATATGTATGCCCACATGCCACTTTGAAAGTTACCATCCCTGTAAAAGACTCTCCTATTAAATTCCAGCCAAATCCATCCACTGAGAGGTCCTGACACTTGTGTATAGACAGACATGCTAACAGGCCCGGCGAGACTAGGTGTGCACACCATGCATTTGCACAGGGCGGCACACCTGGGAGGGTGGTGGGCCGGCGGCAGCAGGAGAGGCCGCAGGGCCACCGGCAGCACTCAATCCGCCAGTGGCCTGGGGCCTCTCTCCTTCCTCGCCCTCAGCAGGGCTTAACCTCGGCAGTGAGGAAAGAGAAAGGCTGCTGGTGGCTGAAGAAGAAGTCACCGGCCACTGGCGACCTTCAGTCAACCTGCTGGTGACTGAAGGAGAGGCCGCTGGCAGCTGAAGGTGAGGCCCGTGTTTTTGTGTGCACGTACCCACACATAACTTCCACTTCCTCCCAAGCAGGAAGGCCATTGGGCCGTGGTGAAGCTCATCCCACCATGGCCCAATGACAATAGGAGTCAAGGTATGTATTTGTGTGAGTTTGTATGTGTGTGTGAGTGAGAGCCTGTTTGTGACTGGGAGAGCATGTGCATATGTGTCTGTGAGAACATTTGTGTATGTCTGTGTGAGAACCTATGTATGTGTTTGTGTGTGTCTGTGTGAGCACATATGTGTGTGTGTCTGTGACAGCCTTTGTGACTGTGAGCAAATATGTGTGTGTGAGAGCCTATGTGTGTGTTTGTGTGTGTCTGTACGAGAACTTATGTGTGTGTGTCTGTGTGAAAGCCTAGGTGACTATGGGGTACATTCTAAAAGGTTGTGTGTGAGCGTACGGTGCGTAAAATCAGGGGTTGGCGCGCGCAAGGGAGTGCACAATTGTGCATCTTGCGCGTGCCGAGCCATGCTGCCTTCCCCCGTTCCCTTCCCCCTAACCTGACCTTCCCACCTCTTCCCCAACCTAGCCCTACTCTAACCCCCCCAAAATTTTTATTTTACCTTTTGCGCCTGGCTTTTGGCCACTGTGTCGGAGGCCTCTAGACCCACCCCTGCCTCGCCCATGGACCACCCCTTTAGTAAAGCCCCGGGACTTACACGCTTCCCGGGGCTTTACGTGCGTCGCCGGGCCTTTTTAAAATAGGCCTGACGTGCGTAAGGCCGGTTAAGCGCGTAAATCCAGAGGATTTACGTGCATAACCTTTTGAAAATCCGGCCCTATGTGAGCACATATGTGTCTATGAGAGCCTGTGTGCTTGTGTGTGTTTGTGAATGTTTGTGTGCCTGTGAGAGCCTATGTGTCACATATAGGCTCTCTCAAGCACACACACACACACATACTTAACGTATTTGTGAGGGAAAAGGAGCCTGTGTATGTGAGAGAGAGAGAATGTGTGAGAGAATGAATAAGTTATTGTTCATGACTGTGAGAGGGAAGATAAAATTTGTACAGCCCTACCTCCCCCAATCCACGATGATCTCAGGGTGACTGAAAATCAAAAGATACCAGGAATGGAGAGCAGGAGATTTTAAAATTTTTATTAGTTTTAATTATTGGATGTAATCTGATTTTTCTGCTCTTTTGAAATATTTAATTTTTTTTGGGGGGGGTGGGAATAAAACGTTTTTAATTATTGGATTTTTCATTCATCAGATGTTTTGAAAATTTTTATTGGTGTTTGGGAAATTTTGGATACTCTTATTTATTAACTGGTTTGAAATATTTTTACAAAAATGTTTTTACTATTATGATTGATGTTTTATATTTCTTGATTTTATTATTTAATGTTTTATGAAGGATGGTAATGTTTCTGTTTTTCCATTGCTGCTCTGCATGTAGAGGCTGTTTTTTTTATGGGTTACAGTTCAGTTCTTCTCAACACATTTCTGTTTATACTTTCTGATCTATTCATTCTGTATTTGGTGAGGTTCTGTGTTCTGTATATGTGACAGAGGTGAGGGGGTGTGGGCGTATCAGTTTTTAAAAATAAGGATTGCAGGAGGGAGCTGGGCTTTAGACTGAATGAATCGTAGAGGGGAGGGGAGGCAGCAGAGTAATTGTTCGTAAGGGCAGCAAAAAACCTAGCAGCAGCCCTGCATGGTAATAGCAATAAGTGGTTTCCACTAATAAATTGCACCAACAAAATGATGCATCTAGGTCTATTTGCTGCACAAATACTAAGCATTAGTAGTGGTTAAAAAAAAAAAAAAGGATCGGATAGGGTCCAGCAGCCGCCTCCACCTTCCACTCTGTAGTGGTAAAAAAAAAGAAGCAATTTAACAAAGTTCATAAAGGTTCCAGGTACATGACATGGTAGGAAATATGGTAAATATGCAAGAGAGAAATCCCCATAATCTTTGTGGTCATCACAATATATCTCATAATGGTATCTGCACGGTCGATCGCCGGCCAAAATAAATATGGGTTTCCTTTCATCCGTTTTTATCGGCGTAGTACCCAATGCTTTTCTCCTGTAAGTATCTACACTGAAAACGTCACGAGTCGTGTCCGTCCCCCCCCAATGGACATGTTTGTATTACGAATTAAGCACCTTGCATGGCTCTGTTTAAAACAGATAATTCTTTGGTCCATGAAGAGTATCACCAGAACCACCTGCAGAGATCACTAAGCCACCTAAACTCTGCTTTTTTTGAAAAATAAAACTTTGGCGTGTTTTTTGCCTTTCAGAGGAAGGTTTTGTTTTTCATTTTAGTTTTTTTTTTTTTTTTTTTACCATAAAGCATGTCATGCTTTCTTTTCCCACACCTGCAGCGTACGTGTGTGTGACAGCGGCCGTGCCCGCAAAGGCTAGGGGGTCACCCCGAGGTTACACACAACTACAGGGCTCCGCCGAGCTCTTAAAGAGCAACAAGAAAGAGGCAGGGAGCAGCCGCGTACACCTCCCCCGCTCCCTCCCACACGCTCGCCCTGCTGAAAAGGAGGAAGTCACAGCCGCTGCACCAGCACCAGTAGCAGCGGCACCGCTTGGCTGTTACGCCACACTCCTGCACAGCGCCCGGCCGGCTCTCTGCAAGTCCCCCCCGACACTCCATGTGCGGCTCTCCCGTCTTCTCTCCTCCGCACACCCCCGCGCCTCGCCACAGTGGATGATTCCCCCAGAGGGGCCCTGCAGCTCCGGGATGGACCATGCAGGGAATCGGGGGGAGACGAGCGGCGGCGGCGGCAGGAAGCGGCTGAGTGTCGGGGAGTTGCGCTCCTTCTTCGAGGCTCGCTGCTCCGCGGTGGGAGCGGGCAGTGGCGGGGAGCGGGAGCTGCGCCGGAGGAAGAGGCGGAGCGGCAGCTGGAACTGGAATCACTGTAACGGGGGCCCCCTCTCCGCGGAGCCCGAGGCGGGGACCCCCGACGGCAGCGCGCCTCTGTCACAGCAGCAGCAGCAGCGCCCTGTCATCCCGCGACTGACCATCACCACCTCGGAGGAGCCGTGGCCCTCGCCGCCCCGCCTGCCCTCGCCGTGCCCCGGCACGGACGGGCTCCTGCAGCTGGACAGCAGGAAGCTCTCGGCCTCTACCTCGTCCCTGTCCTCCACCGGCTCTTCCTCCGTCTTCGAGGACTCCGAGGACGATCTGCTGAGCGACACTGAAAGTCGGAGCCAGGGCAACGTGGACTTGGAGCACAGCGACGAGAGCAACCTGGTGAGTGCGCTCCAGGCATGCATCTCAGTGCCATCCTCGCGCGGCCACTAGTTGCCTGTGCAGGGTAAATCCTAGAAGAGAAGTTGGGGGCTGGAGCAGGAGGGGAATCATTAGCTGTTCAGTCTTGGAAGGGAGAGACTGTCTGATCAGATATGCATGTACAGTGTAGTACCCAACGTACAGTAAATCAGGAATATAAAAGGAGGCGGTGGAGCAGAATATAGAAAAACTAGAATTTATGCAGTGAAATGTGTGAAAATCGGAGCATTTTGCAGAAATATGTAGAATTAGTAATTTATCCGTTTGCCCTTTGCTAATGGCACTCCCTGCTCATAAGCGAACAGAGTGCTTTCTCTAATTCAGGCGTGTTAGATGCATGTGTAAGATATGGAACTCCTTCCTGTCAGGAAGCAACAAGAATAGTCTATACCAGATGTAAGTAAGTATTTGATATGGTCCTTCTTTAAAAAAATATATTCATGCAAGTTTATGAGAGAGGCAAACAGTTCCTTCGGTTGAAATCTGTGTACAGTAACAGACAATGAGGGTTTGCACCTGATACCTGATAGTTTGTTATAACATGAGGTATGGAAGGGGTCTGTTGATCCTGCAAGCCATCAGGTTCTGACTGTAATGGTGTGCCCAAACTTCCTTCAAACTGAAAGTTTTCTTTCTTGGTGCCTGTTTTAACTGTTTCTCCTGTGAACACGCCACCCGACGTTTCCCAGAGCTGTGTCATCGTAATTTTCTGGCACTGCAGGGGATGCGAGTAACCCTCTAATTTACATCCCCCTTACAAATGTCATTTGGCCTACTTGTGAAATTGTTGAGTGCACTTTCCCTGTCATGCCACTGCATTTAATTACAAAGCACCTACAAATGTAACATTTGTTGGTATTTAGTCATGGTTTAGTTAATTTGCAGCAGAAAATTTCGTTGTTGCAAGCAGTGGAAATGGTTCTCTGCTGTTCTGCTGCTCCTGATAGCAGTAGATATAGGTTAAGCGCTAGTGAGAAGTGATCAGATTGACTCCAGTGGCTTCTAGTGCTGTACAGTGTACAAGCATTGTCTATGCATAGACATCAACTCCATGAGTGTTCCTCCTCTTGTTGGCTCTGATCAGCTGTGGTAAGTAAGAGGGGCGATCGGAGAGCAAGGATCATATAGAAAGGAGAGAGGCTTGTCCCTCTCAATATTGGTGCTGCTTGAACACCCACAGAACTGCTGCCTATACCAAAAATGACACACGTAAGCTATGAGTGATCAAAGTGGCATGTGTAGCCAGCTCTGATGTCATTGGAGAGGCACAGTGCCCAGCTGATACTAAATGACGTGCCATTGACATTATTAGCACCCTCGGGCCTGCTAATTCTCAGTGGGGTTTTTTTTAATTTTGCCTTTCAGCCACTTCAAAGCGGATTACTTTAGGGTACTGGGTTTTAAGTTTTGTTTCCTAAGCACAATAAGATTTCCTATGACTGCCACGTGTTGGACGCAAGGCATTGTGTTTAAAAAGATAGTGCTACTGTTTTGATTTGACTGTAAATGCAGGAGGCCCTTTTTAATGTCAACTGCCGAGAAAACAACTCGCTGGCGCTATTGATTTTGTGATGCTCATTGGTCAGATGGGCTGTTACATCACTGTATTCCACCCGCAAAGCAGCACTATTCTAAAAATACATTACTTCTATAGACTGACTTACATTTATTTAAGAGTCGTTCAAATAAAGGTTTTCAGTGTGATGATTACAAGGCTCACATGTTTGTCGTGTATAGATGCTCCCTAGGCATCATATAAAAATCTTCCATTTGAACAGTCATGAATTAAACTTCCAAAAGGCAATACATAAATTAATTTCTTTGATATTAGAACTTTTAAGTCCTGCTTCGGGATTGGACTGGTCAGTCAGCTGTCATGGAGTAAGTGGCAGGAAAGCTTTCCAACAGGCACAGTTGAATGATAACAGCTTCTTCTGAGAAGTGGTTTGCTACTTGTGAGTTTGTAAAAACATCTTGCATTTCTTACAATTGGTGAGAACGAAATCTTTATCTAACAAAATGCCATCCTGGACTTTCTCTAATGTTTTCACAAAACTTTGCTTTTGCAGCTAGACTTGTAGCTGATTCAGAGACGATAAGCAATAGAATGAAGCTTGCTGGGCTGGCTCGGTGGTAGCGCTGGGCACTGCTGTGCTCCTGGTTTTGATTTTCAGATCGTGTTTTGCACTACGGGTTGGCTGCGGGCCCGGCTGGGGATGCTGCAGAGGCAGTGTTCGCAGCCCCCGGCAGGGGTGTGAGTCATGGTTGTTTTTAAGGTTGACGCCTGGTGGCGGGATTTAGAGCTCATGATACAGGGTTCCCTGTCGCATGGCTCCCCTGGCCTCAGGGCTATCGCTTCAATGACCAGACTAGGAACAGTGGGAAGGTGGGTCTGTTAAAATAGGTGAAAATATCCCCATGATGTTGGTGGCAGGATCCCAACACTGGCTCTGACTGAACTGATAGAAAGCAAAAGGAGTAACTACTGGATTAACAAAAAAAAAAGAAAAAAAAAGAATGAAGATTTCCATGAGGAAGCATGAGTAATTCACGCAGCGGGCAATAGTCAGTGTAGCGATGTCATCAGGTTTTCCCCCTATATCTCAGGACAGTTTTTCATATTGTAGATGCAAACTTATGCTTTTATTTTATGGCAGAAAAAGATTGATCCCTCAGAAGGGCATAGTCAGGCAATACGTCATTCCCTCAGACTTTGGAATCCATCACTCCGTTGATCACTGTGCCTCCCTTTGTGAAGAGGGGTGGTCAGCATTCTTCTGCTGTCAGTCTATGCCTGATTTTGTATGTAATTGAAAGCTTTGTGTGTTCTTCTTGATTCTGAACAAAGATTAATGTTATTGCTAGGAAGTGGCATTCTTTCAGGATGGAATGATTTTTCAAGTGAATGACTTGCAGAAACCTCAACGATTTCTGAATGACTCTGATGTAGGTTTTTCTGAATGCCGAGATTCTTTTGCTAAACACAGGTCTGTCAGTTGCTATAAATTGCTGCTAATAAGTTTGAGATTCGGGAGCCACAGGATTTAAAAGACAGCACAAAACAAAGCAAAATGCCTACTTAATTGTTCAGATAACTTTAGAATGTGGCTCATGGACTGGGCTTATTGAGTGACAAAGGATGAGCACCACTGCCCATCGCCGTGCACGCTCTGATTTTAAACCATCCCTCGCATGCAGTGGATGTACCTTTTCGCAGCTTCCTGGCTGTTTCTGTAAAATGAGTTGGTGGTCTTGATTCATATTCTTAGTGGACAGATGGTCACATCTCAACAAGCCTCCTCCAGCATGAATTAGCAATGCTAAAAAAGCAAAGACTAAATGGGTGTGAAGACTAAGCTGTCTCCTAAAGTGATGTTAGGGCATGTTAGAGGATCATAATAGGTGAGGACAGTGTGCAATCCCTTAATAGTTTCAAAGCAGAAGTACCTCCTGCTTTATGTAAAATTGATATCTGTACATTAGAACTCTCCTGGAACAAAGAAACCATGCAGATATAATTCCAGCAATACTTTTACCTTCCTGTTATTACTAAGTATACTAATCAAAACCATGGCAGATGAGTGCATGACTTACTCTTGGAATGCATTTGCCCTTGCTGGTAAGTTTCTCTCCTTATCAAAAGTCATAGTTCTGTGACATTAGAATCTAGTGCTGTGGAAATCATTGCCACAGGCAGAGAATTACAATGTGACGGAGATGGTATTTGAATTCTCACATGCCAAAGGCTGGCACTCATAGATTTGTCCTTCTAGAATAAACAGCAAGAGGAAAGTACTGTAGACCTAGAAAATGTGTGAAACAGAGAGTTAACTGGTGTAGGAAGATAAAATGAACTGCATCTCCTGTATTTTTAATGCATTTGAAATATTTGAAAAGCGCTATTAAGAACATAAGTGCCATGCTGGGTCAGACCAAGATCTGTCAAGCCCAGGCAGCATCCTGTCTCCAGCAGTGGCCACTGTGGGTCACAAGTACCTGTCAGATCCCCAATAGTTGACCTATTTCTTGTATCTCACTGCCAGGGATAAGCGCT
Source organism: Rhinatrema bivittatum (assembly GCF_901001135.1). Classification (NCBI taxonomy): domain Eukaryota; kingdom Metazoa; phylum Chordata; class Amphibia; order Gymnophiona; family Rhinatrematidae; genus Rhinatrema; species Rhinatrema bivittatum. The sequence continues at coordinate 106,361,218 of NC_042618.1, forward strand.
GGCTTTCCCAAGTCTACCTGGCTAATAACTGTTTATGGACTTTTCCTTCAGGATCTTGTCCAATCCTCTTTTGAACCCCACAATGTTAGTTGCCTTGACCACGTCCTCTGGCAACAGATTCCATTTCTTGATTGTGTACTAAGTGAAAAAAATACTTCCTGTGATTTGTGTTTAAATCTGCTGGTTGCTAGTTTCATGGAGTGTCTCCTAGTCCTAGCATTTGGGCCGATACAGTAAAGCGCAGCCGCGATTGCCCGTTTTTTAACCCGCTTTGGACGTGCGTTTTGAGCGCGTAAGGCGGACCCGCGATTCAGTATCGGCTTTTACCCGTCCTTATCGCTTGCAGAAAAAGACGCGTATCCCTTTCCGCCCGCCGCATGTATATGAGATGTTAATGATCAGATTAGCTATTCCCTCCGATACAGTAACGTGCGCCCAAATTATTGCCTTTTTAACCCGTTTATTTACCACGTCTTTAACCTACATATTTATCGCCTATCCTGACCCTGGCGTTAGTGTGATGTTCAGTCAGCTTCGTACCGGACAGCGCCATGGACAACATGGCTCTGGCACTATTTTTCATTCGGTTGAGAAGCAGAATGAGAAATGCTCGAATGAGAAATGCTTGAAATGCTCGGCAGATTGTAGAACTCAGCCAACCAGAGAACCCAGCAGCAAGACCAGAGGAGGTATGTATTCTGTTTGGGTTCAAGTGTACCATCCATCTCTGGGCGTCTCTGAGGCTCCGGACATGGATGCCTCTATGGACGTCCATGAATGGAAACCCCGACTTTGGATGTCCGGCCTACGATCATGGGCGCCCAGATACAGGCGGGAAGGTCCATGAACGGAAGCCCCGACTTTGGACGTCCGGCCTACGATCATGGACGCCCGGATACAGGCGGGAAGGCCCATGAACGGAAGCCACGACCTTGGACATCCATGAAAGGCGCTCAAGGCAGCGGGGCCTCCTATCATGTAGAAAAGAACCATCCACCTACCTGGTGGAATGACATTTCAAATGACATTTCAAATGACAGGTACCAGCGCATCCTGAATACTGTATAGGTGCTGTATACCGCTCTATACAGTAAAATGGACTGCGAACGCCTACCGCTTCATTGACGCGCTTTGGACGCTCGTTTACTGCCGCTTGGATTTGCATCTAATTTGAATACTGAATCGAGCGGCTTGTGAACCAGAATGTGCGCGTGTCAAATGAGCGGGCGCCCGGCACTGCCGCACTTTTTCTTACGTGTCCTTACTGTCAGGTCGATCCAGTAAGGCCGCGGTAGAAACAGTGCGGTAGTGTCAGGCGCACCCTTCCTCCCCGCACGCACAGTTCTCTTCACTAACTCCCCGATACTCTCCTCTAATCGCATGCAAATGCATGCCGCGGCTTTAAAGCGGTAGGGAAGGGTTATGGCCGCGTAACCCATTTTACTGTATAGGCGCTTAATACAGCGCCTATACAGTAACCAGGGTGCGCTGGTACCTGTCATTTCAAATGACATTTGAAATGACAGGTACCAGGAAGTGTAAAAATCAAAATTTTTAAATACCTGTCGGAGGGCCGCGTGGGTCCAGGCGGCCGGCGGGATCCGGGGGGCCGGTGGTCGCGTGTTAAATCTAGGCCGCGGGCGGGTGGGCGCCTGTTCCGGGTGGCGGGGGGGTGGACGCGTGTTAGTTTCAGACGGCCGCGTGGGTCCAGGCGGCCGGCGGCGGCAGGAGCCGGGTGGTCGCGTGTTAAATCTAGGCTGCGGGCGGGTGGGCGCTTGTTCCGGGCGGCGGCAGCGGCGGCGGGGGGACACGCGTTAGTTCAAGACGGCCGGCGGGTGGTCGCGTGTTAAATCTAGGCCGGGTCCGCACAGGTGCGCATTCACTGCCGGTGGGGGCTGCCGGGAGAGGCAGCCCCCACCGGCAGTGAATGAATGCGCGCCTGTGCGACCCCTGCGATTCGGCGCTCAAGGCAGTCACATGCCGTGACGTCACGCCTTGAGCGCCGAATCGCAGGGGTCGCACAGGCGCGCATTCATTCATCCAGGCGGAGGAGCCGGTGGCGAAAGCAGCCGGCTCCTCCGCCTGGATGAATGAATTCATTCACTGCCGGTGGGGGCTGCTTCTCCCGGCAGCCCCCACCGGCAGTGAATGAATGCGCGCCTGTGCGACCCCTGCGATTCGGCGCTCAAGGCAGTCACATGCCGTGACGTCACGCCTTGAGCGCCCAATCGCAGGGGTCGCACAGGCGCGCATTCACTGCCGGTGGGGGCTGCCGGGAGAGGCAGCCCCCACCGGCAGTGAATGCGCGCCTGTGCGGACCCGGCCTAGATTTAACACGCGACCGCCCGCCGGCCGTCTCGAACTAACTCGTGCCCCCCCGCCGCCGCTGCCGCCGCCGCCCGGAACAGGCGCCCACCCGCCCGCGGCCTAGATTTAACACGCGACCACCCGGCTCCCGCCGCCTGGACCCACGCGGCCCTCCGACAGGTATTTAAAAATTTTTATTTTTTCTTCTGACAGGTTTTATGTGTCCCACAGCATTACATTTTCTCGATCATCTCTGTATCGCTTTTTTTTAAATTGTGTTTTATTGTTTTTGAGTATCTTAAGCGGTGTCGATGGATTTATTACTAGACTCACAGTCCTAACTCCTACTAGGGGGAGGCGGTAAACTAACTCGTTACGGCCGCGGCAAAACAGTGCGTTACTAATGAGAGAACCTGAGCGCGCGTTACGGTATCGGAGGGGAATAGCTAATTCCTTCATTATACAGCTAATTCGTTCATTTACATGCCGGGTGCGGGAAGGGTTACGCGTCTGTTTTAAGAAGCACTACGGATGCGCAAAATTGGAGACTGTATCGCTGGTTTGCCTTACGCGTCCGAATTGTGCGCAGCGAGCTCGTTACAGATGAGAAATCTTCAACTGAACTTTACTGGATCGACCTGTGTATCGGCCCGATTGTTTGAAAGGGTAACATAGAAACATAGAAATGACGGCAGAAGACCAAACGGCCCATCCAGTCTGCCCAGCAAGCTTTCACACTTTTTTTTTCTCATAGTTATCTGTTACTCTTGGCTCTCTGTAACATTTTGGTTCTATTTCACTTCCACCCACCGCCATTGCTGTAGAGAGTAGTGCTGGAGCTGCATCTAAGTGAAGTATCTAAAATAACCATTCTCTATTTACCCATTCCACCCTACTCATGATTTTATAAATCTCAATCATATCCCCTCTGTCATCTCTTCTCCAAGCAAAGAGTCCTAATCTGTTTAGCCAACTACATAATTTCTTTGTTAAACTCAGTTTTGCTACTGTAATCCATGTGTTAATCACCAGCTAAACTGATTGCTGCAATTCCCTATACAACAGCATTACAGTTCGATGCGCCTCCAGTTGCTACAATCACACATTTTGGTAAGCGTAAAAGTGACTGTTCATATCAAACCAATTTTACATCAGCTTCACTGGCTCCCAGTAGAAGGTAGGATAAAATTGTAAACTCTCTGCTTTGTCTTCAAATGCTTGAATAAACAGGCCCTTCAATGCCTCTCTCAAACTCTCTCCCCCTCAAGGGAATTCAGGTCCACTGAAATGGCTCTTCATTCCTTTCCTCCGCTGACTGCTGCCAGATTGTCCTGCCGCAAGCCTCCATGCTTTCAGCTGCTACGCACCAAAAATTTGGAACAAAGCACTTCTGACCTTGTGCCTGGAGCCATGCTACCTTATGCTCAGTTAAAAAAAAAAAAGCTAAGGGATGGCTTTTCAGCCAGGCCTTCCCCTAAGAGAGACATCTTCAGCCCACATCTACAACAGGGACACAACTGGATCTTGAAACTATTCACAAATGAGTTTTCCTGTGGTAGATCCCAGTGCTACGTTAACTGCAAATTCTGATTTGGCTATAAGCTGCACTAATGTCTCTTTTCATTTAAATGTATTGTAATCTGCCTTGAGACCAACTTTGGGGAAAAGATGGAATATCAAATGTTCATACATAAATGATAATTAATAAGGGAACTTTTTCATTCCCTTTATCATTTTTGTCACCCATCTCTGAAACTTTTCTCTGTCTGCTATTTTTTTTTTTTTTTGAGATGGGGTGACCAGAACTGCACACAGTACTCAAGGTGCGGCCATACCATTGGATCTATGCAAAAGCATTATGATGTTCTCAGCTTTGTTCTCTGTTCCTTTTCAGATAATTCCCAATGTTTTATTTTTGACTGCTGCTGCCACACACTGAGCCAAAGATTTCAAGGTATTATCCACAGGATTGCAAGGTCCTTTTCCTGGGAGGTGACACCTAACACAGAACCCAGCATCGTGTACCTGTAGTTGGGATTGTTTTTCCTTATGTGCATTACTTTGCACTTGTCCGCATTAAATAGCATCTGCCAGTTAGAAGCCCAGTCTGCTGGTCTCAAAGGCCCTTCTGCAAGTCCTCACAATCTGCTGCTGTTTTAACGACTCAAAACAATTTTTTTGTCATCTACATATTGGGTCACCTCATTTGTTCCTTTCTCCAGAACATTTATGAATATGCTAAATAGCACAGATTCCAGTGCAGATCCCTGGAGCATTCCACTAATGACCATTCTGTATTTGGAAAACTGACCATTTAGTCCTACTCTCTTTCCTGTCTTTTATTCAGTTACCAATCCACAGTAGGACACTGCCTCCAAGCCCATGACCTCCCAGTTTCCTGAGGAGTCTCTCATGAGTGACTCTGTCAGATGCCTTCTGAAAATCCAAATACACTATATCAACCGACTCACCTTTATCTGCAATCTTATTTACACCTTCAAAAAACATAGTAAATTAGTAAGGCAAGACTTCCCTTTGCAAAAACCTTGTTAGCTCTCCCCCATTAAACCATTTCTGTCTGTGTGGCAATAATTTTGTTTATAGGAATAGCTTTGACCGTTTTGGCTGGCTCAGTGGTATACAGTTTCCTGGATCACCCTTGAAGCCCTTTTTAAAAATTGGCATCACATTGGCCACCTTCCAGTCTTCAGATACTGCGGCTGTTTTAAATGACAGGTTGCAGATCACCAGAATCAGATCTACAACTTCATGTTGAGTTCCTTCAGGGGTGAACACCATCCAGTCTCAGTGATATGATTCTCTTTAATCTGTCAGGCTGATTTATTACATCCTCCAGTTTCACAGTGATTTTGTTTGGTTGCTCAGAGTCATCGCCATCAAAAGTTTCCGGTGTGAGTATAACCCCAAACATCCTCCTCAGTAACAACAGAGGCAAAGAATTCATTTAGCTATTTGGGTATTTCTTTGGCCTCCCTCTGGGTATATGGGTATGTTGTTGTTGAATGTCTGTCCCAGGAGTTTTCCAGACCATAGCGCTGAACAGCAGTGAAATGCTCCTAGATCAGTGTTTCCCAATCTTTTCCAGCCCAAGGCACACTTATATTAACAATTATGTTGTGTGGCATACCAGCCTCCATGGGGTAGGCAATGCGGACATGGAGAAGACACATGCAGCCAAAAGAAGAATTAGGGAAGCACTGAAAGCCTTACCAGTTTCTTTTCCAGATTTTAAAACAAAAGGGAGAGAGGGGGGCAGAGACCCGCAAGCATCCATCACAATGGACCCTCTGTGATATGAGCACCCGGCTCAGGTAGTTACTTCGGTTTCTGTATTTGGCTGCCGGAGCTTCTCCACTCCTTCTGCTCCTGGTTCTCAGAATGAGTCACATCCTGTGCTTAGTGCACGTTCTTGATCTCGCTCAGCTGAGAGATAAGACAGAGGCTGGAAGGGCTCAAAGGAAAAAGCTCAAGAGGGGAAAGAGGTGAAGGTGTCATCTAGCTATTATGTACTTTAATGATGTCTGTTCCCCTGCTCATTAATAATTCCCACACTCCAAAGCTTGTGTTGGAGCCAGGAAGAAGAGGCATGAATGATTGCACAGTGTTCTCAGAAAGGAGCTCTTTACATGTCTAAGAGCCACCACTGGTGACTCTTGTTGTGAGGTGCTGAGAGCAGAGCCCAGGTGTTGGTCTGGATCTGAGTATCGGGCAGTGATGACTTTTCTGTGGCACATCTGATCAGGTCTGAAGGCGCACTACTATGCCACGGTGACTCTTGTTGCGAGGTGCTGAGAGCAGAGCCCAGGTGTTGGTCTGGATCTGAGTATCGGGCAGTGATGACTTTTCCGTGGCACATCTGATCAGGTCTGAAGGCGCACCACTATGCCACGGTAGACTGGTTGGGAAACGCTGCCCTAGATTTTTTATTTTTGCATATCCAGTTTTCTTCTGCAGACACCACGGGTTAGATTTCAAAAGCCCTACGCACGCCAAATCAAGGAGATATACGCATCTCTCGGGCCGGCATGTGGCGCGCATATTTTAAGAAGCATCCGTGGACGCGCGTAACTCCCGGAACACGCGCAAAAGGAAAAGTCCAAAAAAGGGGGCAGAGCATGGGCGGGATCTGGGCAGGGTAGAGGCATTCTGGGAATTTAAACGGAAACCAGCGCATAAGTTTTTATGTGCACAAGCGGGCGCCGGGGTACCCTACCGTGTAAATTTACTTCTGCCCTAGATGGCGAATAAGTTAAAAACAAGAAAACCTAGGCTAGTTAGTGGGGTTTTAAGGGTTGGGGCGGGTAGGGTAAAAGAGAGGTTAGTTAGCTAGGGGGGGTTAGGAAGTCCTATCCTGTAACCGGGCAAAGTGAGAACGAATTGGTTTAACTGGTAATTGCATCAGTGCGCGTGTATATTAATATCCCCTCCCCCACTTACGCAGTAGAAGCGGCACAGGCGCACATCCATATAAAATGGCACGCACGTTTACGCACGTCCAGCCGATTTGATTAGATGCAAGCGTGTTATAAAATGGCCGTGTCCATGGGCGTGAGCCAGCTCGCGCGCGTTCATGTAAGCCCACAGGGCTGTTTTTTTAAAAAGTTACCGCCCCTGTTTATTTATACAAGAGATTGCATTGGGGAGGGAACCACATTGCTGTCTCCATCACCTCTGCCTGAAACTTCAATGTCAATTTGAAAGCAAATAATAATACTTGAAATTTTCCTTTTGGGTGCCTTTAACTACACTTTACCGTCCTTGCGGGAGTGTCCAGAGAGCTGTGGTGATTTTGTGCAGCGAGAATTGGAGACAGACAGGGCTGGTGCAAGGGTCCCCCACCCCCCATGCCTCCCATCTGTGGTGCTCTCCCCACACACAATAAAAAATTACACATTTATAATAGATTTCACATGAAAGAGAGTGTGCAAAGTACAGTCTTCTGAGGTGAAAATATCTCTTACAACCAGTGCTTAATTTTTGGATAGAAAGGAAGTGGAACTGTGGGATGGAGGTGGGACCAGTTCCGGGTGGAACTGTGGGATGGAGGTGGGACCAGTTCCGGGTGTGAACTCCCACTCTCTTCCATACACTTTCCCAGTGATCCTCCATCCCTCCATCTCTCCCCCCCCCCCCCCCCCAGACATTCTTCACTTGATGTGCAAAGGATGGCTGGAGTTGAGTACTGCAGGGATGGAGGATCACTTGTGTAAGGAGGAGTAATCTTGGGAACTGTTTCTCTACAGAGAGTGTGGTGGATGCATGGAACGGCCAAAAATAGTATCTGAATTCCAGAAGGCATGTGATAAATACAGGGGATCTCTAAGGAAGGGATGGAAATTCTAAAATTAAATTAATTGAACGGAGGGGCAGACTAGATGGGCCATGCTGTCTTTTTTTTTTTGCTGTCATTTTTTTATGCTTCTGTGAGGAAGAGGAGGAGGGCAGAGACAGTGGGGGTTCTCTCCTTACTCTCATCTTGCTTTCTGATCCGGGGATCTTGGTCCTTCATTCCCAGCACACACACACACATCTTACAACGGTCCTTGCTCCTCACCAGTGGTCTTAGGGTCCTCAAGTCTCTCCTCTAATTCCTGATAGTCTTTCGAGCCCCCCTGCCAGCAACTTTCCTCTTCTCCCTCCTTAGCCAGTAAGGCGCAGGCCTTCTCCTCTGCCTAGGAGTGAGGACACACTAGTGCGTACCTCTTACTCCCCTTAGCCTTCTCAGACTGGGGGGGTGTGGGGCCTAGAATTCCAAAGCGCAGCCTGCTTCCTGCTTCCTGAGGGGATGAAGGAATGGAACAGCATTGCATGCTGTCTTTACTCACTTCTTTGTATCCCCTTCCCCTCCCCTTATTCATTCTTTCCTGTATCTCTGACCACACTCATAGATTGCCTCCAACTTGGATCATCTTACTCGCATCTCGGTTTCTCCAGACGCCTCACTCTCACTCTGCAGCACCCATGATCCCCTCACTCCCTCTTTTCTCCTGTACACACAACCCACAGCCCTCTAGTCTGCTTACTCTCTCTTTGCCCTCACCACATCTCTCCTCCCTCCAATCCCCTCACTCATTGTCTTGCCTCTTCCAACTCCCCAAATGTGGTCACCAGGGCCAGGTCCAGGAAGCAAGCACATCAAGCAGCAATGGGGGCCAGTAGACCAACGTACTAGTAGTGGCAGAAGCAGTGAGGCAGTCAGGCAGTCAACTTGTGTGTCTTCGATCTTAGCAATTCTCCCTCTCACCCTCCTCAGTTTTGCCGGGAAATCGCTCAAACATAAAGGCCATGTGGCTGCCCCCATCTTGGGGTAAGCAGCTCCAACATTCTCTGTTCTTCTCTCTCCAGGGGCCGGGGGCCAGAAATGATCCGTGTGGCTACTGGCTTATGCAGGTTTTGCAGGGGAGCCAGAACTGAATTACCCTGTGAGCTCTTTGCTGACAGTGGGTCCTGGAATAAGGTGGCAGAATGCTGTTCTGGGTCATTCCACCAGAGAAGTAAGCACTAGGTAATGGACACAAAAAGAGGTTCATTTAGCACACTTTTTTGGCACTATTGCTCACAAGTTTCAAACTTGTACTAATTCAATCTTTGCTCTGTAGTGGCTGCATCAGTAGCAACCCCTCCCCAGCAACAGGAGAAGGGGACTGGTTTAGGGAGCAGAATGACTATTCTCTGCTCTTCTCCAGTTTCATTCCTTCCTCTCTTCTTCCCTGCAGGCCGCCTGGAGGGGAAGGGTTAGAACAGAACACTCTTGCTGCTGTGCCTGTTAAGTCTGAAAAGAAGTGGTGAACTCTGTTCTAGGCCATTCCTCAACAAATTAAGCCCTTCTTACAACAGCTGTGGTGCCAACCAGAAATCCCTGAAAAAAACAATTGGCCCATATGGTATCAGGCCTATTGTAATGCGTGTTGGGTGTGGGCTGGCCTTCACAAAGCCACGAGTAAATGGAGTTACAATTACGATATAATAAACCTTCCATAGCAGAACAGCACTAACTGCCAGCACTCAAATAGTAACAATCCTACTTATGAAAAGGATCGCTGTAAGTATTATACACCAGGCTCTAAAACGCCTATACACCTCCTGATAGGAAAACAGAATAAGCCAAGCTACTATAGATCCTTACATAGAAACTACACACTGGCAGAACACAGAGAGACCCTCACCAATTAAAGAATTAAGATACTATAAAGCTATAAAGTATAAATAAAAACATGCAGACAAAAACTGAACTGGAAACCATAACAAGCAAAATCCTGCATGCAGTGCAACATTGGAGAAACAGAAACTTTACTATTCTTTATAAAACATCAAACAGTGAAATCAAGCAATATAAATGTATCACTCATAGTAGAACCATACTACTAGAATAAATATTTCAAAACAGCTGACAAATAGAATAACTTCAATAATTAAACATTCATACAAACATTTTTAAAATTTCCCAAACACCAATAAATATTTCAAAACAGCAGGGGGGGTTGGGGGAAGGGTTGTTGCATACAAACTTTCTCCTCTGTCTACACATGTACATGCTCTCCAACTCTCTCTCACACACATACACAAATGCTCTCTCTCATGCTCTCTCACACCTGCTCAATCACACGCTTCCTCACACATGCTCATAGACATGGTCTCTGCCTCAAACCTGCTCTCTCTCACTCATGCTCAGTCCACACACATGTTCTCTCACACACATCTGAATCATACACAGTACTCTCACACACACACTCTCGCACACAAATACTCTGACGCGCACATGCTCAATCACACACATTGTCGTTAACTCGCACACACATACTCCCTCTCATTCACTCACCCTTCTCCCCCTCTGGAAACAAAAGCAGTAGCATCAGTCTCCTCCTCCTTCAGTCCTGTGGCATACAGGATGACTCCTCTTTCTTCAGTTGTGGGGGGCCAACACTGCTTCTACTCCTTCACCATTATTCTCACCTGCATGGATCAACGGCCACATAGGCGCTGCTTTACCTGTTGCTCCTTTCTCCTTCCGATGCTGCAGCCTGCTCCTGCTTCTTCTGGCAGCAGCAATGGTATCTCCTTCCCAGCGGGCCCACATGACACTTTCTTCTTCCAGGCCCAGAAGGAGATGCTATCCATGCCACCTCTAGAACTGTGGCACTAGGCGGCCACCTAGTCCGTCTAGTGCTTCCCTGGCCGTGGAGATAAAGAATCAGGGCACGTCACAATGACAAGGCCTGTGTGTTCTGGGAAGGTGGGTTAACCTTCAGTAAGAAGATACTTCCCAGCCCCATGCGTCCACACAGCCCTTCACCCCCTGAGCCCCTTTGTCTCAAAGAGGATGGATTGCAGGTGAATTCAGCAGTATTTAGAAATTAATTTCAACCTCTTCATCAGTTGGCCCTTTAAAAAATTAACAGTGTAAGAAAGAAAATGGATTAGTACAGAAAAAGAAATGATATCCAGGAGCAAAACTAAAAGAGGAGGCAGTAGATGCAAACAGAAGAACTAATGCTTGCTTTATTATTGCTGTTTTGATTACATGGGTGCTTACTTGCAAAATCTCTTCTTGCTATTCTAGAGATCCAGATTTTATGTCAGGGGAATAAGTTTTTTTTTTTTCTGAAGTTCATTGCATTCATTCTTCTTTATAACAGTAGCCCTGCCCCCAAATGCATTCTTGCAGTGTCTACTATTGGTTGAGCTCTCTTTTTCAGAAATGTGAAAAAGAGACAGAATGTGGTGTTAGCCCAGCGAAAATAAAATTAGTTAAAAGAAAACCCACAACATAGTTTGGTAGTGATGCTAAAGGAAAAGGACCCTTGTATCTTTAAATGTTCTTCGGCTTGGAATAATAATAATAATGATAACTTTTTAAAAAAAATGTATGTTCTGCCTTTTGTGACACTTCACAGCAGATGTTGTTCAGGTACAGCAAGTATTTCCTTGTCCCCGGAGATCTTGCAATCTAAGATTATATTTGAGGTAATGGAGGTTGAAGCAACTTTTTCAAGGTCACAAAGATTTGACCCCTGGTTTCCCTGGTTCTCAACCTACTGCACTAGGGCTGCTCCTCCACTCAGTACACCTCTCTTGTTGGGTTTCCTTTCAGCCATTTTTAATTAGGTTTCCTTGCTATAAAAAACAAATTTGTTAAATCCCCGTCCATTTGCCAGAAAGATAGCTCATTGTCTTTAAGGTGGCAGAGAAAACTTTCTTAATCTGCCGATATGTTTGGATAGTGGGCAGGAAGGCAGTTGCAATGAAAATAATTTTTTTTTATGTATTTCTTTAAGTAAAGAAAGTTTACACAGCTTGTGAGTGACCATAAATACAGCAGTATATGCGCCATCCTGATCTTTGTGCTTGCCACATGCGGCTCTGCACGTTCATTGACCTCACCTCCCTCAGAGCGGGTGCTCATTCACATCTCTTTTAGCTGGTGAGATCGTATTATGCTGTAGTTCATAAGTTTGGTTCAGAAAAGATGATTGTCGGGTTTAATCACAAATGCCCTATTGTTGTAGGCTGTTCAAGAATGGGATTTCAGGCTGGCTGACATGGTAGTGGTTAAGTTGAAGGGCCTCCTGGCAGATGTAGAACATTTCTTTGATGTGCTGCTTAGTAAAAAAAAAAAAAGTAATGTTTCCAATTTGGGTGGAGGGGTAAGAGTGCCAGGAACTTTTAATTTCCCTCTTGTGCAGCGCTTTTGCTCCTTGCTGGGGTTGTTAAGGAGTCCGCACTGATTTAGTGTCTCTCTAAGAAACTGAGCGGGTGAGAAGGCTGCCAAGGCTGCTGAACCTCAAAGAAATCTTCAGAGTTTTGGAGGAATACTGAAGTTTTCTCCTCCAAGGTTTGCGCCGTACTGTGTTCTGTGCTTATTTCAATTTATCTGACTTTTAATAGAGTACATTGAATATGGCTGCCATTAATCAAGAAAAAGCTAGAATGTGGCAGAAGGGTAGTCAAGTGCAGGGGTGGGCAATTCCGGTCCTCAAGGTCCGCAAACCAGTCAGGTTTCAGGATATCTCTAATGAATATGCATGAAGTAGATTTGCATACAACAGGCAGGGTGCATGCAAATGTCTCTCGTGCATGTTCATTAGGGACATCCTGAAAATCCGACTGGTTTGTGGCCCTCGAGGGCCGGAATTGACCACCCCTGGGCGAGTGGTTAGAGCAGCAGGTTATGAACCAGAGAAGCCAGGGTTCAAACCTTGAGGCTAATCCTTGTGATCTTGGGCAAGTCACTTCACTTTCCTTTGTCTCAGGTACAAACTTATGGCCTGATTTATTAAAGCTTTTCTCCCATTCTGTGTCTATGGAAAAAATGCTTAGTAAATAAATGAGGCCCTTGGATTGTGAGCCCTCTTAGGACAGGGAAATATCTCCAGTACCTGATTTTAATTTGCTTTGAAGTGACTGACCAGTCAGAAAAGGGGGAATAAAAAAATGATTAAGGCGGGTCCATATTCAACAGCATTTTGCTAGATAGCTTCTAGGCTGACTTTTAAAAAATATTTCTGACACCCAAAACTTAGCCAAATAATGTAGGGGCATTTGGAGCAGACTTAAGTTAGCCAGATAAGTTATCTGGTTAACTCAGATATTTAGAGTTGGCCAGTTAATGTATTCGGTTAACTCTAGTTGTGATTTCATGTTGCGCTGCTGAGATCTGAAGTTAAGTCCTTGATGACTTTTGTGTTTGGGCCTGATAGATCCTTCTTTCCCTTCCAGCCTGGTTGGAACCCGTGCTGGGACTGCAGCATAATGAGCCTTCGTTCATACCTGCCGGGATTTTTTTTTTTGTTTTACCCTGTTTTATAGAAACTGCCTTCCCCCAGCTGTTCCTAGTTTGGTCATTGCAGCAACTGTCCTGAGAGCAGGAGCAGAGCACCAGGGCGCCTTCCAGGATCCTGTCCCATGGGCCCTAAATCCAGCCACCAGGTGTTATAGCCTCCCTGTGATCACTGCCTCCGACTTGGGGTGCAGAAGACCTGATCTCGGTTGAACTGGGGACCCTCCGCATGGCAGGGCACTGCTCCTGCCGCCAGAGTTACCAAGCACAGCTCTTTATTGATGATTTTTTTTTTTTAATGGAAACAAATTCTACACCAGTTTGATGCTGATGCTATAAATTATAAAACACATCTAATGGTTTTAAGCAAGAAATCGTTACTTATTCATATCTTGGAGTTTTACTCACTTGGATCCCCTATGGGCACATTATGGGAGGAAATATAGTATATGGGCTTATTTTATTACTGTGCAGTTGGCAGGGTTTTTGTGTCTCATTTCTATCATTATTATCTATAGTTTTGTAGTATTATACAATGAAATTCTGATTTAGGGATCATTTTTTTCGTGAATACATGGCTATAATGATCCTTCTGACCTTGGTAGGAATTGACCCGCTGTTACAAACTTTTTAATTCAATTAATCTTAACCTTATAAAGACCCCCCTTAAGGCTTGGCATTACGAGAAAGTAATGGAAACAAGGACAGGTTACCAATGGGGCCAGCGAGATAGTAGCAGCTGTGGACCAGGGTGGAGTGCCCAGAAGAGAAGAGCAGTGATGGTGGAAGGACACTCGCACATGAGAAGCTCACACTGGGAGCTCACACTCGAGCAGAGCCACACTGGGGGCTTTGGGTCACTTGCTCCACAAGGATCCTCCTATGTAAAATTGTTTTTTTCTCTATCACTTTATGATACTTTGCATTTTTTAATATCATGCTGCTTTTTAAAAATATATTTTACATATATTTTTCGTCAGAGAAATAATGTATTTACAGATTATCAGACCACATAATAAATGTTCATAGTACAGGGTTGCCCATGGAAAAGTAGCCTGGTACATTAGAGGGCAAAGTGGCTGGTATTGGAGACGGGCTTCTTTCCCATGGGCCACCCTGTGTGCGTGTATATATATATCCAAGCATGTTATGATCAGTTAATATCTTAAGTCATGGCATATATTATTGATAATTGGTCAAAGTAGGTTTATTTTGTATTCTTAAATTTAAGAGACTTGGATTTTATTTACTTCCCTTTCCAAGGCCATGCTGAAAATGAATTACAATAGATAGGTCCCTTTCCAGGAGAGCTTACAATCATGAAGGTGAATTTTTAGACCCGCGCGAGGGCGTCCATTTGTGCGCAGTTCCCGGCGCACGCACACGGACACGTCGATTTTATAACATGTGTGTGCCGACACACGCATGTTATAAAATTGGCTACCTGCGCGCCCGATTTTATATCAGCGTGCGCATGTGCGCGCAAGGGCCGACTCGCACGCACTAGGGGGGACATTTTTAGCACAAGCGCGCGGCAATGGACTGGGCCTTTCCCCAGTTCCTTCCCAGTCTGCTCCAATAAAGGAGTGGATTGGGAGAGAACTTCCTAAAACCCCTACTTTCCCTGCCTGCCTTTTCCCCTATCCTCCCTGACCCCTAAAACCCCTCTAGCTAGCTTTTTTTGTTGTTGTTGTTTTTATACTTACCTGCTCTCCGGAGCAGTAGTAAATTGAGCGCGCTGGCCCGATCCCTTTTTGTTGAAGCCGGTCTTCAGCACATACCAGGAGATACACGCGTGGCCGGGGCTGTTTAAAAATCCCTGCGGCGTGTGGCCTGGCCACGCGCATACCTCCTGGTTTTTATTGTGAGCTGGCATTTTAAAAGTTACCCTAAGCTGGTACATTAGAGGGCAAAGTGGCTTGCCCAAGGTTAGAAGGAGTATTAGCAGGAGAAATGGGGAGTTGAACCTTGGCTTTCTTGGTTTTTAGCCTTCTGCTGTAACCACCGAGCCACTCCTCCAACACAGTAGAAGGCCTCTACTCTATTGTTGTATTCACCAGTCTTAGACTTAAGTGAGCAGGCTAGTCTCTCTAACATTTCAGTTTTATACATTAAACTCAAACAGTGAGATATCTCCGGATTAGATTTCCGGTGCTGGGCAATTGTATGCCTTACTGTAGGTATTACCGTAATTGGTTTTCTAGTCTTTGAGCATATTCGGTGAGAGGAGAGTTATGCCATTGTCCTGGAAGAGCAATGGACTGATTCATTACAGCAACTTTATTAAGGATCATGGAAATTTCTTTCTCTGTTTCCAATCAGAATTGTTTGACAAAAGCACGTCTGCTGCATGCATTAGTGATACCTGCATCCTCTGTAAACCTTTGCACATTCAAATCTGGAAAACAACTCAGGGAAGTGATAGGAACTTTTATAAATCTTTTTACATTAGGCATTTCTTCTATAACAAATAGATATTTTATGAGCTTTAATTCATATTTCTGTCCGGTTGTCCTTAGTTAATTGAATGCTAAGCTTTTGTGTCCCATTTTTAATTAAATGTGTGAGCACATCACGGCTGTATTTTTCCCTGAGTTTTCCATTATATAATGCAGAGATAAGTTTTGTTTGAAATAGGGTATTCCATGATCACATATCCCCCAGTATTACAAAAACGTCATTGGCTCCCGATACAGCAATGCACACAATATAAACTTGCCGTCATATTAGATAAACCTGCACAATAATGTCATCTTCCTGGATTGGTTCGTCTCTCAGTCCACATGCCGCTATTAGGACTCGCCCATCCTCCTCTCAGGCCTTTCTGGAGGCTCCCTCCCCTCGCGCAGAGCGATTATCACTAACCAGAGATAGAACTTTCTAAACAGCAGGACTTTTTCCCTACGTCTGCTTTATCGATACGCGCTTTGAAGGAATCTAAGGGATTTAAAAAAGCATTAAAAATGTGAAAAAGCAGCATTCTCAGTAGATGTACAATGTCCTCATCAGATTGCTTATTGTCATCTGCAGCACTACAACAGCATATTGAACTCTGTTCAAGGCCCTATTTTTTGTGCTCTGTGACTTTTGTATTTTATATTTTTATGTTGTAGGTACATTTTTTTTTTCTGTATATGTATCATTATGTACCCTGCCTCAAACTCTGGAAGGTGTGGGAATCAAATACTTTTAAATAAATAAGATAAAAGCATGCTTAATTTTTTTAGGTCTATGAGGAGACCATGCATCGACAGTGTTAATATTGATTGCTTTAGTATGATTTTAAACCACTTAAGAGATCTGACCATTGGTTTGTTAATTTCAGACCTCTCCCTAAGTGGAACGGGATGTGAAGGTTGGCTTATGTTGCTGAAATGCATTGCTACTTGTTGCGTTGCACAATGGCATGGTGCTTCCCTAATGGAGTTGGCACAGGAGATCTGGCAAAATGCCTTAGATAAAAGGTGTTCAAGGTCCCAACTCGGCTGCTCAGTTTTCTTGGGACTTTGGAGAAGAGAGAGGTAAAAATATGAAGGAGTGGTTGAAGGGCTGGAGGTAGAGAGCAGAAGACAGTTTGGATTGTGTAAAAGCAGCCAACAGCAGTTGTTCAAATTTTATATTTCTTGTAGTGTTGATAGTATACATGGCACTGCACAAGGCATATACAGGCACCTGTATGGTAAAATGGGATATCCTGAGTAAGACGAGTCATGGGTACAATAAGTAGTAAGGGCGTTCCCTGCTCAGAATTATCGCTATGTACGAGAAGTCTGCTGAACCTTCACACTCTCTGGCTTTTCTGCAATCTTTTATGTCCTTGTATACTTACACCTGGGCTTCATTTCTTGAGCTATAAACTGTTGATATCCGTTGCTCTAGCTCTTAACTTTGTACTCATTTCTGTCAGCGTTGCCACTCCTTTTAAGTTGTCGGGGTTTTTTTTGTAAGATGATTGGCTGTTTCTGCCTACTACAGAGCACATCTGAAAAATATGGGAAAGAAACAGCAGCAACTGTACTGAAGTGGTTTAAATCCCACTGATGCTCCTTGTGACCTTGTACAAATACTTCACCCTCCATTTTCTCCTGCGTAGATTTACGATAGTATTTTATAACCTGTGCGCACATAACCTGCACATATTATAAACTTACATATATCTGTACCCCAGAACATATGTGCTATGTACGCTTACACGCAAATACATTGAAAGCATAAGAACATAAGAAAATGCCATACTGGGTCAGACCAAGGGTCCATCAAGCCCAGCATCCTGTTTCCAACAGTGGCCAATCCAGGCCACAAGAACCTGGCAAGTACCCAAAAACTAAGTCTATTCCATGTAACCATTGCTAATGGCAGTGGCTATTCTCTAAGTGAACTTAATAGCAGGTAATGGACTTCTCCTCCAAGAACTTATCCAATCCTTTTTTAAACACAGCTATACTAACTGCATGAACCACATTCTCTGGCAACAAATTCCAGAGTTTAATTGTGCGTTGAGTAAAAAAGAACTTTCTCCGATTAGTTTTAAATGTGCCCCATGCTAACTTCATGGAGTGCCCCCTAGTCTTTTTTTTTTTTGTAACTTATTTTTATTAAGTTTTGAACATAGAAATCCAAAATGTACAGGTTACCCACAATGACAGGTCTGTTACAAGAGCGACAGACAGCTCAATGACTTATAAAGCAATGGCATAGGACTGTGTAAACCACGTGTAGTCAAAAGGTGCCAACATATCAATAAAGCAAAAGGTTCAAGATGGGTGGGCTCCAACCGCAAAAACTAATACAACCGATATCTTAAAATAACAATGCAGTCATAATTGTGAAGAATCAGTAGTGCACACTTTGGCAATCAAGGTAAACATTATAAACAGATTAACAATCCCAACTCATCCCCAATTCCCCCTCCCCTTTCCCATCCCACCCCCCCACCCCGGAAACGTGTGTGAGTGATGAGCCATAGTACTGGACTGACATAACAAATACCTAGAAGAGATGCGATAATGCCCATGAATGTGAGTCTAATTATGAGTGTGAGTTTTTCCAATAAGTGAACCCAGGTGCCCACAAAAACCGTGCCCCACCCAGTACATAGTCAGGGTAGCATGTTAGGCCTAAGATATAACTCCAACGGTTTCCAAATATTACCCATAAGTTTCTGTTTGTGTTCAGTAGCCGTTTGGGCACAGGTATACTCCAAAGTGAAGAGCTTAATCAACAACCTGAACCATAAGTCATGTTGAGGAGGATCAGTGGATATCCAACAGGCTAAAATGGCCTTTTTACCAGTCAGACTTACTCTACGTAGAAACTGCAGCTCACAATTTCCCAGTCCCACAATAGGAGTCTGCATCAGCCCAAAGAGCCAGAGAATAGGATCTGTAGGGAGAGCCAAGGAGAGCAAAGAGCTGCAGGTACCAATAAGTTCCCTCCACAACATAGAAATAGCAGTACACGACCAAAATTGATGGGTATAAGTGCCCGTCATTACATTACACTTAGGGCATTTGGCAGAGGTCGTAATGTGGGCCAAGAAAGCCCTGTCAGACGCCACATAATACCGTCTCAAAAATTTAAATTGGATCTCCCGATACAGCACATTTGCAGACCATTCATGAATCTTCTCAAAGCATGATAAAAACTCCTGACTGGTTAGAGTAAATTCAGGCCATTTCACCCATTGTTGCCAGGTACTGGTTACAGCATCGCACTGAAGATGTAACAGTAGGGCTTGTTTGAAAGCCGCAATCGTGAACTTTTGCGGTTTGTGAATAGAGATTACCTTGTGGACTACCCAAAAATGTGGAGTAATTAGCGAGAGCATCTTATGCGTATTACAGAAATCTCGCAATTGCCTGTAGGCAAAATGGTCTGAAGGCGCCAGGTCAAATAACTGTTGCAGGTCCGAGAAGGAATGAAACTGATTCCCTTCAGAAGAAAAACACTGATATAGCCAGGTTAGTCCTTTCTCCATCCATCTGTGAAAGACGGAAACAGACATCGCTGGAGGAAATAGTGGATTACCACAGATCGTTAGCAAAGGTGTAAGTGACGGGGAAAACTTTGCCTGATCGCACAGATACACCCAAGCCTTCCGACTTGCCCAAAGCAGCGGTTGCGTTAGTAACCCCGCAGGCATCTGGGCTCTAGGGAGTTGGAGTAGTGGATTTAAGGACTGTTGCTGCCACCAAGAACAAAGGAGTGTAAGGGGAATGTATTGTGACGTATTACCCAGAATGTCTTTCACATATCTAAGAAGGCACGCTAAATTATATCTACGTAAATTGGGACATCCCAGACCTCCTTTTTTTGGAGGCTGAAATAGAATCATTAATGATAAGCGAGCTTTACGTCCATTCCAAATGAATTTCCGAAATAGAGCATTTACCCCCCTACAATCCCTCCCCGTCAGCCAGATCGGGGTCATTTGTAGAACGTAAAGCCATCTGGGGAGAATCATCATTTTGATTAATTGTATTCTACCAGACATAGACAAGGGTAAGCCTTGCCATTTCCTCAATAAAAACGACGTAGCCTCCAAAAGTGGTTCCACGTTTAATCTATGAAAATCACGCACATCTGACGGTATCTGAATACCAAGATATTTCATATGGGTAGTTACCCATTTGAGAGGAAAAGGGCCTTGCCACATAGGCTTCACTCTACCCCCAACATCCAGAGCTTCCGATTTATCCTTGTTAATACGGAGGCCAGCGAATTCCCCATACCTCTCCAGGATACCCAGCAAGGGGGTTATGGACCGCTGTGGGTCCGTAAGGTATATTAATATATTGTCCGCAAAAGCGGCGATAGAGAATGTTTGATGTTCTGTACCATAACCTGGTATGGAGGAGGAGCCCGCTATTTTTCTAAGTAGGGGATCAATAGCCAAAATGTACAAAAGGGGTGATAGGGGGCAGCCCTGTCTCACCCCCCTTCGTATAAGTACCTCTCCTGACTTACAACCATTGGCCGTTATATGTGATTTGGGTTGAGCATATAACATATGGAGATAAGCCAGAAAGTTTCCCTCGAATCCGTATCTCCGTAATACAGAGAATAGATATGGCCAAGACACTCGATCGAATGCTTTTTCCGAGTCTAGGCCAATCACTAAAGCTGGGGAACACTGCGAGAGTGAGGAGCTCATGGCGGAGAGCAATTTAAGAATGTGCGTACATGCTGGTCTATTTTTAACAAATCCCACCTGATATGCTGAGATTAATTGCGGGAGTATCACGTTTAGTCTGTTAGCTAAAAGCTTGGCAAGTAGCTTTAAATCACAGTTCAACAGTGAGATAGGGCGATAAGACGCCGGGAGTAACGGGTCTTTACCCGATTTGGGGAGAACTGTTATATATGCCGTATTGAAAAGTGATGGGAATGCCCCCTTGGTGACTGCATCATTAAAAAAATCAGTCAAGTGGTTGGCAACATGATGTTGTAGGAGCTTGTAAAAATCAAAAGAAAAGCCGTCGGGACCTGGCGCCTTCCCCAGTTTGCTAGTGGAAATGGCAGCTAGAACCTCCAGGGGTAGTATAGGTCGATTAAGGAACGATATTTGAGATTTAGTTAGATTTGGTAACTTAAGATTCGCAAAGAATGCGTCTTCTTCTTCCCTGCCTCCTTCTACATCATCCGTGTATAATTGTTCATAGAACTTACGAAAAACTTCACATATCTCTTTCCGTGAAGAGACCATAGTGCCCCCCTCAGTACGCATGGCAGGAATAAAGGTCTTCCCTCTGTGAGCTCGAACCAGATTGGCGAGATGTTTCCCCGCTTTGTTACCAAACTTGAAAAAGTTCCGTTCCGCTACTTGAAAAGCCTTTTGTGCCCTCTGATGTAGAACACAATTCAGATCCCTCAAGATAGCAAAATACGCCCTCTGAGAGGTAGGAGAGGGGTGGGAGACAAACTCCTGTTTTAGCTTACCCAGTTTACCCTCCAATTCCAAAATAGTTTTGTTAAGATTCCTCGTTCTAGCCGCTACAAAGGAAATAATTTCACCCCGTATAACGACTTTAGCCGTTTCCCAAAACAATTGCGGATTCGAGGTATGCTGGCTATTGTGATTAACAAACTCTTCCCATTTGTTTTGCAAAAAAGTTTTAAAAGGCAAGTCAGAGCGGAGAAACCCAGGAAATCTCCACAGCCTCTCTCCTCTGTCACGATCGTGGAAATGTATATCCACCCAAATTATTGCGTGGTCGGACACCCCCTGTAAGCCAATTACAGCATCGGAGACTAAATGAAGCCCTTCTTTCGGTATCAGGATATAATCAATACGTGATAAGGAGGCATGCACCCTAGATATGTGGGTATAATCTTTTTCTGTGGGATGTAACGTCCGCCATACGTCCAGTAGGGAGAACTCAGAACATAAGAATGGGACCCCCTTTCCACCTCTGCTAGGGAGCAAGGCACTCAGCGGCATCTTGTCTATGCTAGGATCCGCTGGTAGGTTGAAGTCCCCCGTCACAATTAAGTAACCCTTGGCATGTTCTACCAGCTGTTCCAATACAAAAATAAAAAAGGGGTGAGAGTAGGCATTAGGAGCGTAGAGATTACAGATAGTCACTTCTTGACCATTAAGATGGCCTGACACCAGGAGAAATCTACCTTCCTCATCTCGTACCGTATTAGAGGCAGTAAAAGAAGCAGCTTTATTTACTAAAATGGCTACCCCACCTTTTTTCCCTTTAGCCTGAGTATAATAGCAATCTCCCACCCAATCTCTTTTAAGTTTACTGCTTTCTATTGCAGAGAGATGGGTTTCCTGCAAACAGGCGACAGTCGGTTTATGGGATTTAAGTTGTTTGAGGATTTTATATCGTTTAACCGGTGAGCCTAGGCCATTGACATTCCAAGATATTATTCGGGTGTTATCAGCCATCAGAAAAATAAGGACCCAGTATAATAAGAGGTAAGAATCGTACCACAGTGATTAGTGATGTGACTCTACCCTCCGCCGAAAAGAAAGACAATGTGAATTCCCCACATACCCTCTTCCAAATGAGAAACACCAAACCATATCCCCCACACTCACTCACTCGTTGTCTGACACCCCATCTGTGACACTCACACTCCCTAGTAACCCATAAGCATCCCAAGTATTCCACACTCACAGTTTCCCTTCCCCTCCCCACTCCCCCCGCCCTCCCCACTACCCCTACTATAATACCCCTCCCCCCCTCCCCATTAGAAACCAAAACCAAACCGTACCAAACTCAACAGAATCTGCCTCGACCCTCGCCTGTAGGGTCGAAGCCAGTCTCTCAATGAACTCCCCGTATATAGGGGAAGAGATCACGTCGACATGTGTTCAGGTGCCCCTTTCCTGCCCCCCTCCCCAAAGACAGGCAAGAAAAAAAAAGAACAAGCAGAACTCATTTAACAGAAATACCATGGTGTCCCCGCAGCATTATAACCAAAAATAAATATAAACGGACATCCCAGCAGTACCAATGAAGCGCCCTGAGCTTCTTCTCTCTAATAGACAGCCAAGGATAAGTCCCACGGGTGATAGCATCGCCCGATATTCAGCCAGCCACGCCGAAGAGCTCCGTAGCCCCCAGGAGGGAGCAGTCTCTCCGCATCGGAATAATCGTGCCGAGCAGGGCATAGAAAAGCCATCAAAAATTTAACCCAGGTGAGCAGGGCAAAGGAAAAGAGTCCCAGAGTCAATTGTGAAAAACAACTTAGCTGCAGGGTCCCAGAGAATTTTCGCTGAACATGTCTATGCAAGACCAAAATGGCCGCCGTACTATTCCACTCAGATACGTAGGGTCGTCTTCATAAACTTCTGCGCTTCCTCCGGTGATTCAAAAAAGGAAATTTGATTGTCATGCCAAACTTTCAGGCGTGCAGGAAACTGCAAGGCGAAACGAACTTGCTTTTCAAAGAGAGTTGTGCAGATGGGGGAGAAGCCCCGTCTCAACCCGGAAACCTTCGCCGAATAGTCCTGGAACAATCGAATTTTCTTTCCGTCATATGCCAATTCCGGGACTTTGCGATAGGCTTGAAGAAGGACTTGCTTATGGGCAAAGTTTAATACTTTAAAGATAACCATCCTCGGCCTGGTTTCCCCCTCCTTGCGCTGGCCCAGCCGATGCGCTCTTTCCACTCTAAAGACATTGTTCAGCTCCGGCACGTGTAAAGCCTCCGGGATCCAGCTCTCCAAAAAGGTTCCCAGGTTTCCTTCCACTAGGGATTCTGGTAAGCCCATCACCCGTATGTTAGATCTCCGTGCTCGGTTCTCAAGATCGTCTAATTTAGAAGCGTGCGCATCAACCAATTTTCCCAGGGCCATGATTTTGCCCGTCAGTGCTAGCGTATCGTCCTCAACAAGATTTACCCTGCCCTCTAGTCTGTCCAAACGCGGACTTAATTCATCTAGGACCGATTTCACATCCGCGATTTGTGTGGATATGGCCCCCAGCTTAGAGTCCAGAGCTTCCATGAGGATGGCCCTGAAATTTTCGGTCAGATCAGGATCAGGGCCCTTCTGCCCCGCGGACCCGGGAGTCGCCGCCATTTTAGGATCCCCAGCACTTGCCTTGTCCTTGTCTCTTCGCACGGATCTGATCGGCATAGCCGTTGGTGAGCGATTCATGTAAGTAGTGATCGACATGTAAGAGATCAGCGATATAGATTTAGCGTTTTGGGGAGGGCTTTCGTGCCGGATTACTAGCAGATTATCATGAAAACGGATCGAGGCACCCGGAGCTCTCCTGCACACGTCCGCCTTCGCTCACCACATCACGTGATCTCCCCCCTAGTCTTTCTACTATCCGAAAGAGTAAATAACCGATTCACATCTACCCGTTCTAGACCTCTCATGATTTTAAACACCTCTATCATATCCCCCCTCAGTCGTCTCTTCTCCATTGAATGCATGTACTTTTCCTACCTATTTTTAAAACATGCACTTGTATATTTTGCACATGAAAATAAAGTAGGACTTAGGCGCATATTTTAAAAAATGTGCACATGATTGAAATTACCAGTTTACCAATTACTCCACCAGTTCACCCAGCTCATCAAGATCCTCCTGGTTTTTCATCTCGTGTTCTCCCCAGTTCACCCAGACTTCCTACCCGGCCAATAGTACACAATAAACACATTTAATATCAATTAATTAAGATAATTAGTAGGTGTAAAATTATGAAGTAAGTTGCCAAATTTATGCACATAAGCATCTTTTTAAAATAGCAACTTATGGGTGTAAATGTTGGCCCCACCCAGGAATGCTCCTAGTCCACTCCTTTTTTATGCATACATTTATGCACACGAACTGTAAAGTACATTTGCATTTATGATATATATAGAAAGCGATTATGCAAATATGTGCTATTTGCTTACATATATGCTAAATTGTATGCACATGGGGTAATTTTCAAAATAATTTACATGTCTAAATGTAACTACTATTGCAGCAATTTTCAAAAGCCCACTTACACATGTAAAATGCATTTACACGTGTAAAGCCCATTTTTAAAGGTGTAAATGCTTTTCAAAATCAGGCCCATGGCGTTTTGAAAGATCACTCCTTAGACTGTAAACCCTTTGGGGACAGGAGAATACCACATTCACTCACTCTCACACTTACACACACACACACACACTCACACTTGTAGGGGTGAAGAAAGATTTATTTTGTTTGCGATGTTATTTTAGAAAGCTTATTTTTGGATTTATTTCTAGGAATCTCTGATGCCTCGAGGTTCAGATATACCAATGAGATTTCCCATAGAAAGGCAAAAACCTGGAAGCCTTTTTTTTGGTCCAGCAACTCATTCTGGGCTTCCAGTGCAGACCTGTCCTCTATATTGGGCTTTGGCACCATGGGTCTTCATTTGCAAATATATGGGATTTCTTCTCCCCCCTTCACTATTTTTTTTTTTACTCCATCCAATTCATCTCAGCCATTGCAGTGATAAACTGCGATTCCTTCCAAACCTTGGCTAAGCTGGACTCTAGATGTCACTGTTGACTGAATCTCCCTCCCTAGAGGGGCTGTGAATGCTGCCTCCATGGCATCTCCAGCCCCAGCTGGCCCAAGGAGCAGAGCTCTGGCCTGGGAGTCAAACCCAGGTCTTTTTCATGGTAGTACACGGCACTTGCTGCTTAGCTACCGGGCTGCCCAAAACCCATGACCCTTAAGGCCTAGCCTTTGCTGATCATTTTACTGAAAGGAAGTTTTCTTTTACCAACCCATTCAGTTGTAGGCTTTCTTCTGCATTTCCACCAACGTATCTCAACTCTGAGGTGAACCTTCTTACAGACGTAGAAAGGCATTTGGGTTCCTTTCTCAGTCTGTGCCAAGGGTTTTCAGCTTCTGCTTCCAGAGGTCCCATACCCTGTCTTGGAGAGCTCTGTTTCTACCCAGAAAGGAAGGAAAGTCAGTCTCCATTCCAGCAGTCCCCTGAACCGTCTACAGTTGCCCAATGAGTCATGACTGACTTGAAGGAACTCGGTACTTTCTCAGTTAAAAGGCTTTCCCTGCCATCTTGTAATTGCAGTGGTGTTGGTGGGTGGGTGTGTGAGGGGGTGGAGAGACAAATTTTAGGTACAGCTGTCTGGAAGGATCACTAAAGAGGCAAAGTGGTGAGTTGTTAGACAGAGTGATTGCTAAAGGATGTGGCTTTTCCTAAAAGTCAACAGAATGCCTGATTAGATAACAATGTCCTCTGGTGTCCTGACATTTACAGTCCTGCCTGGAGGCTAGGCCTGGCTCACATAGAACTTATCAAGTGAAACAATAACTGTTTGTAACCTTTCCAGAAGGTATTTGGCTTTAGCTAAGAGGCTCTGGACTTTGTATTGTTGTAGAAATGACAAGCAGGTGGCAGGTAATCTTGGATACCTCCTCCTGCCTCTGTTTTGAGATAAGTGGCAGTATAAAATGCATTTTATCTTACTCCACTTTCAACTTGATGTCCTGGCAATAAAAGTGGGGTTTTTTTTTTTTTTAGTAAATAAGTAATGATCTAGCAAATTAAATAAATAAAAATGATACCTGGAATGTGTTTTCTTTATTACTTCTGCCTACACTACTTGAATGTAAATCACCTTGAACTACCAATGAAAAGACATGAGCTAAATCTAAAATAAAAAAAAAAATAAAATAAATTAAAAAAAATTCTCCCTTAGCTGTTAAAATAAGACTAATCCGTGGGTGGCAGAATGAAGTCATTCTCTTTAACATTCTCATCCAGCAGCTGCTGGAAGTCTAGGCTGTGCCCCCTCCCTTGCTCAGGAAAAGGAGGAATTGCATGGTTACCCTACAGAAGAACGTATTACCACTTCTTTGAAAAATGCATAAACTCCGCAGGCAGGCTTTGTGCATGAGATATTTCTTCTGACAGGCATTTGAGCAAATATCCATAAAATGTCCATTCCAGATCAAATTATTGGACACTATGTTCTTTACCTCGGCTCCCTTTATAGGCAGTGGGGTCTATTTGCTCCTAATGTGCAGTTATGCACGTCTCCGGTTAATAAATAGACCCCTGTGTTAGCAACCGCATGGTAGATGGAGAAAATGCAAACAAGAAGTAGCATCGCTAGGAAACTGCTGAATGCTTTCCTTAAAATTGTGGGAAACTGGCAAGGATTTATTTGGGCCTGCATCTTGTAGAGTTTCTCTGTAGAATCTATGCTTTAGGTTCAGAATAGTTGCATCTAACTTCTCCCACTATGTGTTTGGAGGGAAGGGGGAAATCGTACAGAAGTGATGTAATTTTAAGATTGTGTTATCTTCTGCTAGCTCTCTCCCTGGCACTCTAAGTTATCTGGCTGAGTAGTTAGCCAGACTTGGAGGCATTCCAGGAGCATTTTGGGGTGGGGTTGATGTAGATGGAGAACTTATCCATCTGATCATGCAGTCCTATCATTAGCCAGATAACGTTATCAAGCTATTTTTAAGATAGTTGGGTATGTTCAGTGGTGCTGCCACCTCGTTGAATATCCCATCAAAGTTAGGCAGATAAGTTTATCCAGCTAACTCTGCTGTCCTGTCAATGGTTGATAGTGGGCCACTGAGAGTTTAAACGTCATTAAACTCTCCCTCCCAGTCACGTGTCCATTTCTGTGTGCTCGGTTGTTTGTGTGTGCTATGGACAGCAACTGCATGCAGTTGCCTGTTAGCTTTTAGTAATACATGTTTTTGGTCTGCTGTGTGTTACTGGCATTTAGTACACACTCCCTTCCTCCCGGACCCACAGGAAACACACTCATATGAAAATTCTTTAAATTAATACATCTCCCAGGGCATCCACTCTCCTGTTCCTATTTTTTGCTGCTGTACAGAGAAGACACTGGAAGAATACCCAATTCACCATCGGCAGTTACCCAGAAGCCCCAGACAATGGCCATTTTCATCATGACAAGAATGACCAACAACCCAGATGCCAGGCAATTATATAAAGAGAGGATTATGTATCTCTATCTGTTCTTTTAGGATTGTAAGGACAGCTCTGAAATTGGACTGCCTGATGCAACACACCATCTCTGTGCAAACAGGTGTGACTGCTAAGTTGTTTCATGGTGGTCATTAACATCACAAAGACACCATGGCAGCTGTGGTCAAACCAGCCCTATTTGAAGTTTAAATAACATGTTTTTAAATAACATGCCATCCCTGTATGACATAAGAAAGATGCCTAATACATGCTCAGTAGATAAAGAGATTTCCCTTCGTTGCTTGCTTGCAAGGAGCAGAGTTTCTATAACAAAATTGTGGCTTTGCAACTTTTGTCAGTGATTGTGAACCAAATGCCCATTATTATAATACAGAAATAGGCGGGTTGAAACTATTATAAATAAATAAATAAATAAATAAATAAATACAATTCCCTTTAGCAGAACTCTCTTTCCAAACCTAAAATGTGCCAGAAAGATATATAAATGGATTTATGGGGAAGACACAGTGGTATCAGATTAAAAAAGGGCAGTGAGGTAATCATTATTTCATTAGAGACTGCTAATAGTTTCAACCAGTATTTTACAGGTTGATTCACTCCTGGTGTTTTGTTCTCCTGTAGGTGAATAGCAGCCAAATATCAGGTTTTTCTGAATATCTGCTGTTCTAGAAAGGGATACTTGGCTGCTCTTCAGGCTGATTTCAAGCTCTCTAGAAGCTATTCACAAATGTCCAAATAGAGATGTTTGGAGCAAGCAGGAGATGGAGTCCCCTTCTGTACTTTCTGTTGTCAGGCTCTGCTCCATTTTCTTTCTCACTGACAATTAGTGATTCCCCCTTCCCCAGATGTGCAGGTCTTATTTCTACTTCTCCAGCTCGGAACAGACGTTGGTCCAATCTGAATCCCAGTTGCCCTTGTAATTCCTGTTCTGTCCTCCGGCAGGAAAATGTATTCCTTCCTTGAAAAATCATGGGTGCCAGGCTCTTGCTACAGTATTTTCTTATACCCTACCAGATTCCACTGGCACAGAAACAAACAGAAAAGTCTTGGGGAAAAAGTTAAACAAAAAGACCCATTTGCAGCCACCTTTAAAGAAACGGTATTGCAGTGACTGATGCACATTGTGACACCTTTCAACCGAAAAATAGTGTCGGCAGTTCCTACCTGTTGTACAAATATCTCAACATTTTATCCACATATATCCTCCAGTCTCCTGATATTTGTAGCTCTTTCTCACAGTTACCATCACAAATATACACGATTGGGCCTGACCCTGTACCCAGGCACTCTTTACACTCCATCATTCATGGGCAAAAACACAAAAGAAACAAAATGTCAACAAAAAAGGTGGAATATTTATTGCTTTAAAAAATAAATGATCATGTATTCAATATTTATACCCTTCATGGAAAGGCAGACAGGAAGGAGCCTGCAGGGCATCCTAGCTTAGAAGGCACTATGCCAGTTGATAGGTAAGGTGACAGTTGATAGGTAAGGTGACAGTTGATAGGTAAGGTGTTGTAGAAGATGACAGAGTGCTTGCAGGACTGGGATGGATGAGGATGCTGGTGATTCATGGTAGGTGATAGACACCTTATGGGCTGGATTTTAAAAGGGTTATGCGCACCGGGCCTATTTTAAAAAGGCCTGGCAGCGCACGTAAAGCCCCAAGCCGCGTGTAAGTCCTGGGGCTTTACAAAAGGGGTGGTCCGGAGGTGGGGTCAGAGGCCTCCGACAGAGCGGCCATTGCAGCTCTGTCGGAGGATCGGTGCCGGCAGCCTGCCGGCGCGCGCAACTTGTGCCTGCCCAGAGGCAGGGGCAAAAGGTAAGACCAAAGGACAGGGATGGGGTTAGAGTAGGGCTAGAGGAGGAAAAGGTTAAGGGGAGGGAACGGGGGAAGGCAGTGCGGCTCGGCGCGCACAAGGGGGTACATTTTAAAACACAGCGCGCGCGCGTACTTTTGTTTGCGCACCAGGCACGAACAAAAGTACGCTGGATTTTATAAGATACGCGCGTAGCCGTGCGTATCTTATAAAATCCGGGGTCAGCACGCACAAGGGGGTGCACATTTGTGCAACTTATGCGCGCCAAGTCCTGCGCGCGCTGCCCGTTCCCTCCGCCTCCCCCCACCTTTCCCTCCCTTCCCCTACCTAACCCACCCCCTCAGCCCTATCTAAACCCCCCCACCTCTATCGCACAAGTTACGCCTGCTAGAGGCAGGCGTAACTTTGCATGCGCCGGGCCGGCTGCCGCGCGCCATGTTCTGGTCCGGAGGCCACGGCCACGCCCCCGGAACACCCCTGGGCCAAAACCACGCCCGCGGTACCGCCCCTGGATGACGTGCCAACCGCGTCACGCCCCCCCCGACACGCCCCTGGATGACGCGCCGACTGCGTCACGCCCCCGACACGCCCACCCCAAGAAATCCCCGGGACTTACACGCGTCCTGGGGCTTTATGCACACCGGAAGCCTATGCAATATAGGCTCGGCGCGCGCAGGGCCATTTTAGAAGGGTTACGCGCGTACCTTATGTGTGTAACCCTTTTAAAATAGGGCCCATGGTGCATAATTGTGCACCCCCTTTTGCGCGCCGACTCCAGATTTTATAACATGCGCACGCCTGCGCGCACATGTTATAAAATCGGGCGTACATGTGCGCGCGCCGGGTAGTGCGCGCACATGTAGGCCGCACACTTCTTTTAAAATCTATCCCATGTGTGACAAATGAAGCAGTGCCGTTGACTTGGTGCTGGCCTTTGTGGAAGGGGAGTATGAGATGGCGAAGCCTTTGCAGCAGTATGGGAGTGGAGGAATACATGTTGTGTATGAGGAGAAAGATGAGTGGCTTCTGTCTTATGAATGTTTTCTCTTCATAGACATGGACAACTATAAGGGAAGGATGCAGACTAAAAAAAACTGTGTAGATGGAAAAAGGAGTTTTCTGGTTTATATTTTTACTTCTGAACATGGTGGCCTTGCATATCAACAGTTCTTCATGTCCTGTAGCTTTCTAACGCATCAGTAGTTTGTTTTGTGACTGTAATGAGCATTTTTTTTTTTTTTTTTGCATGTATGTGAGTGCTGGGGTTTTCTCCCCCATTGATTCTTTTGGAACCAGTGCGATCAAGTGTTTGAAAGAAAGTATGCAGGTGAGGCAGTATAGAGACTGAAGTTTAGGCAAGCATTCTTGGCTTCTTGCCCTTGGGCAGGGAAATCATAGCTCAAACATGCTCAGTGTGATTTTCCTGCTTTTTCCTAGAGGGAAGTGCCCGCGGCAGAACAACTTTGTATGTCTAATAAGGAATAATGAGATTCATGTATAGGGAAATAAGGCACCAAATGCATTTTGTGGTCATAGTTGGATAGACCCAGAATGCTTCATTAAACGTCCTTTTTTTGCTCTGTTCGTTTCTGTTCAGCCTTCCATACAGTCCCTGCTCTGGGTTTGAAATGCAATTATTTGAATTCACCAGCCTGTTCAGACAGCTTTTTGCCTTTTGCCTGCTTTCCAGCAGCAAAATGGATGAATCAGCTGTTTAGTGATTTATCCTCTTTTGGATAATGTAGAAAGCATTCTTACCCATGCACATGAAAATCTTATTGGACCAACCGCTAATTCAGTTTTCCTTCTCTGGAGTAAGAAATAGGTGCTGAAGTAGCTGAAAAAAAAATGGCGCCCTCAGATTGGGGCTTTGTGTCTGATAGTTACAGCCAGAACTGCTAAATGTACCTCCAGTGCAATAGTCTCTCCTCCTGCCAAATCCTCTCTGACTGCAAAGAAGTCCTGATTACCTGGTGCACAAAGGAGATTTCAGAATCTCAAAAGGTGTGCACCCAAGCTATGGATGATTTCCAGCTGGGATCAAATATAGCTTTCAATTAATCTGAGGCCTGGACTGATCCAGGCCTCGGGATATAGATAGGTATAGATCAACCCTGTTTACATATAACTACAAGATAAAAGGTTGTTCAGCAGCAGTCATTCACAGTACTAGATTATGATATAAGCCTCCTTTTAACTTACAACAAAGAGTGACTTTTCGATTTTGGAGCAGCAAGAACAAGTCTTTCAGATCCTATTCTGCGGAAACCTCACTGCCTCAGGATTTGAGACAGGGGGGCCATACTATATGCAGCTCCTGCTGATGCAAGACCAGAAAAACTCTCAAGCTGGCATATCAAAGTTGCTCTGGATTTGTTACTCCCAGAGAATGTGTTGGCTCTCAGATGTCAAAGGATAAAGCCAAACCACATTGTCTCAAAAGAAACAAGGAATTAAGTAAAATTATGCCTACCCAATTTATTGAAATGAACTTCTGCTTTACTTGCATATATGTCCTAGTCGTAGTGAGATCCATATTCAAAGGGTATGTCTAGCTAACTTTTGGAGTTAATTGGATTAACCCTAACATTTTACAATTTTTCCTTGCTTCCCAGCTAAATTTTGTCAGTGCAAGTCGTTGCCTGCCCAAAATGTACCCTGGTAAAAAGAGATTTCTTTGGGTGTGTTCCCAAGGAATGGTTTCACTAGTCTGGGCAGCGCTGATATTCTGTGCTGCCCAGACAACATTCATGAAGTTGTTTACCTAAAACAGGGGTTCTGCCTAGACAGCAGGATAAAATCGGGCACGCTCTGGTGATGTCATTTGGTGCCGACATTGACCAGCTCTCTCATGCAGGTCTTTCCTCACAAGACTCTTCAGTCCGTCACAGAGCTTAGCAATCAACTTCCAGGGATGGAGAGAAAATATGGGTGCCTGATTTATCCTGCTGTCTTTGGAGAACTCTTACTGTAGGTTAGCAACTTTGCTTTCTTTAGCAACAAGTAGGTTGAAATTGGCCACACTAATGGGGATTCCCAAGCTGAGGGTTGCCATGGCTTGTTTAGGTTAGAATCCCTCGGGGCAACTTGGCACCAGTTTATGATGGGAGAGTTGACTATTAACTGGAAAAGCTTTGAAAAACTGTGTATCAAACATATTGTCTTTCCAAGGCATCTAGGCAGTAGTGGGATGTAAAGATGTGAAGGGAAAACTATGTAGCAGCTCTCCATAGTTCTTCAGTTGAAGCAGAGTCAGTGGACAGCTAATGTTGCCATTGCTCTCACATGATCAGGGCCAGTGCAAGAGTACTTGGCACCCTTGATCAAGGGTTCCTAACCTTTCAGGGAACATGGACCCTTCTTGAGCTTCAAAACATTGCACGCACCCCATCCACTTGTCTTTAATTTTTGCATATCAAACACCAAGAGGGATGTATAAATGTATAATCCCATAATCTAATGTCCGGTATTGCTTGTCTTGGGGACCGAGCGTTTTAAGGTTCACACTCACTAGCAAGCCAAGAACCGCTTTGCTCTAAATGTAAGCAACTGAAAATTTTTTGAAGGATTTTGTCTTCTGTGCAAGTAAAAACATTTAATTTGTAAATCACTTCATTTGTCATTTCTTAAACACCTCATGTGAAATGTATTCATATAACATGGTCCACCCAATGGAACATGGAACGGTGCAGCAGTTCTATTAAATATCAAATTGCACTTATCTTGTTAGCTTGCTCACAGATCTTCCATCCGATATGCTCCTTTCAGTTACTGAAAGCACCAACTTGCCCAATTGTTCAAAACACATCGTGAGCTACTCATCATACACTGTCGACTTTCCTTTCAGCTGCATTTTTGAAATATGCTAAAAGTAAGTTGACCTTAAGTAGGATTATTCTGCTTTGGTTTGGAGGTGTGCAAGCCATGCCATGCTGTACTGGCCCTGATTTCTTCAGCATGAACTGGCACTTGGCCATGGTGTCACTGGATTATCTGGTTCTCTTGGATGCTCCTGCCAATTCTCCTTACAGAGTCAGTCAGAGGACTCTCTCTGGTTGCCTGGGAGTTAGACATTGGTTCAGAACAGGGCATGCCCAATCTGGTAGCACTATAGAAGGAGAGCACTAGAGATATCCTGGAATACAATCTTCTGGATCTCTGCTCATCTGACCTTGTTCCTGCTCCACTTTGACTCTGTGCATCCTGGTCCTGCTCCCACTCCTGCTCCATCACTTTTGTTCCAGTATATCTACTCCAAGCCTGACTATTTGATTTTATATTCTGCCTTTCAGGTACTTTAAAGCATGGGATCCTCATCCTTTGATGGACTCTCAACCTGGGTAACATCAAGCAAGGTTGTGAGAACATTGTACAAATCTCATCTTTGTGTGAGTTTCCTCATTCCAAAGGACATCAGATCTTCACAACAGTGTAC
Organism: Rhinatrema bivittatum; assembly: GCF_901001135.1. Taxonomy (NCBI): domain Eukaryota; kingdom Metazoa; phylum Chordata; class Amphibia; order Gymnophiona; family Rhinatrematidae; genus Rhinatrema; species Rhinatrema bivittatum. Next base: position 106,395,010 of record NC_042618.1, read on the forward strand.
TGTTTTGTTTGTACGTCTCACTCTGAATGTCAAAGAGGCCCCTAACCTCTACACTATTACCTAAACCTCACCTCGAGTTAATAGGTGGGCCTCATAAAGAGGTATCAATACCTAACTACTATAAGGGCCTTGCAACTAGTCTCTGTCTCTCTCTCATTGTAGGTAGGAATTGCAACAATTGTGCTGTTACTGCAAAGTGTGAAAAACGTTATTGCACTCTGTGGTAGATAAATAGGCTATTACCATAAATTATGCCCCTCTTCCTATTGCATGTGATAGTTTGATGAATCCTGGCTAAAGTTTGGTAGAGCTAAGTCCATCCATCTGAGAGTTGTAAGAGGTTGGAGGAAACACATTTCTTATGAGAAAACTGCCAATTTTGCCTCTTCCAGTGTTTGAAAAGTGTAAAAGTCAGATGCCCTCTTCCCTGCCAGGACTTTCCCCCACACACAGTTTGGTGCAGCTTGGTCTAGTGGTTGCAAAGTTATTAGTGTTATGCGTGCCAGCCGCGGCAGACCCGCGGCTCGGCCCCCTCACCTCTCTCAAGCAAACCCAGGGCCTGGTCCCTCGTCCCTGGCGGCGGTAGGCCACCGGCTCCGTCCTTGGACCGCCCCTGGTGCCTCCGGCTCAGCTACAGATCCTGGTGCCTCCAGTTCAGCTACAGCTCCTAGTGCTCCGGTCCGGGCCTCTCTGCATGGCTCGCATTGAGACGCCGCTACTCAGCGCCACGCCCCTCCCTAGGCGCACGCACGCACATCACTGTATCTTAATTAGGGCCCGCAGTGGGAACCGAGCCGCAGCCCCAGATGATGACGTCAGTGGAGCTTACTTAAGTCTGGTACTTAAGCCCGGGCCACTTCCTAGGATTGCCTTTGCAACAGGTCTCCTCGCTGGTCGAGTACTCGTTGCCTCCTAGTGACTCTCCTCGTTCCTGATCCTCGCTGACTCCTGTTCCTGGTTTCCTTGTTCCTGTGTTCCTGATCCTCAAACTATCCTCGGATTGCCTTCTCGGACCTTGCCCTCTGCCTGCCTGACTTCGCCTTTGACTCTCTCCAAGCCCGGACCTCTGTATTGCCTGACTACTCCGTTGCCTCTCTCCAGACCCGGACCTTCTCATTGCCTGACTACTCCGTTGCCTCTCTCCAGACCCGGACCTCTGCATTGTTTTACTACGTTCTTGACTCTCTCCTCGTCCAGACCTCAGCCTTGCTTGCCACCGCTTCCAGATTGCCGCTGGCCCTGACTCAAGCTTGCCCTATGACGCCTCTTTAGTCCACGTCCTGGACTTGGCCTATTCAGGCTTCGGCCTGTTCTTGCTCGGGTGCCCCCTGTCTGACTTTGGTTCTATTGGCGCCCAGATCTCCAGGACTCCGCTTTGTCCAGTACAGACTTCTTCTCTTCTCTACTGCTGCTTCTGGGCTGACCTCGTTCCTTCGATCGACGACATACGGAGGTCCACTTAAGCTCAGCCGGCTCCGGCACCCAAAGGCTCAACCCACGGGGAACGAGGGCTGGTATTGGTGAAGCGCCAGCTGGCGTCCGTCCATCAGCCCACTCCGCCTGCCGACGGTGGGGACCCATAGGACCCTTCCTATGGGTTGCGTCAATCCCACCTCGGCCCAAGAGTCCACCTCTGGCGCAACAATTAGTGGGATGCACACAAATAAAAACATAGCTTATCAGACACACAAACATTTCACCATCTCATAAACCTCTCTGTTCTATTGAACTGAGGCAAAGAACTGTTATATTAACAGTGGAAAACTATTTCCTTTATAAAGTAATACTATGAGCATATGAAATGACTTCAGCTACTTAATTTTGGTTGAACTGTGTTCATTTATTTTTTAATTTTATTTCTTATTAAAAAATGTTTGGGATCCTTTAGATGTTGTGATGTTTTTTTTATTGAATCAAGCTAAAATGGTTATCCATAGATATTTCTGTATTAGTACAAACACAATTTTTTTGTCTTGACAAACAGAAATAATTTAAAATAAAAGAAAGCATTTGTAAAGAATAACAAGCACACACTTTGCTAAATCTTCAGACTGGTAAGTGTCCGAAGTGCAATGACCTCCTTTATAATTTGAGATGGTTACCAGAACATGTAAAGATTTATCGGTGAATGAGAACTCAGATACCAAAGGCATCCCTTACCAAGTGAGGCTGGAAGACCCTCAGCTGGATGGGTATATGAGGGAAATAAAATGGTATCGAAACCGTCTTCTGACATTTACTTACTTTTAGGAAATGCATGTGGAGGCTCTAAGACTCGCTGTTAAATACAGAAAAATAAGGATTGGTAAAGCCTTAACAAATGCAATAAGGTTTACTGGTAAATGCGAGAACGTAAAATGTATTTTCTCTTTTTTGCTCATTTGTGCCAGTACACCTCCAAAATCCGCACGTTAACTGGTCGAAAATAACAATAGCTACATTCCCAGCTTTCCCCATGAACCCAGCTGTTTAACAGCTGGTTAATAATTCCCTTTTGAGTGCCAGCTTCTGCCAGCAGTATTTGCTCCTGAAAATAGTGTTCTTCTGCTCTTCCATCTGCCAGTACTGGCCCATCTCCTCCACAGTTTGCCAAACTCAGCATACAGGGGGCTTGAGCCTACGTATCCCACTTGATTAAGCCTTATGCTACAAGGTCACCTCGTTCTGAACAACTTCCACCAGTATTTTTTATTTTCTGTAAACAATTTGTCCCTCGTGGGTAAAACTTTTAGTGAAACTATAATTCATGCTATAAAATGGCTGGATTAATGATAGTGCCACTGGAGCATTTGATAGATTATTGTAAGGAACAGAGGAGCCTGTGGCAAGTAGGAGATGGGACCAAAAAGAGGAGAGGACCGGGGCCAACATGGCCGCCTAGGGAGGCTAAATCTGTCCCACATCCAGTGGACATTTGCCTCCCCTCTTCCCCATGGCGGGGCCCCCTTTCTTTCCTGGTACAGTGGTGCTTTCATTCTCCCGCTCCCCCTTACGAGCTTCAGGAAGTCTTCTGGCAAAACATTTGAGACTGAGCAACATTGTGTGCCCTCACGTTGCCCATGACATCCCCCCGACTGCTCTGATGGCAGTGGTGGTAGGGCACTGTGAAGCTCGGTTCCCATGGTTACAGAGTACCGTTCTGACGCTTTGCTGGAATGGAGCTGGGGGAAGAAGAAATGAAGATGCCTCCGCTTTGATGGGAATGCGGTGAAGGTGTCAAGAACTGAAAGTACATTTGTGCTGAGGAGGGAAGTGAGAAGGCAAAATGCCTCTGTGTCTTGTTGGGAAGGTAATGGGGGCGGCTAGGAAGAGGAAAAAGAAGTAGTGAGTGTGTGAAATAGGGGAAGAGGAGAAGACTCCCAGGACTTCTCTGTCTCACATAGCTGTTTTTCTTTCTCTTAGATGCGAGGGTGTGCCTTTAATATTTCTCTACCCAGGCCAGGGACCCAGAAATCCTTAATCTGGCCCTGCAGGCGTTTAGAATGTCACAGTGTGATATGCCCTAAGATCATAGGGTAGCACCACTAAAGAAATTGGCCTAGAAGAGCAAGGTGGTAATATTTTCATAATGTATGTAAGGTTCTCTTGCTTGTTTTTTTAGAAACCCAGGAGCTGCAAACTTGCTCTCGGTTTGCACACTTTATTTAATAGAAGGAAGTCACAGGTTCGATCTGTGTGAGTTGCAGACCGGTGTTTGTCTTGCAGCTCTCTGATTGATCTCTGTGAATATTTTTTGTCGCTTGGCAGCTCAGCCTAGCCTGGCTGTGGTGTAAACAGGAAGCGAGAACCCCAAAGACGGAGGAGAGGATACACCTGTTGAAGCCGAGTGAGCAGTAGATTCCCATGGCCATGGTTATGTACAGAAACAGGATGTAACTCAGGCTAGAACAGTCGTGAGTGCCCTTTCTCTGTTACAGATTAATGAGGGGACAGCAGTGACAGACAGAGTTGAATGAGTTGAGGTAATGGTAAGTACTGCACCTAAACAGGAACATTAAAGACTTCAGGGAGCTGTCAAGATTTCCTGTACTTAGTAATTCCTTTATTACATCCGCCAATTGCAATGCTTGGGAAAGCAAGGAAATTGTAGGCAAGAGGAGGTAGTTATTGGATTGGATACCTAATGTGTAAATTCTGAAAAAGGATTTAGCTTATTTTTTTGCAGTTATATTTTGCTTGTAATTGGGACAGTGGTTATGTTTCCTAGTGAAGGGTAACATTTCTTTCAGTTAGTGATAGGCCTAGCAAGCCTGGAGCCAGTGGCCCACAGGATCAGAGGGCAGAGACTTGACCACCGAGTCACACGGTCTCTTGGGTTCCTCTTGATCTGGTAATAACTTATCCTCTCTGTCAGGAGCCTTGTACATGCCCATAGAGGGGCATCTTATCGGTTCAGCAGTGAGCAGTCCTGATTAGTGACAGTATTTAAATCCAGCAGTAACACTGGCTAGCTACTGTGAAACAGACTTGTGCCTCCTGCTACCCTGTTCTTGATTTCTGGCCTACTTGTTCCTGTGTTCCTGCCTGGTTGAATCTGGGCCTAGTTCCTTGGATCTTCAGCTTTGTCCTAGAGTGCGGTTTTTTGACCCTCTCCACCTTACACCTTATTTGGTGTCACTTCTGTGGCTGTTTGCCAAGAGATGGGACATCTCAGTTCCCATAAGTATATACTCTTGTGCTATTGCAGGTAGATCTGGATTGCATGTGGCACTCCTCTACTGGGCATGGCTTCATGGCTCGACTCGCCTGTTTGATTTCCAGGTATGTGTTTCTTAACTTTCCTGTCTGAGCCTGTGTGTGCCTGTGGCATTTCTGTAAATTACTCATAGGCGTCCCACCCAAGGGAGCTGCTAAGACAGGCTGTGATTCACACCTAATTCAAACAAGCTTGTGGTGTGCCAGCAGCAAGAGGTACACTCACCAAGAAGGGGGCCATAGTGCTCTCAATTTGGGACCTGAGGACTTGGGTGAAGGAAACTCTGAGACACCAGTTCTTTGTACACTGCAATACTAAAATGAAGGGTCAAGTAAAAGGTATTCAACAAAAGCGAAGAGGACTTCAGGGGATGTGGGCGTCACCGGGAGAAAGGGAGATGGGGTGGGATTTACAAGAAATAGAAAGCTAAAGGTATGGAAAGGCAAGAATGTAGAAGGGTGAAAGAAGAACGTTGAATGAATGTAGTACGGAACATTTATTTATTTAGATTTATATGTTCCGCTTTTCGTACTTTTTTCAGCACTTTTTTCAGGTACTGTAGGTATTTTTCTCTATCCCCACAGGGCTTACAATCTAATTTTGTACCTGAGGCAATGGAAGGTAAAGTGACTTGCCCAAGGTCACAAGGAGTGACAGTGGGACTTGAACAAATGAGGTTGTCTAGTGAGGAAAATTCTGAATTTTATAACATTGACCTCACTTTCAGGGTTTTATTCTCTGTCAGGGAAAGCAATTCAGAATTTATTGTCTTCTGTTAAGCCTAATTCCTCTCTGCTAAGTATTATACCCCTTTATATAATTAAAAGAGCAGGTAGAGTCTTATCCCTCAACTCTTGTCCATCATTAATGGCTCCTTGGAAGAGGGTGTTTTCCCATTGCATTTAAAGAAAGCTGTTATTTATCCCGTTTTAAAAAAGGGTTTCCCAGACTTTTCCAATTTTGCTGGGCTATGTCGCCATTTTCTGTATGCCCTTTTTAGGGAAACTAATCGAGAGAGAGATGTACAAGAACAGCTGCCTGATCATTTAGAGCACTGGTGGCCAATTCCAGTCTCCAAGAGCCACAACTAGGCCTTGTTGTCAGGCTATCCACAATGAACATGCATGAGATATTTGTGCATGCACTGCCTCCGATTTATGCAAATCTATCTCATGCATATTCATTATGGATATCCTGAAAACCAGCCTCTTTGGGACTCTTGAGAACAGGAGTTGGCGCATTTTGGTGCCTGAAGATTCTGGTTTCAGTACAGAGACTGCCATGCTGGCTCTAATGAATGATCTCCAAGATAGGCCTGGATATTGGCCAGGACTGTGTCCTGGTCTCCCAGGACTTATCAGTGGCCTTTGACACAATGGATCATGAGATATTATTAGTAAGCGTATGGTGCTTGGTGTTGAGGGTACAGCATATGCCTGGTTCACCTCTTTTTTTTTTTGCTAAATAGGAGTCAACAGATCTATTGGAGTACTAGCTTTGCTTAGCCTTGGAATCTAATGTCATGTGTCTCTCTAGGGTCAATTCTTTCTCCCACACTATTTAATATTTTATATGATCCTTCTTGTCCAATTGATTAATAACATAAGTCTGTCCTATACTATGTATGCAGATGACATTCAGATTTATTGTTCTCTGGGTATGAATTGTGATGATTCAATAGCAAAGCTAGATTGCTGTTTGCAAGAATTTATGCACTGGTTGACTCTTGGTAAACTGAAACTCAATCATGACAAAACTAAATTATTATGGCTTAAATGCTGTGGGACTGAAATTATTCTTCCAGGCTTTGATGTTAACAGTTCCCTGTCAGTGGAGAAACATATCAGCATTACAGTACAGACATGCTTTTTCCATCTTTAGAATATCCATTATCTATGACCATATTTCTCTGAAACTGTCTTGCATGCTCTGTTTCTAGCTATTATATCAATCCAGATTGAATGATCTCTTTTAGTAGGGCTTCCGAAATACCAATTACATAGGCATCAGATGGCACCAAATACGGAAATGCACCTGATTACTAGGGTTAAGCTCCAAGAGCATATTCAACTAGTTCTTAAGGCCCTCCATTGATTATTCATTGTATAAAGAATAGATTTTAAACTGTTATGCCTGACGCACCCAGGTTTGCACAGTTGTGCTTTTTTTGTATCTTTCTGATAGTATTTCCTAGTACCTACCAACACAGACCCTGCACGCATCCTGACAAATACTGCTTAGGATTCTGGATACCAAGGGGGTCATTTACTAAAGCGATCGCGTGCAAAAAAAGGGACTTTTCGCATGCGATCACTAAATGTGGGCGGCGTCAAGACAGGAAGAGGAGGAGTCGGGGCGGCACTGGGGCGGACGGCGAAACGGTAAGCTTCCGTATCGCTGCCTATTTCGTGCCAAATAACTACACCTTTTATGGTGTAGTTATTCGGCGCGACGCCGGCAGCGATCGCACCACGGAGGTGCGATCGCTGCCGGCTATCGCAGGACCGCCCCCCCCTCGTTTCGCCCCCCTGTTCCGCGGGATTCAGAGAGCCCGGCGGTGTTAGTAAATCCAGGCCTAAACTAGTAGAAACTAAATAGAGATCATTTTCTTGTGCAGGTCCTGTCTTATGGAATGCATCACCTTTTTTTCTTAAGTCAATTGATGATTTAATAGTATTTTGGAAATTGTGCAAAACTTGGTAATTTTCTAGAGCTTTTAACTGCCGAGTTTTTCTGGGGTTTGTTTTGATTAATGTTGATTTGTTTTATGTGTTCAAACTTTTGTTTATGCTTGCTTTCTTCACTGCTTTGTGGCCTTTTTTGGCTGAGGCGATTTATAAGTTTGAAAAGAAATAAATACATAATAAGAGAGAAGCATTTTCCATCTGTTGGCCCTGGCTTTTATTTGTGTATTAAAGTCTGGAGGGGGAAAAGAGATAATGTGATAATTCAGGAGAGAATACAGATGTGAGATCCCAGGCTTTTCCACAAGGAGTTTGCTGGAATTAGCGCAGTGTGTAGGAATTAAGGAAATGACAGCAGTATTTGGCCAAATGAAAGATGTGAAAATGAAAAAGGAGAGGAGGATTATGCAGGTGCCCAGCTGAGGCATCTGGGAAGCTGTTAAAAGTTGCAATATGGATAGAAGCACCGTGGGGAGCAAAGAGTAATGGGAGAAGGGGAGATGCTAGAGTTTGCTGCTGGAAGAGAACTGCTCTTTGAGGAAGAAGCCAAAAATCAGTAAACCTTACAAGTAAAATTGCTATCTCTTCCAAATATTTATCCTAAGACAACAAAGAATTTGTTGTTGGTGGGTTTTTTTGCAGCATCATGGAGTCAAAAGGTCAAAACAGGATCCTCTGTCACCACAGAGTAGGGTACTAGCAAGGAAACTGAAAGAGAAACCTCCCTTACCATGATTAGAAAGGAGCTGTAGAGGTGGATTCCCTTACAGTGCAATTCTTTTTATTTCAAAGCGAGAGAATGAATTGGAGGAAAGGACTTCTGTGTTAGAAGATTCTCTGACACTGCTACAAGAGAAAGTCAGAATCCTTGCTGAACAGAAGGATGCAAATAATAAAGAGCTGGAGAAACTGTTTGAGAATTTGGGGTATTTCAGCAGAAATGGAAGGTGATGGTGCGTTTCTGCCTAAACTACGAGAAATTCAGTCTGACTTTGAGATTGACAGAGCACGTAGCATCTCGTTCACGAAAGCCTTTTTTCCCCATAGATACAGAATGGGAGTGAATCAGGCTCATAGAGTGTCTTCTTACAATGCCAGCAGCACTGAGATATACCCTCAGTTATTGGAAATTGTGAAAAAAGTCTCGCTATGGCTATCCCTGCCATGGGAGAAAAAAGAATTTTGAATCTCGCAAATCACAGCACAGAAAAGTCAGAGTCTTCCGGCAATGCGAGAGCAACCAAGAAATTTGAAAACAAGATTCAGATTGTTCCACCCAGCAAGGATGGGAATGAATAAGCCAAAAATATTTGAGGATCCCGAAGAACTACAAAGTTATAATCGATTGTCCTTCAGAAAACCAAACCGGATTAGGTGATGCGCACGGGCAGAAGGAGGAGATAGATGAGTCTTGTGTACTGTACTGTTTTCCTGGCGAAGAGGCTGTGTGACGATCTTTGCTTTGCACTCTTATATTCTAACCACAGCAAGAGTCTCAGGAAGAATTAGTGTGAGTTGGTTCATGTGAGCCACGTGGTTTGAGAATTTCAAGGCAGATTTGTTTTTGTAACGTTTGAGTACGTGTGACAATTTACCATCTAAACGGGGCCGGTGTAAGAGTGGCGCCCTAAGTGAACCTTCGGACATGCACCTCCCTCCCCCAACTTACCTCTAGCACAGCACGCCCTCCTTCTGACGACAGTGGCTGTAGAACAGTTCTCCCTTTTTTGGTGATGGTAGCTCTGGCACAGCACCCCTCTGGGCCTCATGCTGGCAGGATGTTGCTGCCCCCAAAACTTTGCTGCTCTAGGCAACCACCTAGTTTGCTTAGTGGAACCACCAGCCCTGCGTATACACGAAATGGAGCCCAGTAGTGCCTCTCTGCAGTGTGAAAAATCTTCCGGAGAGTTCCAGGGACATGTTGTAGGCGTGCAGAGAATGCATTATAGTAAGCCAAGCCTCTGGTGAAATCTTGCAGATGCTTGCTGACACATCATCTAACTTTAAATGTGAACCAATAAGTTTTGTTAAGAACTTCTTACTTTAATAGATAATATGGAAACGAAGATATGAGAATGCATAAAGTAATAGTCATCGTCTATGGAGCATGGTTTTGCATTATAAGGCACGGAATTAAAATTCTTAGTGCTTTACACGTCCGCCATTAGGAAAGGTAGCAGTTGGAGAATTCTGGAGAGATATAGTAATATTGAGAAACACGACTGTATATATTTGAATTTAAATGAAAAACCATAAGAAAAAAAGAGCTGGCTGGTTTGTTTGCAACGCATAAAGGTGGCCAGAAATCTCATGGGCAATGAAACAAACACAGAGCGTAGCAATTTATCATGCAACTGTTAGTCACTGCCTCTCTTCACTTTAATCGTGACCACCGTTGTATTTTTATTTTATTTTTGTTGGTCCCATGATTTCCTTCTGCTTCTTTGGGCTTGCAGCTCAATTGAAATGGACCTTTGTTGGGCTCCAGTGCCAAGAACCCTCATTTGTAAGTACCTGGACTTTTCCCCACTACTTCCTATCTGCCCTTGACTCGACCCAGCCGTTGCTGCGACAGTCCTCAGCTGGAGGCTGCCAGGAGACCAGCTAAGCCAGACACTGTGTCTGTCTACCAGGCATTGCCCTTGCCTGATGACTGTGACTTCCTTCCCTCCCGAGTCTGCATGGCATCCTCAGCCCTGGCCAGACTTGACCCTGGAAGTGAATCCAAGGTTCTCCTCAGCCCCACTGCTGAGCTACCAGGCTGGCCCCTAAAATATATATAGAGAGAGACGGTAAATGGAAAGGGAAAACATAGTAAATGTCTAAAGGCTCTTAAATCACTGATGATGGTGGAAGAGCTTCTAAACCTATGGAGAATCTTGCATTATATAAGAAGGGATTATAGGGAGAAATTTGAGTAGTCCGTTCAGTTACAAAGAACTTGGATAATTTTACCGCATGTCCATTTTAGTAAATTTTAAAAGAGAAACTACCCGGATAGTTTCTCTTTGAAATAAATCAGTGTGCAGTAAAAGCACCCACATGCTTTACACCTGCTGCTTGTGGGGTTGGAGATAAAATAGTGCTTGCTTTTGAAAATCCCATGCACTCGCACTGTTTCCTTCCCCTGATCTACTCATGCACTGTGGAAGTCCTGCAGAATGGAATCTCTGACATTAAGCTGGAAGGGTATAAATCTTTCCAATTCAGTTTGACACATTAACTCTTGCCTTCTGGAGGATCCAGTTAGCAAGATAATTGTGGAGTACTTTTTATTTAATGATTCCTGTGAGATTCTGCCAGCTATATAATAGGCTTTTGAAGCAGTAGTATGACTCCAAATGTTAGTGCTGGGAAAAAAAAAAAGCTTAAGAAAGCAGAAATTGCATGATTTGGAAAGAGAAATGAAACATAAAATATAGAGAACCAATACATCAACAGGCAAGATAACTTTATAGATGCATGTTCGGGAGCTCGAAATACTAATGTAATACCATTTGCAGTCAACAAGCAGGCAAATCAATTTACTTACACAAACTAGCAGACTGATGCACTACCAATGCACTAAAAGCATGCGTCCAAACTGGACGCACTTTTTTTTAAAGCACACACAATCGCTTCTCCTGAGTGCTCAGTGCAATAAGAAAATGTGCCGCCATCCTAAAAAGGACGCACTAGGGATAAATTGTGCGTCCCTAGTGCGTCCATGGCATCAGGTGCCCAGGAGACGTGGCTATGCGCAGGTTAGGGAAATGGACACATCGGGCTTACTAGCAATAGCCTCATCAACATGCATTTATATGTGATGAGTGCTGTTAGCTACACGCTGGTTTGGACTCACGTTCCGGTATTGCATTGAGCGTAAGTCTAGTGCATCCAAAATGCGCATCCAACCATCTGTTCAGAGGCTCGCTGATCTTAGCGCCCAATTTTGCATTGGCCTGATAGTCATGATTCAGAGTAGTAAAATTGATCACTTACTAATGCAATATTTAAATGTAAGAAGGAATAGGGAGAGAATTCAAGCTGTGTAATCCTCATATGACAAGTCAATTTATAAAGATAATAAGACTGTCCAGAATTTATGGAGTAGTTGTCCAGTCTGTAGCAGTTAGAAGCTATATGTAATATTGAGCATATTAATGCATTTCTAAGTACACTGAATTATCCCCAATGAAATCTAGAATTAAAAAACTAAATTGGATTCTATAATTACAAAGCAAGAAATCCAGGAAACCCTTAAATCTCTGATGCCTCACAAGCCACTGAAACTGGATAATTTTACTGTAGAATTTTATCAAACTTTTAATAGCAAACTAACTCTCAACCTGAGGCCTGGATTTATCAAAATGCACTAAATATCACATGTGATAGGAAAAGGGGTGTGTGTTTTATGGTAATAGGCAGTTTATCACAATTTGCGCTAATACCTATGCAAAGCGTTATCTTAGTGCAAATTGTGATAACTTTTTTGTGATAAGTGCCAGAATTGATGTATTTCCTATATACAACCACTGCGGGGACCATGTTTAAGGAGAGAGAGAGAGAGGTATTAGTGTAGGGGTTACGGACCACTTTGACATTCAAAGTGAGACATACGAACAGAACAGTGCTCTCTTGTGAATATTTGATGATCTTTGAAGTGAGGAAACTCACCCAAAGATGAGATTTGTGTAATGTTCTTTCAACCTAGCTTAATGTTACACAGGTAGAGAGTCCATCAGCTAGGTTAAGAGAATATTGCACAAATCTCAACTTTGGGTGAGTTTCCTCACTCCGAAGGTCATCAAATCTTCACAAGAGAACACTGTTCTGTTCGTACATCTCACTTTGAATATCAAAGTGGCCCCTAACCCCTACACTAATATCTAAACCTCACCTCGAGTTAATAGGTGGGCCTCCCATAGAGATATAAATACCTATCTAGTGTGAAGGTATTACATAGAAACATAGAAATGACGGCAGAAGAAGACCAAACGGCCCATCCAGTCTGCCCAGCAAGCTTCACACATTTTTTTCTCATACTTATCTGTTTCTCTTAGCTCTTTGGTTCTATTTCCCTTCCACCCCCACCATTAATGTAGAGAGCAGTGATGGAGCTGCATCCAAGTGAAATATCAAGCTTGATTAGTTAGGGGTAGTAGGGGAAGTAAACCGCCGCAATAAGCAAGCTACACCCATGCTTATTTGTTTTACCCAGACTATGTTGTTCAGCCCTTATTGGTTGTTTTTCTTCTCCCCTGCCATTGAAGCAGGGAGCTATGCTGGATATGCGTGAAGTATCAGTTTTTCTTCTCCCCTGCCGTTGAAGCAGAGAGCTATGCTGGATATGCGTGAAGTATCAGTTTTTCTTCTCCCCTGCCGTTGAAGCAGAGAGCTATGCTGGATATGCATTGAAAGTGAAGTATCAGGCTTATTTGGTTTGGGGTAGTAACCGCCGTAACAAGCCAGCTACTCCCCGCTTTGTGAGTGCGAATCCTTTTTTCTTCTCCCCTGCCGTTGAAGCAGAGAGCTATGCTGGATATGCGTGAAGTATCAGTTTTTCTTCTCCCCTGCCGTTGAAGCAGGGAGCTATGCTGGATATGCGTGAAGTATCAGTTTTTCTTCTCCCCTGCCGTTGAAGCAGAGAGCTATGCTGGATATGCGTGAAGTATCAGTTTTTCTTCTCCCCTGCCGTTGAAGCAGGGAGCTATGCTGGATATGCGTGAAGTATCAGTTTTTCTTCTCCCTTGCCGTTGAAGCAGAGAGCTATGCTGGATATGCGTGAAGTATCAGTTTTTCTTCTCCCCTGCCATTGAAGCAGAGAGCTATGCTGGATATGCGTGAAGTATCAGTTTTTCTTCTCCCCTGCCGTTGAAGCAGAGAGCTATGCTGGATATGCGTGAAGTATCAATTTTTCTTCTCCCCTGACGTTGAAGCAGAGAGCTATGCTGGATATGCGTGAAGTATCAGTTTTTCTTCTCCCCTGCCGTTGAAGCAGAGAGCTATGCTGGATATGCGTGAAGTATCAATTTTTCTTCTCCCCTGCCGTTGAAGCAGAGAGCTATGCTGGATATGCATTGAAAGTGAAGTATCAGGCTTATTTGGTTTGGGGTAGTAACTGCCGTAACAAGCCAGCTACTCCCTGCTTTGTGAGTGCGAATCCTTTTTTCCACATTTCCTCTTGCTGTTGTAGCTTAGAGCGATGTTGGAGTCACAGTAACCATGTGTATGTTTATTGAATAAGGGTATTATCTCCAGGCATTAGCCGTCATTCTGGCGAGCCACCCACTCTTTATTGACGGCCTCTTGATTTTATGGATCCACAGTGTTTATCCCACGCCCCTTTGAAGTCCTTCACAGTTCTGGTCTTCACCACTTCCTCCGGAAGGGCATTCCAGGCATCCACCACCCTCTCCGTGAAGAAATACTTCCTGACATTGGTTCTGAATCTTCCTCCCTGGAGCTTCAAATCGTGACCCCTGGTTCTGCTGATTTTTTTCCTACGGAAAAGGTTTGTCGTTGTCTTTGGATCATTAAAACCTTTCAAGTATCTGAAAGTCTGTATCATATCACCTCTGCTCCTCCTTTCCTCCAGGGTGTACATATTTAGATTCTTCAATCTCTCCTCATAAGTCATTTGATGAAGAACTTCCACCTTTTTGGTCGCCCTTCTCTGGACCGCCTCCATCTTGTCTCTGTCTCTTCGGAGATTACGTCTCCAGAACTGAACACAATACTCCAGGTGAGGTCTCACCAAGGACCTGTACAAGGGGATAATCACTTCCCTTTTCTTACTCGATATTCCTCTCTCTATGCAGCCCAGCATTCTTCTGGCTTTAGCTATCGCCTTGTCACATTGTTTCGCCGACTTCAGATCATTAGACACCATCACCCCAAGGTCTCTCTCCTGCTCCGTGCACATCAGCCTTTCTCCCCCCATCGAATGCAGTTCATTCGGCTAGTCTCTCTCTCTGTCTCTCACACATGAAAAAGATGTAGATTTGCATCACACCAAACATTATGGTGCTTTCACATGCATTAAAGGCATTTTTGCATGCGAAAACACCATATAGCACTTTGATAAATGACCCCCTTAAGCACCTATATTAATTTCATGCCCCAGAGAAAAGCTGAGGGTTTGTTGAGGCCATGCTTTTAACATTGGAGAAACCCTGTTTGTGTAGAATTAGAGACCTTTTTCAATGAATATGGAATGTAAAATTTATACTAAAATATTAGCCCTAAGATTAAGCAAAGTCATGGGAGCAGTAATCTAAAAGGATCAGTCTGGTGTTTTAACAGCTTGTTACTTCTCAGATCATGCAAGGCTATTTTGTTATACCAAGCACAAAACCTGAAGATGTGGAGGATCTGGCCGTAACAATTTGATCAGATGCTGAAAAGGCTTTTGATTGGGTGGTGCGAGAGTATTTATAGAAGGTTTCAAATTGGTTTGATTTTAGAAAATCTTTTGTGCAAATGATATGTATACTATAGAGGCCACTGGAGTAAGGCTGTTAATGAATAATACTAGCTGAAACCCACTGAAATTCCTATACAATGCCCTCCCCCCAGTCTGACTCCTGCTCTCTCTTCCACCCTCCCCACCCCACCCCAGTCCTAGAACCTCGTTCCCTTCTCCTCAGCCTGTCTTCAGCCCATCCCCAGCACACTCTGACCCCCTTCCAGAGCTTCACCACAGTATTTCCTTCCCCCCTCTACCAGATACCTTGAAATTCCTAAACAAGAATGACACCAACTCCGCTGGAAACTCCTGGATCACCATCAACTCGGAAGTAGCAAGGATCAAATATAAAGCCCCATTGTATACCCCAGAATTAAAAAAATGTCAAACGCATATTAAGACATGCTGAAAAAAAATGGAGGAGAAACCCAACTCCCTACCTAAAAGACAAATACAGAACCATCCTATACATATACAGAACAGACATCGAAAAAACCAAGCACGACTTCTACGCTGAAAAAATTCATGACTATCAATATAATCTCAGAACCCTATTTGCATATGTCACAGACCTTACACAACCAACTCACAACTCACCCACAAATGCTAACCAAAAGAATACTTGCAAAGAATTAGCACAATTTTTCAGCGACAAAATATCAAACCTAATTGCACAGAACCTTCAGGTGAACAGGGAAAACTACAGGTGAACAGGGAAACTACAAAATCAAATTGTGCTCATATGGCACACCTAATGCCATATGAGCACAATTTGAGACCGTTGCATCATCTGAAGTGGAAGCAATCATCCAAAAAACAAACCCCGCCACACATCCCCTTGATCCCATTCCAATAAAAATCCTCAAGCAAATCCCAAACATCATTGCCAAACCCATAGCCGACATAGTCAACTTATCACTTGAACAGGGTATCTTCCCAGACAACGTCAAATGTGCCATTATTAAGCCAATCCTTAAAAAACCGCAACTTGACGAATCCGATCCAGCTAACTTCAGGCCCATTTTCAATCTTCCGTTTATAGCCAAGATCCTAGAAAAAATTGTCAACCACCAACTTTCTGAGCATCTGGAAAACCAGAACATATTATCTGCAGTTCAACACGGCTTCAGAAAGTTCTTTAGCATGGAAACTCCTCCTCCTACTGATTCTGCTTGACATCTCCGCTACATTCGACACTATTAACCACGAAATACTTTTAAACAGATTAAGTGACATTGGCCTATGCGACACCACGATCAAATGGTTCAACTCATACCTTTCAGGCAGATCTTACAAAGTAAGACTAAACTCATCAGAATCCAAACAAATACCCCTCCCACACGGCGTTCCGCAAGGTTTATCCCTGTCATCCACCCTCTTCAACATATACATGCTGCCCCTCTGTCATCTTCTATCTGGACTGTACTTATCCTTTTACATCTATGCGGATGACGTTCAAATCCTGCTCCCCCTAAAAGAGACCCTCGAAAACACTCTAAAACTCTGGGAGACTTATCTATCAGAAATAAGGAAGCTACTTGCACAAATGTCTTTCACTCAACCATAATAAAACTGAAATCCTATACATATCAAACAAAATCACCACATCTCCTAGCCCCGAATGCATGGCATCCCATTCGAAGAACCAGATAGTCTCCACAGTAAAAGATCTAGGCATTGTCCTAGACAGCGAACTAAGCTTTAAAAAACACATTTATACAGTAATCAAAGATGGATACTTCAAACTCCAGGTCCTAAAAAATCTCAAACCGCTTCTTTATAACCAGGACTATCGAACAGTACTTCAGGCACTACTTTTCTCACAACCGGATTACTGCAACGCCCTCCTCCTGGGCCTCCCTGCTGCCACCCTTAGACCAATGCAGCAGCAAGAACACTTACAAACTGCAAAAGATCGGATCATATCACACCAATCCTCAAAGACCTACACTGGCTACCCATCCCATTTAGAATCCAATACAAAGCTTTAACTATCATTCGCAAAACACTCCACAACGACAAGATTGACTGGCTGAAGGCTTCCCTATACTTCTACATCCCACAAAGAAACCTCCGCTCCACTAACTCTGGGCTGCTTCCAATCCCCCCCCCCCCCCGAAAGTGGTACACCTGATTATAACAAGGGAGCGCACACTATCAGTAGCTGGCCCTTCTCTTTGGAACAACCTACCAGCAAAATTAAGAATGGAACCCACGACCCAAGCATTAAAAAAAAACCTAAAGACATGGCTCTTTCAAAAAGCCTTTTCATCAATATCCTAACGCCTCACAATCTCTGTCACGAAGAAGAACATCTATCCACCTACAGAAAGTTTAGGAATGCACTTCATCGACGCTCATTGATAATGCTCCTACTAGCATCCAGTTTTAAGTTATTTTCAGTTATTGTTGATAAGTTAACCAGCAATGAAAGAACATTGTTGCCAAGTTGTTCTGTAAAAGAGCACTCAAAGACTAGGATTTCCCTAGCACCTTTTAAGTCTCTTTGATAATGCTCTAAGTAGCATGCAATGTTAGTGTTACGCTAATCCAGTTAATATTGTCGCTAAGTTATACTGTAAGAAATAATAGGAAAACATTGTTTTTACTAGCACCATTCGTTTCCTGTAAACCGATGTGATATGTCAGATCGAATGTCGGTATATAAAAGTAAATACATAAATAAATGCACAACAGCTGGCTCAATTTGCAGAGAACCTGGGTTTGATTCTTGGGTCAGGTCCTCTGTTTACCAGGGCAGGCTTATGTTCAGAGCCTCCGATGAAGGAGATGTCTCAGCCATGGTGCATCAGTGGCACAGCTGAGCCCTGGCTGATGACTGCTGCTGTGAGGCTGGCCTGAGCCTCCTGGGTAGTTGCAAATGATAGAGGCAGGTTCTGACTTGAGTTGGAATCTCAAAGGGGCAGAAGAAAACTCCTGGTACAGAACCTTCCCAAAACAATACCAGTCTGCATGCAAAGTACTGTAACTCACATTTATCCCTTACGGGCAAAACATTGTTGTGTAGTAAGTGCTGGAGCCGACCTGGACATAGCCCATGTCAGACTGCATCTTTTCAGCATATTACCCATCCTGCTGTTGTTTTTCCTGCGTGGTGTGAGTGGGCAGTGTGTCGGTAATCCTACTTTCCTTTGGGCATTCTGTGATGTGCTTTCAGTAATTAACAGTTTAGCCCTCTCCTTTGATTTTGGAGGTGGCGGAAGGGCTGTTTCCTGCTCCCTTCCTTTCTTGGCTTAACTGTGTTTTCTTGAAAAATTATGTCTAGTACAGGGTCAAGCACTAACACCGTGAACTTGGGAGGTATGCTGTGACCCAGAAGCGTAAATGGGATATATTTCTTACATGGTAGCACACAGAAGAGTTTTTTTTCTTTTTAATGAGCACAGGTTTGAAACATCTTCCTCTCTTTAGATAATGTAATGGTGCTTATTGAAATTCTTATTCTCTACCACAGACCAAAGAGCCTTTCTGCTCAAGCCCCCTTCTTGGCCTTAACTCCTTTTTTTTTGCGAGTGCTAGATGTGTAAATATGGGTGGACTGAATCAATATCGGCACTGGACACAGTGGGGCCCAGGGGAGAAACTGAGGAGTGGGCCCTGCCAGTGCCAGGCAGTGATGTCACTCGGCTTTACTAAGGGCGCTCTTTGAGGCACTGGGGGACCCGCACAGTTGCTCTGCTTGCCACCCTCCCTAATGCTAATCCTGGACTGAATGCTTTAGAAAAGGTGAATGAGTAGTCAGTAACGTGGTCTGAAGCCTTGGCAATGTTCTTGCCGCTCACAAATGTTAAACTTTTGCTAGTTTTCCCTCGTTCTGGAAAGAGCACTGTTTTGATGCCAGCTCAGTGGGCAGAAATTGGGCCCACTGTCGTGCATATGAAGCCTTTCTGACTAAATTTTGCCTTCTCTAAGTTGACTTTTACTGGTACCACATTTGTACTAAATAAAAAGCCAGAATTACCATATTTCAGAGCAGACTGAATCAGTGCACAGTCAAGAGCTAGTTTACTGGCACACAAAGAATTCGGGCTGGAGGCAGGCTCGTCCTCCGCACAGTTCCTGTGAAGCTACTGCTGGCTTGTGTTGCTGTATGTCATCGAGGGAGGGTACTGGGGTGGACTTGCTCTGAATGGCTCTTCAGTGCTTTGCTTTTCTTTAAAAGGCAATGATTTCAAGATGGCATTGGGGCTAAACTCTAGATCTCCGTTTATATGGAGAAAAAAAAATCCCTTCTCTCTAATGACAGCAAGCAGCAAAGGGCCACTTTCTCCTGATGGCATGCTCTCAGATTTGCACAGCAGCTGTGTTGTACATGAAGTGATGGCCTGAAGAGTGCTGTTCCAACACTCCAGAACTGCAAAAAAAACCAAAATAAAAACCCGATAATTTAATCAGTGGAACAAATGAACAAATAAAGCATGAGCATTCTTTTTTTTTTTCTTTCTTGTTTCTGTTTTTTTCTCTGAGCTTGAAATCAGTTGCTATTACAGATACCAGTGGGTCAGGCCATTGCTATTTAGCCTTTGTCAGATGCTCATGCTAATATTTACAGTTCATAAAAAAAAAAAAAATTGTTAAGAGAAGAGTAATGATAGGAGGCAGACCACAGCATCAAAGCACAAAATTTCACAGTCAGTGCCGACCCATTAGAGGGGCAGGTAACAGGGAGTGTTAGGTGACAATGAGCTTAAATGTACCCCCCCCCCCTTGAAATGTATTCACCAGTTGTGGTAAATAAAGATAATCATAGTTTGAGGTTAGCCAATGGTCATGTGTATCTTAGAAAAGTCATATGGTGCCCTTTATGACCAGCCCCACTTAAAACTGCCTAATGGGTTAGCAGCTTCCTTACAATATGCATGATGTACCTCTTGCCAGAGATGGAGAGCTACTCTTCTTATGTGACAGACATCTAAAATTGGTTGGAGGACATGTGCTAAACATGCTGAAGTTGATATTCAAAAGGGTTTGTCTGGCTAAGTTCTGGACTTAGTGGGATAAACCCCGAGCTATAAATATCCCACCCTGCTGACCGGCTAAGTATTTTAGCTGGGTAAGTCATTACCCTGCTAAAACTAAACTGGCTAAAAAAAAAAAAAAAAAAAAGGGCATTTGGCTGACATTTCCATTCCTAGCATTGATATTCAGTTCTAATCGGGTATAGTTATTCGTCTAACCTTGGACAGAAAATCTGTAGGCCTAAAGTTAGCTTGATTACATCAACATTAAAAAAGACCCCAAAAAAACCAGTAACCGAGCAGCAGCCGATCTCCCTGTCCCATCCCTCATATTATTTTTAAGAAATATTGGGTTAAGCAATGCTGATCCCATCCCTTTCTCTACCTTCAAAATAATATTTGTTTAAATCCTCCCCAACCCCAACCCCCACCCCAAACACCCAAAGGCTCCCAAATGCAGAGTAATTTACCACTCCTGCTCACCTAATACATAAATGCCCATGGCACCAAGAGCTCCCTGCACTTATGTATTAATTTATTCACTGCACTCCTTTACTGAGCAGCTCTTCACTGACAGCTGAAGTGCCGATCCCCATTCAGAAGTTCTGAACAGGGAATATCTGGTAACTTGGGTGCTGTCAGCTTGGAAAAAAAAGCCACTAAGAATAAGGAGGCAGACTCTGGCTGTTTCCCTTTTGTGCAATTTATTTATAGTGAAAAATGAAGAGCAAAGCAAAAACAAACAAATGATGCAGCTCACCTTAACCTCAGGTAACACACAGTCCTCAAACATAGCAGGTTTTCTCATACAGTGGCTTCATGCCTGCTCCCAGGGCCTGTTTAAGCCTTTCAGGCCCTGAGTTCTTAAATTCTGGTGAGGGGCTCCTCTCTTCACCCAGGATTCTCTATGGGTTTGGATTTTAAGGAGGACCAGGCAAGACAGCTGTACCCGGTCCTTTAAGGTAGTCTGAGGGAGTTTTCTATATACTCCCTCACGAGTCATAACCGTTTCTTTGCATCTCCTGTTGAGCACCTAGGTGCTGAGTATAGTCAGATATGAGAAAAACCCATGTTATCCATAAAAAAAAAAGTTGACACATTTGGAAGCAGAGGATAGATTGATTCCCAGGCATGTCTCCATCCACCCTCTGGAAGGAGCCAGGAGCTAGGTATCGACCACTGGTCAGCATTTTATCACCACAGACAAACCATGAAGGTGCTTTATACAAGACCTTTGGTATCCATGCAATAGCTCTTCCTGATCTAGTCTAGGATGATAGATTCTCCTATATGAGGCTTGATGTCTCTTACAATGTTCGTAGAAGAGGTTGGTTATATGTACATGAAAAACAAATCCATGATCAGACGGGATTCATCAAGGGCAGATCCTCCATCAGTAATACAAGGTAGCTGTTTAATATACTCCATTCGGCCAAATAGAGGAAAGTCCCGGGACTGGTGATATCACTAGATGCTGAAAAAGCATTTGATCCTGGGCATTTCTGTTCACCACACTTCAACAATTATTCATTCCCCCTAGAGTTTATTGCTTGGGGGATGGCTTTGTATAAAACCCCATAAGCTCAAATTCTAACAAATGGTGCGCTGCCCTCTTTCTTTCCCATCTGTCAGGGAACACGGCAGGGCTGCCCTCTCTCTCCCCTTTTCTTTAATCTGGTCTTGGAACCGTTGGCTGTCTTGGTGAGAGAATCTCTGGAGACAGAAGGATACCAGTTCCAAGATGACTGTCACGAGCTTGCCCTATATGCAGACCAACGTTCCACTGTTCATAACGAAGCCTGAAAAATCGGGACCTGCCTTGCTCTCTGTGCCTCGGGAATATGGTGTTCACTCTGGGTATAAAATTATCTATACTAAGTCACAAAGTCTGCCAAAAGGACCTACTGGTGCAATTCTGCAGTCTTTGGCCGATTTCACAATTGCCAGGACAGACATTAAATGTCTGGGGATCTTGGTTTGTCCTGCCCTATCTGACCTTTACAAGCTTAATTACTCTCTGCTCTTGGCAAAGATTACAGCAGATCTTAATAGATGGCCCTCCCTGCCCCTATTTCTCCTGGAACAGGTGAATCTAAATAAAATGATGTTTCTCCTGCGTTTATTATACCTGTTCCAACATTTACCTTGTGCAGTTTCTAAGTGTGCGTTGGGTCAGCTGCAGAGTGCAATATCTTCCTTTCTTTAGAAAAAAAAAAGTGCTCTGCATAAGATTCTCTACCCTGCAGCTCCCCAAAGACCATGGGGGCCTTGAACTCCCTGAATTTTATTCCTGTTATGTGGCTACACGCTTGCTATGTTTGCAAAGATGGTTGCGTGCTGATAAAACAATTGGTTGGTATGATTTGGAATCAGCTCGGGCTGCTGGCCATGATCTGATTGCGCTGCTGTCGTGTTCTCCTCAGTCTCCCACAATTTCACGGATTGGTAGAACTGCCCTGCTACTGTCCCATACCCTGAAAATGTGGCAAATTTTACGAGAGAAAATAAGAGATTCCATCGGAGAGATTTTCTCCCCTTTCATCCTTAGTTGCTAATTTGGACTTCTCTCAATCTACTTATTCTATAGATATGTTGAAGCAGAGGAAACTGGGTCTTCTTGGGCAAATATGGGAGAACAAAAGTTTTAAGTCTTTTATGACCTTGCAAACGGAGTTTGGAGATCCTGCATATATACACCATATTTATATCTGCAGTTGAGAAGGGATATTTTTAAGAATCCCGCTGTTGGTCCCGTGCTGTAGAGAGGATACTTACACAGCCTCTAATGGTTCCTAGGTTGATCTCTAGGTTTTATCATATTCTCAACTTTGGAAAAGACGATTTAACTACTAATGAAAAACTAATAGACCAATGGATTAGAGATCTGGGTGTGGCTCTGGAGGATTCCGATTGGCAAGATATTTTCTGTTCTATATCTCAGCTATGTTTGTAATAAGAACCATGAGCTGATGTATAAGTTGCTGCACCCTATTTATAGGTACCCACTTTACTATGCTAGATTTAGCAGTTCCAGCCCCTTATGTTGGAGATAGTGTGGGGGAGTTGGACATATATACATATGTGGAGGGAGCATGGAGAAGTGGAGCAGTTCTGGGCAGAGGTGCATAAAACGGTGGAGGAGATGGCTGCCTGTACTGTGTTGCCATCATCTCAGCTGTGCTTGTTAAACAGATGGGAAGATTGGGACCTCTTCAGAGACTAATATCCCACTTGCTACATGCTGGACGGTGGCCATTGTGTGCTTTTGGAAGACTTTTCCTCAGTTGGCTTTTTGGAACCCAACAGTTTTTGAACTCGCAGTGATGGAGCGGATTACTCTGGCTCTGAAAGACAAAACTCAAGATTATGAAACTGTGTGAGGCCGATATTGGACCTGGCAGGAGGCTACAGTCTGAATTGATTCTCCAGTGGCTTGCCTGGGGTCCTCGAATTAACTAATGTGTTAGTTTGCTTTTTACCCTATGTACAGATGCTGTAGATGCCATATGTATGTGGCATATGTTTCCTTATCCTCTTGTCCAAGGCCCAATCCCTGTGGCATGCCATTAGTAATAACTCTCTCCTCGGAGTGAACTCCTATATATTTACTGCTATCCTTTCTTGCCTCTCACCCAACCAGTTTCTAACCAGTCAATCCCTTTAGGGCCCATACCAAGGGTGTAGTTCTGGTGGACTACAGATGAGTGGATGTAGTTCCTACTCACAAAAGTGGAAGTAAGGAGGAGGCCGGGAACTACAGGCCAGTTAGTCTGACCTCTGTGGTGAGCAAATTAATGGAACTGTTGCTAAAACTGAGGATGGTGCAGCTTTTGGAATCCCATGGATTGCAAGATCCAGGGCAGCATGGTTTTACCAGATGTAAATCTTGTCAGATGAATCTGATCAATTTCTTTGATTGGGTGAGGAGAGAGCTGGATCAAGGGAGAGCGCTAGATGTAGTTATACTTGCACCCAAATTTTCAAACGCAGAAGTGCCGGCAGATCAAAAATGGGCGGGGCAGGGAGGGGAGGGTCAAGGGCTGACCTGGACAGCGGCCATTAGGCCATGTCCCGGGGAAGCATGCGCCGGCAGCCGGCTGGCACACAGAAGTTACTTCTGCTCCAAAGGAGCAGTAAGTATTAAAACAAAAAAAAAATTGGAGATAGATAGGTAGGGGTTAGGGGTGGGGGAGGAGAGGGGAAAAGGTAGGAAGGGTAGATAGGGGGATAGGGAACTGGGGTAGGCCTACTCGCGTTGCCGCGTGTTGGTTTTTATAATTCCCCCCCTTCGTGCGCTAGTTGCGACCCACTCGTACATGCACGCATGGATATTAAAATCCGGCACACGGGAACCGTATTTTGTAATATGCGCGCACCGACACACGCATGTTATAAAATCATTGCGCCATGTGCGTGCGCCGGGACCCGGACGCACGAGCACTGTTTTTAAAATTAACCCCTTGGGTTTCAGCAAGGCCTTCAACACAGTCCCACATAAGAGACTATCAGGCCGATAGTTTTTTCATTCTAGGCCCTATAGCTTCTGCTGTAATCTTTGGCAAAAACTGGTACCTTTTCCCATAGGGTAAAATGTCATCTGTATGGTTTGTTTTTTTAATATCCCCAAATCAGGTGTTTTTTTTTTTTAAATCTTGCTTGCATGTGGAATTAAACTTTACCACATTTCCTAAATGTAGTCTAGAGCAATGTTTCCCAATCAGTCTGCTGCTGATGATGATGCACAGGGTGAGCCACAAAAGGGTCCCCCAGCTCGCCAGAGCCCAATAGAAAGAAGAGTTGAGGCAGACCTGAGCTGCTGCCACCACTCTTGGCCAAGGCAAGGTCTTCCTTTTATCCTTACCCCCACACCTCCTGGCCTGCAGGCTGTCCTTCCGCTGGCAGGGGGGGGGGAGTCTGCGAGCTGTGCATATTTACCCTCTTCGGCCAGTTTCCCTTCGCAGTCGAATCTGTACGGGCCTCCATAGCCTCGACCACACGCAGGTCTGACCGCAGAGGGAAGCCAGCAGAGGAGAAAGTAGCAGCAGCAGGTAAAAGGTACTTGCTGAGATCTGTCAGTTGCAGGATTAAGGGAGGGGGTGCAGAGGGACAGATAAATGTGCCAAGGGGTGTGAGGAGGGAAGATGATGATGATGCTGGGGGGGGGGGGGGGGGGGGGGGGGGGAGAGGGGAGGGAAGAAAAGGTGATGGTGCCAGAGTAGTGGGGGAGATGGAAGAAAAGATGATGATAACAGGAGAGAGGCAAGGGAAGGTGATATCAGTGGAGAGGGAGAACAGGGAAGGAAGACAGTGATGATGCTGGGGGGGAGGGGGAGGGGTGTGAAGGAGAGGGAAGGTGATATCATTGGGGAGGGAGAACAGGGAAGGAAAGACAGTGATGATGCTGGGGGGAGGGGGAGGGGTGTGAAGGAGAGGGAAGGTGATGGTGTGTACCATGACACAGAAAAGGTTGGGAACCACTTGGTTATACTTCTTATAAACTGGTGGAGGTTGCAGGTTTTTTAAATTGTAAAAATTAATTTTTCTGTTTAAGATATAACTTCTACTGTTTCTGTATAACCTAGCAAGCAGAGACAGCAAAAACCACTGGCATGCGACTTAAGAGAAGGACTCTGTAATAAAGGATGCATCATCTCTCAGTCTAAAATTGTAAAAATAGCGTACATATTACATAATGTGGCACAAAAAGTAAAGAACAGCCTGAAGTCAGGTCAACAAAGGAAGGCATAGAACCATAAGAAGAAACAGTGTTATTTATGCAGTAACGATGACTGTTAACCCACCGCAGAATTAATCACTGGCTTATGACAGTGTGCGAAGCAGATGGCTGAGATACCATGAATTTGTTTAGCTTTCAGGTTTTATAGTTGATGACTATGGACTCCTGATCTGCTCATCCTTTCCCATTCAGAAGATGTTTGTGATCTCTGCACTCCAATCAGCACCTCACGTTGGGATCATTTTTAAAACAATTTACACACTTAAAACTGAGTTTTACATATGTAAATGCACTTTACGCATGTAAGTGGGCTTTTGGAAATTGCTGCAGCATATGCCATTGAATTGTCCGTAGGGTAAACACGTGTAAGTGCCACTTTAAAGCGTTTAAATGGGCTTTTGAAAATTACTATGATAGTAAGTTATATTTACGCATGTAACTCCTTTGAAAATTACCTCCTTAGTCTATGAAACATGCACAAAAATGTAACTTGAAGCTAATACATTTAGGGGTGAATTTTGAAAGCACTGCTTGCATTAAAAAGGCCATATATGTGAGTATATGGACTACACATGAGCAAATCATATTTTAAAACCCACAAATTATGTGCACATATGTGCGTGCGCGAGTAAAAAGAAAAGGGGCTGAGTTGGTGCATGTCAGGGATGTTCAGGGGCGGGAGCCAAAATGTATGCGCATAAATCCGTACTTTAAAAAATCCGGGTTCTGCAGAGCAGGGCGGGCTGTTAGCCGTGCATGTTTACTTCTGCTCTTGATGAGGTGTAAATCGGGCATAAATCTCTGTTTAGGCCTCAAACGACTGGCTGAGAGGTCTGGGTAAACTAGGGGGCGTACAGGTTGAAGAACCAGAGAGACTGGGCAAACTGGTGGACCGATTGGTAAAACTGGGAATCTCCTTCACCTGAGCGTGTTTTAAAATCTGCGTGCCTGCGCACCTTAAAGCCGACAAAGTCTTAAGGAAGGTACGCAAACACATTTGCTCAAGAAGCTGCTTAAAGTTAGGCGCAAGCTTACACACACAGTAGGTGCGTTTCAAATCGTACCGTGCGCAACCACGCGCACAATTAAAAAATTCCAGGGAATGGGCGCCTGCCCGTTCGTTTTAAAGCTGCTGTCTTAATGTTGCCCCTTTAGTTACCTGCTTGTTCAGACAAGAAATACATTTCTGTTAGACGTTCATGGTCCTTTATTTTTCTTCCATGAAACTGTTGCTTCTGAGGCTGACCATGTGCAGACACACGGAGTCAGACAGGTTTGGCAAGCTTTGGAATGTCTGCATAAGTACCACACCTTTCTCACTGCCGCACCATGCACCCCTTCTGTGCTTCATTAACGGGTTGTGGTTCTCCGTTTTATTGCGTTCAGCTATGGAACAAGCTCCTGTCTTTCAGCTTTTTTCTCCCCCATAGTATAACATTTCCTGTCAATTTATTAACATGTGAAACCCCCCCGTGAAAATCTGTAGAAGTTACATTTCTAAAACTTCTGTGATACGAATAAAAACGAAACAATATTTTTACATTTTTCATCCAGTAATGAAGCAGAAGTTAAACAGGCACATACTGAAAATAATCAGTAGCTACGGTCTACTGAGGACAAGCATACACTGTTTGCAAATAATGTTTCAGAACTGGCACAGTAGTTATCATTAGAGCTGAATGTTCAAAAGTAAACACTCTACCAGGAAGCTACAAATTGCTCCATGTGATTCCTGGACCCTGATTTCCCTGCAGCTGAATAGAAACCCATTATATAAAGGTTAATGACTTATAGTTTCACAATTGAAATCAGTGACCTGTTTTTTTTTTTTGGTGGGATATGTAGGGAGTTTTCATCCTACACCCAATCCAAGTTTTCATCCAGGGCCACATAACCCTCGTGCTCTTTATGCGCCAGAATAGTGATTCCTAACCCTCTCCTGGAGGCACCCAGTCGGGTTTTCAGCATATCCATAATATGTGCATGAGAGAGATTTTCATACATTGGAGTCCCAGGGTATGTAAATCTATCTCTTGCATATTCATTGTGGCAATCCTGAAAACCTAACTGGCTAGGTGGGCCTCCAGGAAAGAACATTGTGACACAATCCTCCTGGACAAATTCCTCTCAAGCTGGCACTCCTAACTACTTCAAAATAGCTGCTGCGCCTTCTCCTGTCTGATCACTACAACATTAGAGCTCTCCAGCACCTTGCACTGCAGCCTGAGTGAGGTCCACCCTACGGTGCATGGCATCCACCCAGATACTGGCAGACCAGCACATGTCTGTGCTTCATGCTTGACTGCAGTTGCACACATCTGGCCCACCAGAACAGCTCCCACTTCTGCATTCTGTCCCTTGGTTTGATTTTTGCTCAAGCATCTCCACATACAGCAATCCTCCTGTTCTTTCAGCGTAGCTGCTTCATAGAAAGCTAATTATAAAGGCCTCTGCTACATAATTGTTGAGCGGTGTAAATTATTGAATGGTTGGAGATATTTGGCCTGTGGCATTTTTTTCTCGTGGGACAAATAAGGTATTTGGGTTCTAGGGATGTTTGGCCCTTTCCTGTGGAGATGTATTTCTATGCATAAATATTTTTTGGAAAACTTCTGTATTTTGCAGGCCAGTCTCCATTGGCTCAACTTTCAAATGGTTTAAGTGCCTAACTTTGAGAATTAAGCACCTAAATTGGTTGCTTTGAAACTGGACCACAGCTCAGCCCCTAAATATAGGAGCCTACAAAGAGGGCAGCCACGGAAGGCAGAGTTAGGCTGAGGATAAAAAGTTGGATGCTTAGCACTGATTTCAGTACCAAGGCTCTATCTTAGGTGTCTAAATCTTGGCAAATGAATTTTAGGCCTGAATTTAGGGACCTAAAATGTAGGCCCTGAGCATTTCTTTAAAACTGACCCCCATACGTTTCTCTAATAAGATATTTTCTCAAGGTATTAAAGATTTCTTTGGAAACTGTTCCTTCTTTGAATAAAGTCTGTTTTCTTGCCGTCAGGAAGTCGGCAGATGTAAGCAGAGACCGTAGATCTTTCAGCCTTCCTAGAAACTTCTAGCAATTAAGTCTCCAAGAGAGCCACCCTATTAGCATCTTTTTATCTCGGAATCCAGTTTTAGTTTTCTTATGAAGAGTTTCTTTAAAAATGTAAATGTTCGGTTCATGGGTGCTTGCGTTCGGATTTTTCCTGCCCTTTTGCAAGCTACTCAAGAGAAGAAAGCTTGTTCTAGCACTGCGTCAGGAGGTCTTGGCATTAGGAGCTATTTTTCTTTTACGATATCCATGTAAATGTTATGTTACATTGCACGGTGAAAGCTTTATTTTCTTTGTTCCAGAACAATTGCAGATTTTTTTGTTAATTCTGTTGTGGCCTGCAGTCCCTTAGCTCTGTCAGTTAATTAGAAGTCCGCTTTAATGTTCGCCGGATTTATCATGCTATAGCAGTTACTTCTTTTTTCAGTATTTCGTCAGTTTCTCCTTTATTTGCTGCTCCTCTTTATTTTTTATTGTTGTTTTGTGTACTACTGAGTTAATAATTTGTTTTCTTGTGTTTAATTTGTTTTCCTATGGTTTATTATTCTCATGTTTCTGTGCAAAATTTATTCTTTGTAAAATTGAAAAATTGAATAAAGATAAAGTATTCAAAAAAAAATTTGACCCCCATACTATTTACTGGAGTGGCTACGCCTGGCTTTCTCCCGTCTTAAGCAGCCCTCAAAGCACCATTTCTTCTCCCTTGTTTTACAAAGAGACGTCAAAGTGAGGCAGGGCTGTTTAGAAAAATGTCTTTTCTTAAGATTTTTACATGGCTCCCCTGCTTCCCTTTTGTGGTTTGTTTACAAAGGGAATGATATGGGGGCCCCCGTCACGGAATGATTTTCCTGTGTCATGGTTCCGCAACATGCACGTGCCACTGCACGTATCCTCACAAATGCTAATAAGAAAGACCACAACACTCCCACCCTGATTGATCTCCACTGGCTTCCTATACAATCACGTATCCTTTACAAAACTCTTACCCTCATTCACAAAAGCATCACCAATGAACATTACAACTGGATAAACCCACCGTTCCTTCCTCGCACCTCCACAAGACCAACTCGCTCCTCCCTACGTGGAACCCTCTGTGCTCCCTCTATAAAATCAACTAGACTCATCTCTACAACAAACAGAGCCCTTTCACTTGCCGGCCCCACCCTCTGGAACTCCATGCCCCTAGACCTACGCACTGAAACCTCCACACCCAAATTAAAAAAGAAACTCAAAACATGGCTCTTCCTACAAGCCTACCCCTCCTCATCCTCTCTTGCTAACTCTTCTCCTTCTGCGACTTACCGCTAGAAAATTCCCTTTGCTTTATTTCAGGCCTCCCAAATTTTCCCCTTTTCTTTCCCCCAAATAAGAATCAGCAATCTCAACGAACGTATTATTTGAACCCTGTACGTAGCCTTTCTTATTGTTATTGTTGTTCATCCCCCTCTCCTAACTTATGTTACCCCCAGTTGACTCTATCAACTGAATGATTTAGGTTCTTTTTTTTGTTTGTTATTTGTTGATTGTTCTTTGTTCTTTGTAAAGGCCATGCCTATCTATACCTTGGTTCTAAGTTATCTGTAAACCGACACGATGTGCAAACGGTTGTCGGTATATAAAACCTTTTATATATAAATATATATTATATAAAATTCTCCGATAATCAGGCTCCATGCAACAGAGGCAAAGGGGTCAGCCAGCACCTCACCACCAAGGATTTATAATACATTTTGGGGGAGCCCCGGGGAGGGGGGCTATTTTTCTGGGCAGGGAGGGGTTTGATTGCTGGGTGGGGGGGGGGGGGAGCTGTATTTTCTTTTTAACTTTTTGTCACCGGAGGGTGAACGAGGGGAATTGGGAGAGGGGGTGGGTCCCTCTAGATGGCTAAGGATTTCTTTATTCAGGGCTGGAGGGAGGGTGGTTCTGGGGCTGAGTGGCACCTTTAAAAGACGGCGGCGGGCCTGGGAAGTGGGAGCCACCACGGGGCATTGTGGCAGCCAGGAATGTGTGGGAAAACTACTGTGGGATTTACTAAATTAGGGGACTCCCATGTAATAAACATTTCACACTTTAATAATAGTAAATTGGCTTCTTAGACTGTAAACCCTCTGGGGACAGGGAAATACCTGCTGCGCCTGAATGTAACTCGCCTTGAGCTACCAATGAAAGAAAAGGCATGAGCCATATCTAAATACATTCCCCCGCAGCAGTCCGGAGAGCTTAATTTTATGCAGCATTAAATGACAGTAATGTAACCTATGAATAATCTGAAATGTGATGTCCCTGAATCAAGGAACGTTAGAGACTTTGCACAAAGATTCCCAGATATAATGGGGTTGATATTCAGCCACTGTGTGGCTCTGCAAGTTAACCGGATAAACTTATCAGGCTAACTTAGCTGGGATATTCAGCGGCACAGCAGGTCCGCTGAATATATCCGACTTCCTTAAAGTTAGTCAGGTAAGTTTATCCAGCTAACTTTAGGACCGTTTTATAGCACAACCAGAGTTAGCCAGCTAAGTTATCCAGCTAACTGAATATCAGCTAAGTTAGACCTAGTTTAATCTTTTTGCTATAAATTTAGCATGAATAGCACCCGCAATACATAGTTGCTATTAAGCTAGGGCCAGAGTACATTGTACAGATCTTATCTTTGTGTACCTTTCCTTCTCTAAATCACAACAAAGCTTCACTGATGTGTACTGTGCTGTTCGTACCTCTGACTGTGCATGTAAAACTGCCTCCCAAACCCTAGACCACCACCAAAACCTCACCTTGAGTTACTAGTTGACCCTCCTACAGTGGTATAAATAGTTGACTAGTATGTGTGCCACCCCAGAGGCTCTCTCTCTTTCCTCTCCCCTCTCCTGCCCAAAACGGGATTTGCAATAAATATCACAAATCCCAGTTCAGACATATCCCACAGCATAACGCCAAGAAAAACGGTGTAATAATTTCCAGCGTTAAAACATGCGCACACAGTGTTAAACACCACTCATTTCCATAAACTTCGTCCAAACTCCTCCCCTTTGAATACATTTTCAAAATTTGCATGCACATCTTGTGATGTGAAAAATAACGCATGTGTTATGGCTTTATCGTGGGAATTATAATAATAAAAAAAAAAAAAAAAAATATATATATATATATATAAAATATATATATAATCTACCTTATAAATGGCCTGTGACCGACGGCCCGCAAATGCGCAGTAGAGCGCAGCTCTACTGCGCATGTGCGGGCAAGGATGTCGATCAGAAAAAAAAAATGGCGGTGGGGCCGCAGGAGCGGGAGGAGAAGCAGAGGCGCCGCTGCTTCTCCTCCCCAGATCTGCCGGCAGATCTCGGGGGGGGGGTGTCACTCCCGCGCCCCCCCCACCGAGATCTGCCGGCAGATCTCGGGGGGGGGGGGGGGGTGTCACTCCCGCGCCCCCCCCACCGAGATCTGCCGGCAGATCTCGGGGGGGGGTGTCACTCCCGCGCCCCCCCCCCCCGAGATCTGCCGGCAGGAGCGGGAGGAGAAGTAGCGGCACCGCGCGCGCGCGCGGCGCCTCTGCTTCTCCTCCCCAGATCTGCCGGCAGATCTCGGGGGGGGGTCACTCCCGCGCGCGCGCGCGGTGCCGCTACTTCTCCTCCCCAGATCTGCCGGCAGATCTCGGGGGGGTCACTGCCGCGCGCGCGGGAGTGACCCCCCCCGAGATCTGCCGGCAGGAGCGGGAGGAGTTAATGGAGCCGGGTGAGGGTTGCGGGAAGTCGCGCTTACGGCGCTGGGAGGAAATGGAGGTGGGTGAAGGGAGGGAGAGGGGGACTGAGTGAGTGGGAGGGAGAGGGGGACTGAGTGAGTGGGAGGGAGGGAGAGGGGGGACTGAGTGGGAGGGAGTGAGGGAGAGGGGGGACTGAGTGAGAAGAGAGGGAGGGTGGAGAGGAGTGGGTGGGGGAGGGGGGTGGTGAAGAGTGAGGGGAGAGAGAATGAGGGGGAGGTGAGAGACAGAGGGATGTAGCCCGTTTTAACGGGCTTTACGGCTTGTAAAAATATATAAAAATAGAGTCTCTCTCACTCTCTCTCTCTCTCCCATGGTTTCAGAACAAGCAGGTAGCTTTGATGCTCTTCACAGCTGCTGGTAGAATTCTTGCCTGAGTAATAGGTGCTAATTGTATCACATTACCAGTTTTACTGAGGTAATATTACAATTTTATTGAGGCCCAGGACAAGTCTCAGTTTGTGTTTTTGTTGTTTCTAGAGTCCGCCAGGCTTCAGAAATTTAGCAGAAGCCTCTTCCTCCATTTCTCAGAGACAGTTGCACTCGTTCAAAACTGTCAGATCCTGTCAGGCAAGTATTTGAACTCCATGTTGCTGATGAGAAGCTGGTTTAACAACCTGTATCTAAGCCTAAACTCCAGAACTGGCTTTTCTTCCGGCATGAATCACTGGTTTGCAATTGCAGTACTATTTGTTTTGATTCTCCTGGCATTACTATTTAGATGGTTCTAGACCGTGAGTTGTGCTGTGCGGGAGAGGAGGCTGGAACATGCATTGGCTGCTGCAGCACGGCGCGTACAGGATGGGGGTGAGCAAAGCCTTGTCCTATTTTAGCTGCAAAACCAAGGAATGTCTGTCCTAATGGCCCATCAGCAGTATTGACGGATGCCTGAAGGGGATTTGGGTTTGTATCCTCAGCCTGACCTCTGCATTCTGAGCCATTGGAGGTTGAAAATGCCCAGCTTTGGGAACAGAAGGAGGGAGTGGACAGACTCTGAAGACTCTTAAAATGGCACCTGCTTGCAGGGCAGTTGCTGGCAGTTGCTTTTGGCCAACCTTTTCCTTTTGCATTTGCAGACCCAAAAGGACAGTGTGGCGTCCAGGGATAGTCTTTCTCATTATAAGTCAGTCCCATGGTCCACTGAATTTTTAAGATCTTTGAAACAGAAAGACAGATGCTTAGAAAATCACTGGTATAAAACCAAATGTAGTCCTGACAAAACTCAAATTATTGTGTCAGGAGCATCCCACAGCTTATAAATATGCTATTAGAGAAACCAAATAAATATATTTAGTCTAAGGAACTGTTGTCATCTAAAAACTGTTCTCAGCATATATTTAAATTTGGTAAAGAATTTAACATATTCATCTCATTTGCAGGAGGATACCTAAAATGCTAAAATACAATCTATTCCTGCGTTACTTACCTCTCTAACTGTACAGTTTCTCCTCCTCCAGAAGCAAACATAGACCTTCTTGAACTTTTCAAATCTTTTACTGAGCAGGGTAAACACATAAAGGTGAATTTTCAAAAAAGTTATACATGTAAATATAGCATACTATCGTAGCGATTTTCACTTCCTCTTAACACATGTAAAACACACTGACATGTCAATGGCATATATTGTAGCAATTTCCAAACGCCCACTTGCATGTGTAAAGTACATTTACACATGTAAAATCCCGGTTTTGAGTATGTAAATGCTTTTGAAAATCAGGCCCTTTGAGATTAAATAAATCTAAAGTTTGACCAGCTCTCAGCGAGATGCTTGCCCTGTGATAAAATCTACAGCTGAGGACTTACTTGACCTAACTGGGTCTCCTCTGAATGATTCCTTGAGAAAGGGAAAACCGTCCACTAAATTTTAAAAAATGGCAGTACATTCATTTCTAAAGGAAAGTACAGCAGATTTGCGTGATTTTAATAATCTGAGGCCTGTTTCAAATCTGCCATTACTCTCTAAAATGATTGAACGTTCAGTGGTTTCTCAGATTATATGGACTCTCTGGAAGATAACAACTTACTGGATAATCGCCAGTCTGATTTTCAGTAACCTCCGAGCATAGAGACTATCTTGGTCTCACTCCAGGATGATTTCGGGACAGTTGGCATGCTGCTGATTCTACAACATGTCCACAGCATTTGATTTGCTGGATCCCAAAATTGTGACGACCAGATTATATTCATTGGGATTTGGAGTTCAGCCTTTAGATTATGTCAGTCTTTTTTTTAAAACTGAGATTTTTATCAGGTCAGGATGAGTGAAAACTTATCTATAGTCTACCCATTTTCTTGTGGCGTCCCTCAGCGCTCCTCTTTATCCCGCATCCCTCTTTATCCCTCATCCCTTCATCCCCAGCAAGTGTTTTTGCACCCTGGGTAAACCTTTGGTCATTCACCCCCCCCACTTAACTATTGGCATCAATGACTCCAGCGCAATGCTCGTTTCTTTGGTGGTATTGACTGTGGTACAGCAGCCCTAAGGACCTCCTGCTGGCAGAAGTTTGCCACCCTCAATGTCTTGGCACTCATGGTGACCGCCTAGTTTGCCTACTGGAAGCATAGGCCCTGCCTGGCTTTTCCTCGTCTGCTAGCTCCAGAGCTGGATAAGGAGATTTTAGTTTGTAGTTTTGAAGAAACGAGTCTGGGTGTAATCACTGACTCTGGACTATCAATGAAAGCGCATACTCTTCAGTAGGGAAAGGATGCTTTCTTCAGCTGAGATGTATTAGTCAGATGAGACCTTTTTTTCTGTTGGAATGATATGGCTGAATTGGTTCATGTTCTGATTCTATCACGATTTGACTATTGTAATTCATTTTGATAGGACTTCCTCAAGTCCAACTCCAGAGGGTTCAGATGGTTAAAACTGCTCACCACAGAGATCAGATATCTCCTGTTCTTGAGAACTTACACTGGCTTCCAGTAAATTTTTTGAGAACTTACACTGGCTTCCAGTTTATTTTTTATTTTCATAAGTTTTACATTTCTTACAAGAAGAACTTTTTAGAAATCAAGATACATAAGATATTATACAATCAAATTAAAGATTACATAATATTATTGGAAATATTTAAGAATCACATTTAAATATGTACCACAATATAGGAAATTTAGGGAGGCTGAACATAGTAATGAGCAAAATAATAGGCAAACATTACAATAAA
The DNA here is from genome assembly GCF_901001135.1 of Rhinatrema bivittatum. Taxonomy (NCBI): domain Eukaryota; kingdom Metazoa; phylum Chordata; class Amphibia; order Gymnophiona; family Rhinatrematidae; genus Rhinatrema; species Rhinatrema bivittatum. The sequence continues at coordinate 106,430,523 of NC_042618.1, forward strand.
ATTCAGTAATGACGCCGATAAGGGATGTGGCTCGACCAAGCCCGCACGATCGGCGCCAACCCACCGGAGTTAAGGGCTCACCTTCTTCGGTCGCCGACCCTCAGCTCACCCGCGGACCTTCGGATGGCCCACCACGACCTCTCCCGAATGGCAGTAAGCCCAGCCCACCGCCGGCAGCGTCACCCGAGCCCTTTAAGGGCCTACGTCGGATGCTATCATCTCCCATTCGGCCTCATGACCAAGCCCGCGCGATCGGCGTCAACCCGCCAGGGTTAAGGGCTCACCTTCTTCGATCACCGACCCCAGCTTGCCTGCGGACCCTCGGACGGCCCACCACGACCTCTCCCAAATGGCGGTAAGCCCGGCCCACCGCCGTCAGCATTGGCAGTGTCACCTGAGCCCTTTAAAGGCCTGCGCCTGACGCCATCATCTCCCATTCGGCCTCACGACCAAGCCTGTGCAATCGGCGCCAACCTGCCGGGGTTAAGGGCTTACCTTCTTCGGTCGCCAACCCCAGCTCACCTGCGGACCCTCGGACGGCCCACCACAACCTCTCCCGAACGGAGGTAAGCCCCGCCCAATGCTGGCAGCATCAGCAGCGTCACCCGAGCCCTTTAAGGGCCTACGCCGGATGCCAGTGTTGCGCATCAAAGAAGCACAACTAAGGGGCCTGCCCTTTTGTGCCTCACCTTTGTGCCCATCCACCAACCTCCCCTCCTCGCTCCCTCCCAAGAACCAACACAAACTCACTTACCTACAAGATCTACTCCCTGGACCTCTACAGTCCTTACCCCTGCCTTGCTTCCTACCCAGGCTGCCCTTAAACTGATACAGCACCTACTCATACTAACAACCCCAAGATGGCAGTGATACTCCCCATTCCCAAACTTCCCCATTCCCACAAGCCCAACAGAACCCACACGCACTGCACTCCCAACTCCAGACTGCTCACCCACATCCCCATTAATCCCAACCCCCACTGGTCCGTCCTCACTGTCCTCACCCTACTCCTAATCAATGCCCAATCCATCACCAAGAAAATTCCCATCCTCTATGACCTACTACTAGACAACTGACCAGACATTCTCTGTATCACCGAATCTTGGCTCAAAAGCACTGATGCCATTCTACTTAACTCCCCAAAGCAATCTACATCTATTCCATACCCAGACTGAAAAGAAAAGGTGGCGGTCTACTTTTCCTAGCACTAAAAAAATTCAAATTTTCAACCCAACTGTTCGACCTCCCTCACTTCGAGACAAGCCTATTCAAATCCAAAAACCTCCATATCTTCCTCCTCTACGCACCCCCAGGACTACTCCAACACAACCTATCTCCACTAATTGAAACCATAACCACCAACATTAACATGGACATACCCGCTATCATCCTAGGAGACTTCAATTTCCACATAGATACAACTCCTCTCTCTCTCTGACCTGCGAACTCCTCCTCAACACCATGTCTGCAATTGGATTCAATCAAATAATCAACACCCCTACCCAAAAATCCGGCCACACCCTGGACCTAATTTTCATCAACAAAAAAATTTCCAACAACTGCCCTCCCACAGCTACCACCATACCCTGGTCCGATCACAAACTTATACAAACCAAGCTTCAACTACAACATCCCCACACAAGGCCAGACACTCTCAACAAGTACATCGACTTCATCAAACCTTGCTCCAGCGACGACCTATCTGAAATGCTACCAGACACCTTAAAAACCCTAAATATGAACGACGCCAACTTCGCAACAAATTCTTGGATCTCCATCAACTCTGAAATAGCCAAGATTAAATGCCCAACCTTAAGAAAAGAAATTAAAACATCTGCCAAACACAAGGCCCCCTGGTACACCCCCGAATTAAAAAAACACAAAGCGAATACTAAGACAAACCGAAAAGAAATGGAGAAGAATGCAAACACCTGAACTGAAAGCAAATACAGAACAATACTCCACATCTACTCAGCTGACCTCGACAAAGCAAAGCAGGATTACTACGCAAAGAAAATCCACGACTATCAATTTAACCCCAAGACCCTATTTGTCTATGTCACAGACCTAACTAACCCAAATCACAACACAACCTCAAATGACAATCCTACCGTCGCCTGTGAAGAACTAGCACATTTCTTCAGGGACAAAGTCTCCAACCTCATTGCTAAGATTCCCCCCCTCCGTCAACATGGATCCCCCAAACTCATCGCCCATACCCAATAATACATGGTCACAATTTGAACCCGTCGCATCCACTGAAATTGAAACAATCATCCAAAAGACTAACCCCGCTGCCCACCCTCTTGACCCCATTCCCATGAAATTCGTAAAACTTGTCCCCAATCTCATTGCCAGACCCATAGCCGACATAATCAACCTATCCCTCGAACAAGGCATATTCCCCGACAAACTCAAAAATGCTGTAGTCAAACCCATCCTAAAAAAAAACCACCTTGACAAATCTGATCCAGAAAACTACAGACCTATTTCCAACCTCCCTTTCATAGCCAAGATCCTTGAAAAAATTGTCAACAACCAACTCTCCGACTACCTAGAAAATCATAACATCTTGCTACCTGCACAACACAGCTTCAGGAAACTATTCAGCACGGAAACACTCCTACTCACCCTCACTGACACAATCCTATGAGGACTCGACTGTGGCCAATCCTACCTACTGATACTCCTAGACATCTCATCCGCATTTTACACCAGGCTGAAAGAAATCAGACTGTGTGACACCACAATTAAATGGTTCAAATCATATCTCACAGACAGAACATCAAAATAAGAATAAATACAACAGAATCCTCCCAAATACCACTTCATCCCTTTCATCCACCCTATTCAACCTATATCTCCTTCCCCTCTGCAAGCTCCTGTCCGAATCAGACCTCCCATACCATGTCTGTGCGGATGACCTACAAATCCTACTCCCCCTAAATAAAACACTTGTAAAACACTAAAAACCTGGGACAAACTCCTAGCTAAAATAACTCAGCTACTCTCACAACTGTCCCTCTCTCTCAACCAAAAGGAGACCGAAATCTTATACCTAACAAACAACCTCACCACACCTCTCCCCCTCGACTCTGCACCAACCCGCACAGAGACCCAATTCACCCCCTCCGTAAAAAACCTTGGCGTAGTACTCAACAACGAACTAAGCCTCAAACAACACATCACTACAGTGATCAAAGACGGATTCTTCAAACTACAAATCCTGAAAAACTCAAACCGCTCCTCCACTCCCAAGACTATCGAACCGTCCTCCAATCTCTACTCTTCTCCAAGCTCGACTACTGCAACACTCTCCTCCTCGGCCTTCCTGCTTCCACCCTCAGACCAAGGCAGTTACTACAAAATGCTGCTGCAAGATCCATCACAAACAGCAAAAGATCCGACCACATCTCCCCCATCCTCAAAGACCTTCACTGGCTACCCATCAACTACAGAATTCAAATCAAAATCTTAACACTCATCCACAAAAAACTGAACAATGGCAAGATGGACTGGTTAAACACATCAACAATTCCCTCCTCCTCTACACCCCCCAAAGGAGTCTCCGGTCCACCGAATCCTGGCTCCTCGCCATCCCCCCCAAAGAAGTACACTTTTCCTCAGTCAGGAAATACGCCATATCGGTAGCCGGACCCACCCTATGGAACTCCCTTCTACCACACCTCAGAACCGAACCCTCGTCTCAGATCTTCAAAAAATACCTCAAAACATGGCTCTTCCTGAAAGCCTTCCCTCCAGAGACTTAGCCCACCCCCTGGACCTCCACGAACCCACAACATGATTCCAAACCAATGCTCGCAGGCAAAAACAATTTCACAAGCTCGAAGCCCTGCTACTAAAGGGCCCCCCTTACGCCCTTTAAATCTAGATGATCTCTCATTCTCAATTTCATTAATAAATGTAACATAAGTAACTCATACGTTCTCTGTAATTTCCTCAGTTTCCCTATCAATTCATCTTCTCACTCTTCTATTAACTTTATTATCAAGCTCAAGCTAAATTAAGTTCCAATGTGTAAGTTTATCTTCAACTATGTTATCATGTTTAAATCCCCAAGCCACCAAGTTTTCGTGGCACTTTCTAAAAATTAGTTCCTATGGCACTTTGTAAAAATTAGTTCCTTGTTAATTTTTCTAAATTTTCCTGTTTTTCTGAGTTATACTGTAAAAATAAGCAGCCCATGTCTTATTTGCTTTTCAGTTTTATGTAAACCGATGTGATATCTCGATCGAATGTCGGTATATAAAAACAAACAAACACATAAATAAATAAATAATGTGGCTATTAATCTTTTATGTCAAACCAGCAGTAGGGCTTTCATGGTGACCATCCAGAAAAACCCTGAGTTGATTAGTATCAAAGAAAACATACTTGATAATTTGGTAAATGACACAGCATTTACAAGGATAGCGCAGGTCAAATTTAGCTCCTAGTTGTAATACCTCAGGTTTCATGGATAAAAATGTTTTCCTTCTAATCTGAGTAGCTTTGACTAAGTCAGGAAATACCCATACTTTCTGACCAAGAAATAAAATATGTCGATTCTGGAAAAATTGTTTCAAGATGTTGTTACGGTCCATCAAGAAGGCAAAAGATACTAGTAAAGGCCTTTTATGTGTAATCTCCTCTTCTAGGGATGTCTCTAATATCCTTGAAACGTCCAGAGATACCGATCCCCCCTGCACAGGTTGATTTTCTTGATTTGACTGAGATAAGTAGTAAATTTTTGTTACTGTGGGCATTGCAGCCTCAGGAATTTTTAATACTTGTAAAATGTATCTCTTAAAAAGATCTAAAGGAGATACTAAATTTACTACTGGAAAATTTAAGATCCTCAAATTAAGTGCTCTCATAGCATTCTCCAAGTTTTTCAGTCTTTTATTATGTATGGACTCCGATTTAACCAGGTTCTGTTGAACATTTTCAACTGCTGTGATTCGTTGACCCATATCTTCAAACTGTAGGTTGTAGATTGTAATCAAGTTAGTATTAATCAGGACTTGATTTTTTGTTTCAAGTGTCACTTGTGATAAAGTTAATAAAGATTTTTCAATGGACTTTAATACAGTCCACAAGCCTTCAATATTCATAGATTCTGGGCAAATTTCAACTCCCAAAGATTTAATGGAGGTCTGCTCCACCCCATACTGCTGCCTGTTCCCAGCCTCGAATCTTGTTCAGATCTTTTTGGCTCAATAGTTCTTATCACCAAGGGAGTTACAGGATCACCTCTGTCGTTGCTCCTGAAGTCCGAGGTTCTTGGACTCTCTCCTGTGAGTATTCTCCATAGCGAATGCCCCAAATTCCCCCAACTCTCCTCTGGGGATAACTCTGCACTTGCTGGACTCCCGATACTCACAAAGGGGAGGGGGGGGGGCAGGTTTGTTCGGCTTGCCGGGACTAAGAGGGGTGGTATCATAGGCCTGGGGGGGGGGGGGGGGTGCTCGCTCTAGCTCACCTCCTCCAGCGTCTGTGTCTCTCGGCGTCTGAGCCACATTTCCAGTGAAAAAAACCTCAGTGCAGGGCTATAAAGGGTCCAGAACGGGAGAACTAGCAGTCATCCCTTGCAGCTTTGCTTTCCTCTTAGTATGAGGCATTTCAAAGGAAATTATAAGAGCTGAAAAAGGCAGATCCAAACAAACTGCAGCGAGAGTCTCTCCACCGTGTCCTCACTTGACGGCCATCTTAGTTCTAACTTCCAGTTTAAATTACTTAAAGTTTTACATAACATGGGCCCAGATTACCTGAAATCACCTTCTTATTTTGCTGTTCTATATTCCTCTCAGGTAATCTGTTTCAAAGTTTCAGCTCCTGAAGAAGTAAAAAGAGAGAATTCTTGGAAGCAAGCCTGTTCTCCTGTGGGCCCTGCATTATGGAGAGGCCTCCTTCCTTGATTTGTGGATGATCTGCATTGTTTTTTACAGGCTTTGATGTCCTCCCTTTTTGTAGCTGTTGTTGGAGGAGCCTAAATAGTTGCTTCCTGCTTTATCTAATATCTCTAGGAGCTTTCCTTAAAACTCCTGCACTGGTTTATAGAAATTTGTAATTTTTAATGTTTATATCTATTTTATTATTTTATTTTTTGTTCATTTATTTAATGTTAATTTTCTTGATTTTAGTATTAGTTGTGAGCTTGCTTTATTTTTAATTATAATTTCTATAATTTGTTGTTTTATTCTGTTGTTCTCTGCCCGGGCTCTTTTGCAAAGGGCGAACTATAAATGGAAAAATAAAAATAAAGAAACAGGGGGAAGGGAAGTAGAAGGGGTTAAAGCAGAAGTACTAGCTAAATTCTTCAAAGCAGTAGCATGCCTGTTTTGTTGTTCACTTGCTTCCTCTTGAGGTCTTCTTTTGATTGCATTTCTTTCTCTCTTTTTTTGACCAAAAATATTGATTTTAATGTATTTTCACTGATGTTTGGAGCACAAGATGTGCATCTTGCCATGATCCTCGTTTATAAAGCCTCGTCCTCTTGAGTCCATTCTTCCTTTCTTTGTGTAATGCCTGCTGCTGGCGTGGGCTTCTGGAGGTGATGAGCACAGCGGTATAATGATGGGAATGGCTTAGTAGCAGGCTCTTCCAAATACTTTAATATTTCTTAGGGTGTAACTTATAAATTGCAATACAAAAGGGAATCTTAATGATTTTGTTGTGTTAAATTGCATTTGTTTTCACTTCTTAATGGGTGGAAAATACCTTACACATGATTGTGAAGTCATCAAAAGTTTTTCTAACAATTGCTCATCTGATGCTTTGGCATGGTCTCTCCCTGTTTCCTGCAGAAGCTGGTGCAGCCTATAGGAGTGAGTGGGAAGGAGACCAATGGGCCTGCAGTAGGTTAAGAGTTTGCAGGATTTGCGAAAGGATAGAGCAGGGAAGGTGTGTGGAAGTTAAAGGGATATAAGGGCTCTGCTGAAGCTGTTGGAAAGGAAACCAGAGTGAGGAAATTAATGCTACGAGAAACAAAGTACAGTATGGAAGCCAGGATCAACGGAGCACGGAGGATATAGAGAGACACTGTGCAGTATCAGGAGACAGTGTGGAACTTATAGTGAAGGCACACAAAGCGAAAAATAAAAAAAATAATGGGATCATTGTGAGAGTGCATGTTAAAGAGAAACTTGGGAGAGTGTAAAGGATAGAGAGAAAGACAGTGACATTTTGGGTGGGTGTATTACCAATGAAGGAATGCTTGCCATACAACCCTTCCTAAACCTCTGGTTTCAATGCATGTGGACCATTGTTAGACAAGAGGAACAGATGTTGGTGAAATAAGAGAGCAGGAAAGAGAAATTCCATTCCCTGTACCTGAAGCTTTTACATATGTGAAATATACAGCCACTGGGCCCTAAATTCAGTTAAAGGAGGCTCTGCTTAACCACTGGCAAGATTGCAACCAGCAAGACACTTTCACTGGGGAGGAGGAGGGCTTCATGCACCTGGTCTGGTGAGAATTGGTGACCCTGGTCAATCCTTGGTAGCAGCACTCACAAGTGAAGAGGAGGAGCCATGTCCTCTGCAGAAATAGGATGCGACCGCCCCTCGCAAGAACCTGGGTGGTACGATTAAGAAGGGGAAGGATCTGGTGACACCAGTCGGATTCAGTGTTGAGATATTTGCTGGTTGCAGAAAGATAAAAGTCAAGCAGAGTGCACCAAATGGGCATTTTGATCTACTGTTTTTAAAGTTGTGGCTTTAAAAAAAAAAAAAATTCAGCAACTGTTCTGTTTATTACTTTCTAAAAACAGAGCGGATTAGATGGCCGCACCAAACTTGTAACTGCATGTGCGTTGGAGGAAGAGGAGAATGAAGAGAATTAGAGAGGATGATAGATGGGATCCTGGTTTGCATACTCAGAGCTCTTCTTTTAATATGTGTTTAATGGAGCAAAAGGGGCCTGATTGACTAAGGCTTTTCTCCCGTTCTGTGTCAATGGGAAAAACGCTTAGTAAATGAGGCCATAAGTGCTATTTTATTCCTCCTGATTAACAGGCCAATGCAATAATCTGAGCGCTAAAATAATGTGCATTGGCTTTCAGCATACGTTTTAAATGCCTAGATTATTTTTTGTTTTACCTCTTCTTGCAGTAAGCTAATGCTATGCTAATGCATCAAGAGTTAAAAAAAAAAAAAAGCCAAAACTTTTAAATGTGCGTTCAGCACAGGCCAAACACACATTTTAACTGGAGAAGGGAGAGGGGGCCCATCCCTGACAGGCTATTGCATAAGTGGCGGCTGCTGCTAAATAGCCCAGATCCGTCAGTACTTCTCCGGCTGTCTGGCGCGGGTCACCGTTACCTAGCCAGATAAAGTACTTATCTAGCTAAGCAGCGGTGACCTGCACCATATAGCTGAATAAATTCTGACATATATGGCTGTCTGGCAGCTGCTTCCTGCTACCAGTTGGATGGATAAATCATTACTTATCCAGGTAAGTGCTGGCAGCTGCTACCGCTTATCCGGATAAGTCAATAATTATCCGGTTAAGTGGCACCAGCTGCCAGCACTTACCCAGAGAGTGCCAGGCTTTTAATTTTTTTTTTTTTTTCCATTTTATGACTTTTTTTTCTTTTTTTTTCATAGCGCTGGAAACTTTACTACAGCTGTGACCAAGGAGTTAAGTTTCCAGCGCTAAAGAAGGTGCGTTGGCCAGATACAGTCTCTCTGCATCAGGGAGAACTGCTTAATGCCCTCGTTTGCATAGGATTGGCATGCGAGAGCGCTAAGCAGTACTCCTATTAAAGAATACACATTTTGCGGTGAATTTTAAAAGCCCAGCTCATGCATTAATTAGGGGGTGCACAAACAGATCGGACTTGCACATACTGAGGGGATTTTAAAAGCCACCTGAATACGCACGTATCTTCCGCAGTGCGTGCATCTCAAAAGATTTCAGAAAGGGGCAGGGCGTGGGCGTTTCAGGCCGTGAACCATGCGCCCCGGTGTGCGTCGAGGTTCCCTGCCACGTAACTTTATTCTGCTATAGATGATGTGTAAGTTGAAAAATTAAAAAAAACTATGGTAGGCAGATCTGCAGGGTTTGTAAGGGTTGGGGCTAACTGGGGGTAGTGAAAGCTATTAAACTAAGAGGATTTGGAAGACCTCTCTCTTAATTGGGTGAACTGGGGATGAACTGGGAATGGCATTGGTACGCGTCCCTTTTAAAATCCCTCAGTTTATGCATGCGGCCAGGCTATTTTATAAGGTGTGCATGTGCGCACCTATGTTATAGCATGGTCACGTCCCTGGGCATGGGCCAAAAGATGCACACAAATGTGCGCCCGCGAGCAGTTTGAAAGTTACCATCCCTCTGCACGCAAAACTCCTTGCTGAATTGGGAGTAAGTTTTGCACCCAAAAAATACCTGCTCAAGTGGAGGCAGAAAGGTGCATTTGACTGACTGCAGCCTGTAAGAGTGCAACTCTCACCCTGTGCACAGAGGGGTAAAGTGCGTGGGTACTTTTGTTTCCACAGGCGTCGCACTAGTTTTCAGAGGGAAAACGTCTGAAAAAAAGATCACGCACAGACCCGCACCTGCTATTTAGGCTGGTACCTTTTCCAGCAAAATTACGCCCATACGCGTACTCGTCTGCGCACAACTGCGTGCGGTGCCCGGGAACACCTCCTCTCTCAGTGTGTAAAAGTAAGCATGTATGGGTAAAGAATCTGCTTCTGCCTGTAAAAAAACACTGCTTGAAAATTGCCTTGGAAAGAATTGCCTTATTCCTTGCACGCCGCAAAGTTTTTGATGCCTGGAATTCTGTAAGCGCTTCTCCAGCAAGTTCCCTGAAGCCCAGGGAGCAGCGCACAAATCCCATCACGTTCGGTCCCCACGCACGGCGTGAGCAATGGGCAGCACTGTTTCAGGGTGACAGCTCCCGAGGCAGCAGGGAAATGACAAGGAAGCCTCTTCAGATTACTTCAAAATAATAAAGCAAAAGCTGTAACGGCTGCAAAGCGATGTTTCTCCTGGGTCCTCTTAAAGAGGCGGCAGAAGGCAGGGTGGCGATGGTTCTGTGGGGTTTTCTTTTCCTTGTAGCCACAGAGGCTGTACCCGAGCCACCTCCAGCCCTGGCAGGTCCCAAGGAGAGGTCCAGGCCGGCACTCTGGCAAAGCAAAGATCCCTGACTTCGAAACTCCATTGCAAAGAATTCACTGGAGCTGAGCCTGGCCGGCACTGGGGGAAAAATAAGCTGAGTGACCTGAACACAGAAAAGACAAGTATTCAGGTTTCCTTTTCTTGCTTCAGAAAGTGCTTCCTCTGCTCAGTCACAGAGAGGGAAGCACAGCCTCCAGACCTTAGTGCCAGCAAGACAGAAACTGTCCGCTCCACGGAGGGGACGACTTGAGACACGGCCCTCAAGTCGAGCTGAGCTTAAGTTAAGGTGAAGAAACTTGCTGAGCACCGAGCGTGCACCCACCCAGCGAGTCCACCTGAGCTGGGGACTTTAGGAAACTCCTCTTGCTCAAGACTTAATTTTCTTGAAGTCTGTGGTTCGCTTGCCAAGAAGACTGCCGTTGCAAAAGAGGAAGAGACGGGTGCAGCTCAAAGCAGCAGAAGGGATACAAATCTCTTCCCTGTAAGCGCGCCTTGAGAGGGTAATTTTCAAAGGCATTTCCATGGCTGAAATAGTGCTTTGCCCGAGGGAATGGTCTTGTTATAAAGCTGCCCACCCGATATGCAGGTTAAGCTTGCGTGCATAAAGCCTGCGTGTGCATAGGTTCACCCGCAGTGAGCAGACATGGGGAAGCCTTTGCACTTATACACACACTTTTTGCATTTTCTCACAAACATTCTGCACGCAAATTAACAGGGGCGATTATATGCAGATAGTTTCGGTGGAGTAATTTTCAGAGCAAACTTTCAAAACTTCGCTTGGAGAATTGAAGAAACTTACGCATGCGTTTATTTGAAATTTATGCAGGAGGTTACACAATTACCCCTCCCCCCCAGTGTCCTGCAGTGCTGAGGATCAGCTACACCTTAAGTTTTATTGTTGGGGCTTGACAATATTACTGTATTTGGTTGGTACATTTTTCATAGCGACTATATAAAAGGAGCACCTCACCCTAGGCAACTGATACTGTTGAGTAGGATGAAATGCTGCTTGTGGGTGACCAGTGCTAAAATATGGAGTTCTGTACCTGTAAAAGAAGAAGGTACTGCTACATATTTAGGGAAAACTCTACCGGGCCTGTGAGCATGATGGAAGGCATTAGTTATGTAACCTCATCAAACTAAAAAAGTTTCCTGTTTTCTAGATTTGAGTTGGTTAGTGTACTGTGTATGCAGTTCACACTGCTTGGTTGTGGCTTATTGGTTTCCCTGGCCACTGGCCACCTGGTATTCCCCTATCCAGGTATGATCCTGCTTAGGTAAGCAAAAGTTTCCAGTAACACCTGAATATCTGCAATCTATTCTGGCAGAGAGAGAGAGAGAGAGCCCTGTTGCTGAATCCTGATGTTGTCACAAGGTGCCTCGTTTCAGACTAAGAGCACTGATGTAGCTGAGCTTTTCTGTTCCTTCTCTCTGTTGAACCTTTGGAATGGTGGCTTATACTGTAAAAGGAAAATTAATACTTGCTCAAAGGACTTCTACTGTAGTGAGAGGCAATGCATATGGCCTTGTCGGGAAACATGACTGTCTCCAGGTCAGCTAGGTTAGATCTGGGAAGGGGAAGTTTCAAACAGCCCACAGAGGGGTGCATAGCACCCGCAAACCTTTACCCTGAATTTTCAAAGGGGATTTATATGCAGAAGTCCGCTTTGAAAGTCTGTGGGTTGTTCCCGCATGCGCACCTGCGCAGGACGTTTCGCATTTATACGTATACTTTTGAATGTGGAAAGTAAACATGTAAGTATTTTCTCTGCTCCCATCTCCACCCTCCCGAGAATGCCTCTTCCTAGGGCAGGTAAAAAGTATGCGGGAAATGGATTTTCATGCACGCTCTTACACTTCGCAGCTCCCTAGTTGATTTTCCAAGCCCCGCGTACCTGCATAAAACGGCGTTTCATGTGCACAAATTGCTTTGAGAACCGGTCCCTGTAGTCTGGAAGAATGTGAACTGCTTTTCATTGGATTGCGCAGCCACGTCGCCTGAGGAAAACGCTACAAGCAAGAGAGAGCTTCAGTGGCTTTCAGCTCCACACAGTGAGTGCATGCTGCAGATCAGTCTTGGAGATCGGATCGTCAGGTTTCAGAGCTTGCTGCTCTAATTGCTCGACTAAAACAATAAACCTAGGTCTGGAAAAGTGGATTTTGATACTGTAATTTGAGGGGAAATTACCAATGTATTCTGCTGGGCAGTTTTAGATCAGGATATAGCTAGACCCCCAAAGACAAAAGATATTGGGTGGGGAACACAGACAGACGTGGTAATCTCCTAATCCTACTTTTCTTCAGAAAGTAGGCTAAAAAATGCTGATCGTTTTGAAAAAGGAAATCAATTCCTCACATGTTGGAAAAATCCAGGCAGTACTAGCAACAATCTTTTTTATTTTTGTATATTTTTTTGCCACACTTAAAGTGGCAGCTCACATTGGGGCCGATGCAATACAGTGCGCTCAGTTGAGCGCACTGTATAACCCGCAGTCGGACGCGGCTTAAATAGGCGCTAATCCATCCCCTAATGCAATAGGGGGATTAGCGCCTATTTAACGCGCATCTGACGTGGAGTGAATGAGAGAGCGCTCATCACAGGCTATTACTCATTCACTCCAATGCAAAAAAATAAATGTGCGTCTCAGACGCACACTTATCGCTCAGCTATTAACGCCTGCCTGGAGCAGGCGTTACTAGCTGAGCGCATTAAAAAGAAGTACAGAAAAGCAGAAAAAACTGCTTTTCTGTACTTCTTTAAAAGTAAAAAGAAAAAAAAAAGCAAAAACCTCAGCCGGCTGCATTGAAGACCGACGCCGATATGCACGCGTTAAGAAAGCGGGTGCTGAAAAGTCATCGCCCGCTTTCCACATTTATTATAGCATTAGCCCCATTGTTTATGTAACAATGACAACCAAGGTCACAAGGACACATCAAGCTAATTGGGTCACTGGAATAGCTGAATATCCTAATCTGTCTTTTCCCTGTTATGGCAGGTGCTCATGCACCGGGACAGATTATTTCCCAGCTCTGGGGCAAGGCACTCTAAACTCTAGAAGTAGGCTAGCTCTCAGTGCTAGGGAGGGGAAGTTTGGTGTCTTCTAAGGCCTCAAGGATTGTTCTGGGCATCAGGTTTGCATTGATGTTGACAACTGTACACCAAGAACTGGCCACCAACTCTGTCGGTCTCCGTATCCCTGTGCTGATCCATTCAGGAGATACATTTTTTCAGACCACCCACACAGCTGCAAAGTCTGCAGGTGCTTTGCACCCATTTACCTTGTAACTGATTTTCAAAGGGAAAATAGCCTATGAGTTGAAAGTTTCTTTGGACTTTGTACCTGCTTTTTCTGTGGGCAAACCTTTGCTGAAAGCAGCACGTGGGCATTTGAAAATCCAATCTTCATGCATTGTTTCCCTACCCAGCCCGGGCTGAAAATATGAGCCCGGTGGAAGACTCTTCTCAGACAGGCCAATTTAATTGCCCTCAAAACCATCTAGTACCACTCTCATAGCACTATATTACCAAGAATTAAAGAGGAAAAGAGGCCTCGATGAAGCACATTAAAATTTCAGCCCAGACACCGGACCAACATCATTGGAATATTGTCAGGTCTACTGTGGCAGAACAGTACGAAACTGTGTTTTGTGCTTGTGGGAAGCATAATTACATTTTTAGTAAATTAGGGAATCAACCTTTATTTTGTTACTCTTCTTGTGACATTTCGCAGTAAAGACATTAAAATGTGTCTCTTTTTATTATTGCATAGAAGAAGGTGCGGCTTGATTGTTTATCAGCTCGCTGCCTCTGGGTTACTGCAGTGTGGCATACTACTGCTGGATCTTGGCTGATATTTGCTCGCTGTTCTATGGATTTGCTGTACCGCAGGGCAGCTTTGTTAGCACTGGCGCACCCGGCAGACAGAGAGAAACCAGCATGCCCCCTGAGAGTTGCCTCAGCCAACATACCCCAGAGAGTTGCTTCTGCTCAGAAAATAAAATAATATCTAACAACAGCTGCTGCCAGGGTGTGCTGGACCAGTATCTAAATGCCAGGTTTAATGGTTTAACTAGGAAAATTATACAGGAGGTTCCTTCAGCAGATGAGAGTTAAGAGGGGTGGGAGATATGGACAGGAGATGGGCTGTGAATAGATGTCAGGGATACAAGTGAAATGTTTTAATATTGGAAGGGATATTGTGAATAGATGTCAGGGATACAAGTAAATGTTTTAATATTGGAAGGGATATTGAATGATAAGAAGCAAGAGTTAAGTCAGTCTGTGAGTCATATAATGTTAGGTCTTTAAAGGATGGATGTATTATTTGTAATTAGGGTTTTTTTTATTTATTTGGTAATTTTATGGTTTGATTGCGTTTTTTGTTTCTGTGGATTTATTATTGTTTTGCATTTTTTTGGCTGTATTGTGTGTAAGTCACCTTGAGTTGAACATAGAAAAGGCGATTCAAAAGTCAGCATAAATAAAGCTAGGGAAAACTGCAGAAAAGATGAGAAAAAAAAACCTTCCAGTAATGCTTCTCTCATCTGCTAAGACCCAGAATATAATCAGTCTTTTTTTTTCTCTCTCTCTCTGCTGCCAACTCCTTGTGGAACCTTTCTAATATAAAGATTTTAGTAACTCCTTGCGGAAGTCTCTCCAGTCTGTACCTTAACATCAACCTTGGTTTATCGTTCTTCAGCATGAATGTCTGGGAGCTGAGCTGAAAATGATGATAAAGGTGTCTTAAATTGAGTGAGGAGAGAAAGAGAGAGGTCTTTTCTTGTATGGTTTATAAAAGCAAAATTTTTTGAGGATGCTGTGTGTGTGTTAATTAGTGATCTGCCCCCGATATCTTATTGAGGGGCTCTCGTCAGCTCTTTAGTTTTTGTTTTCGGACATTAATTTAATAAAGGGCTCCCAGGAGCTCGCTTTCAGCTCATCACTGATATGAATGACTGTGTGTTAGGTGTGTGTTTATTTCCAGGCATGTTAGAGCCTGTCTCTGAGGGAACTCTTTCTTCCCCAGCTGTTACATTCTTCTCTTGCCATGTGCCTTTCCTTTTTTTTTTTTTTTTCTTGTCTAAACAAGGCCTCTTCTCTGTTTTGTTTTTTTTGCAGCATAAATCCTGGCAGAAGATTAAGACGATAGTGAACCTTCCTATCATCAGTCCATTTAAGAGACGCTACTCGTGGGTACAGCTGGCTGGGCACACAGGTGAGAGATGAAAGAGCTGGCAAAATGTCACTTGTTTTTCCCCGCCGTGACCTCAAATAGAACACTGATAGCCCAACGCTCAGGAACTTGGCTGTCAAGAAACCCAGCTTCTGGTGGCAGACTTTTAGCTGTTCTTGTTTTTTTAATTTACATAGTAACATAGAGGTCCATATTCAGAAGCCATTTAGACGCATAACGTAATAGTTATCCGTCTAAATGGTTTTACCCTCCTATATTTGAATCGGTTTATTTACTCTTTCGGATAATAGAAAGACTAGGGGGCACTCCATGAAGTTAGCATGTGCACATTTAAAACGAATCGGAGAAAGTTCTTCACTCAATGTACAATTAAACTCTGGAATTTGTTGCCAGAGGATGTGGTTAGTGCAGTTAGTATAGCTGTGTTTAAAAAAGGATTGGATAAGTTCTTGGAGGAGAAGTCCATTACCTGCTATTAATTAAGTTGACTTAGAAAATAGCCACTGCTATATTACTAGCAACGGTAACATGAAATAGACTTCGTTTTTGGGTACTTGCCAGGTTCTTATGGCCTGGATTGGCCACTGTTGGAAACAGGATGCTGGGCTTGACGGACCCTTGGTCTGACCCAGTATGGCAGTTCTTATGTTCTTATATTTAGTTATCCGGCTAGAATTTAGCATTTTACACTAAACAGTATCTTCCAGCATTACTACCTAAGTAACACTGGAAGCGTTACGTAGGTAATGGCCTACATTACACTAGAAGAGCGATCCCGACACAAAGAAGAGGGGGCCACTTTGGGAGGTAACAGGTGGGTGGGAGGGTATCAGCCAGGGGTGGGGGAGGGCGGATGAGTTGGGACAGAGGAAGGACAGTTAAAGTACTTTTAGCAGAGAGGGAAGGGGGAGGCCTGGGCCAGTGGCTTTCATTGGATGAAAGTTTTACATTTTTTGAGCTTTAAAGGTTTGGGCCAGCTTGTGGGAACAGCGAGGGGGAAGGGGGTACATACATGTGGTGGGGGGAAGTTGGGCGTCGGGCCGGGAGGCCTGCTGCTCAGATTTTAAAAAAATATATTTTTTTTCTAAGTAGCAAATTATCCAGCCACATGAGATCAGATAACTTTAGGCCTAACCGTCCATATTCAATCACTGGCTGATTAGGGTTAAAGTTATCCGGCTATGTGTAGCCGGATAACTTTAACCAAGTATATTCAGCGGGATGCTTATCCTGTATACATACTAGACAAATTATCCAGTTAACTGTAGTCAGTTAACTTGTCCTCTAAACGATTGGCCTCTTAGTAAATGACCCATCTGCTCCATCCAGACTGCCCAGCAAGGTTTTAGGGTTGTAATTGCTGCTGCATGCAGGTTACCCCCATGCAGAAATGTTCCATCTAAAGTTACCACAGGTTACCAGGTTTCCTCATTTCCATACTGTGGCCACGTCTAGCCCTCTACATCGTGGGTTTAGTAGTTCTGTCTCTTCCATTTGCACTACAAATACCAAGGAGGTGTCAAAAAGCCAGAATTGGCCTAAAGTCATCCTTCAGAAACTGGGTCACTCAGTGCTAAGCGAGCCTCAGGGCACTCAGTGCGGTTCTTTTACCTTGCAGAATTTGTATAATTGCGCATACTAAAGCAGCTCGAGTTTAGCTTCCAGGACTAGAAGGAAACAATCATTTAATGAGGCTTTTTGAGACTTGGTTTGCTGCTGAAGTCTCTCGCTATGTGCCAGATGTTGAGTACATCTGCTCTACAATGATATTCCACCCATTATTATTTGTAACACAAAAGGGGAAGTCACATTGGGGACTTTATTAACTATATAATCTCTCTGACTTTATATTTTTAGGAAAAATACTTAATAAAACAAGCACAATGATTCTAGTAAAAGAAAGAAGCTTGGTGCTTTTGCTCATCCTACCTATAATTACTTTGACAGGCTCATTCTCTGGATATGATGATGATGTAGGGCTTTTTCTCATTTGCCACCTCTGGAAAACAGATCTTTAGAAAGACCTATAGATCATAGATGTGTAGGACTTCTGTTTTTAGATGTTTATAAATTGGTTTATAAATACGGTTCTTTTGAGGGCAGAAAAATTGGTATTCACTGGAGTTTTTGTGGCACAGGCACTATTGCTACCTTTTCTAACATATGCATTTCTTAAGCGGCTGAGGAGTCCTCAGTGTGGAAAAGGCATAAAAACAGAGTGGAGGATCCAAAGCAGGCAAGGAGGGTGAGGGTGCAGGTGAGAGAGTACTAAGGGCAGTGTTTATCTAAATAGCACTTATTTTATTTATGACATCGGGATGTGTTATTGGTGTTTATCAGTTAAAATCTAAAATAAGAATTTCTAAATATAATTGAGAGCACAAGGCACATCTTTTTTTTTTTTTTATAAATGAATGCATGCATTCATTTGAGGTTATTTTGGTGTGGGTATCTCTTGGACATGCAAGGACCTTGTTGTCATCTGAAATGGAAAAAGCAATGCTGTGGTGTTTGGTTTTTTTTATCAAGAGGCTCTCACCAACAAGATATGCTTCCTTCTCATTAAATAATTCAGCGAGGGCACTTGTCCATGCAAAAAAGAGCGTGGCATAGTGGTCATGGCCGAGTGCAAAATGTCAAGCAAACCCGAATGACGGTATATAAAAACCCACAAAAATGCGTGCTTTAACGTTCTTCTAAAGGGCTGGCAGAATGGGGACTGCCCCCTAGCAGAACACTTTGCTAGACTTATGTCGTCCATGGAAAGGAGCGCAACAAACTGGGAACGTAGTAACATCACCGTACGTGAGTCTGGATGCCAAGAAACAGCTTTCAAGACTGAAAACAGCCGTGAAAACAGACTAATTCCGACAAAAGGTGTGATCCCAGCTACTGGCGAGAATAAACTAATCCACTTAAATGGGTGAAATCCCCATAATATCACTACTAAATACTATGATCCGTCCAATCAAACCACATTGGATATTCTGATACTAAGACTATAGTCACATAAAATGGGGAACATTCAAATTTCAACTACCCGGCAATAAAAATTGTTTTTTTTAATCTGTAAGCCATAGTCTCATCATAATTACCCCTTATGTGCCACATTCTCTCATAACCAGAACATTTTTTTTAATATTTTCATCTATACATATAAAATGTTCTCTTGTGATCATTTTTATCAATACTTATTTATTCTATTTTTATTTATTTATTGTAAGAGATTCTTCTATTTTACATTTCATTTATATATATATATATATATATATATATATTTATATTTAAAAACATATCTTTCAAAAAAACTTGTGGTGATGTCCGTATACTCAATAGTGGTGATTCAATCACGGTAATCTAAACCGGGCTGATAATGGCATTGCAGGTTGATATCTAAATATTGAGGCAGCTTTGGATGTCAATCTGCAGCTCCAATATCAGGTTTGGATTACCGTGAATGAATTACCGCTATTGAGTATGCAGCATCACTGCAAGTTATTTGAAAGATAAGCTTTTAAATATGCATATAAATGAAATATAAATAAGAGAACAGCTTACAAGTATTGATAAAAACGCTCACAAGAGAACATTTTATATGCATAGATGAAAATATTTAAAACATCTTCTGGTTAGGAGACAACATGGCACATAAAGGGGTAATTATGATGAGACTATGGCTTACCAGTTAAAAAAAAATTGTATGAAGGTAGTTGAAATTTGAATGTTCCCCATTTTATGTGACCAGAGTCTTGGTATCAAAATATCCAATGTGGTTTGACCGAACAGGTGATACAATTCCCCTTATTCTCTACGAAATGCTAACTGAGGCATTTAATGCCTTTCCTTGCTGCTGTCACCCCATCATGTCCCTTATTAATAGAGTAATGATACATTCTCAAACATTTTCTACTTGAACCTTTATTGAATGGATAAAAACAGCCACAGCTTTTCTTCAGCATGAAATATAACCTTAAAATATAACAGTTGCGTATAGAACTTTTGGTAACCCTACCCCTCACCGGCCTGTGGGAGCTCTACTGCATGCTAATAAAATCTAAACATAAACAATGTTTGATGATTTGCTGTAATCCGCCGAGCATGACAAAGTCAGTATAGGCAGAATATAAATATTTTAAATAAATAAATACAGTTGTAATCGATAACACTGGTGAGGCGGCCCCCCTTCAATTTTCTGCTTCATGACAGTTGGTAGGCCGGCCACATTACACTCTGTGAATGCCATTGGCCCAGGCCTGTAGCAATGGCCGCTTTGTGCTATGTGCGGCTGCTTCACTTTTCCATGGCCTCCCTTGCAGCCTTCCCCAGGCCACTCCTACCATGACCCTAGGTAAACACATTTATTTAACCTGGCATCCTGATAGGCCTTCCCAGACCAGCCCTACCATGGTCTGCTGATAACATATTTACAAGCATGACCCTTTTATGGCCTTCCCCAGACCACCCTAGTTATGGTCTGAGGAAAAGTATTCCAGTCTGCCAAACAAAGGCACCAACTGGCCCAGACTGGCATTTGAGCATCCCTGTACCGGTGTGGCTCCCTTTTTTGTGCCAGGGAGGGCCTACTATTGGAAGGACCAGTAACTCCTTATGTAGTCATGTGCTCTCTGGTCTTTACTGGCATCCCTGTCCCTTCAGTGCCCCCTTTAAACTTTCCCTAGGACCCCTATTGGTATCCTTTCTCTATTGGCTGCCCTGCTATCTTTTCTCCCCCCCCCCCCCCCCCAATCTACCTTTGAGTCTGTTACCAAGCCTGTCCATTCCCCTATCCTGGCCCTCTCCCCCACTTTTCTGTCTTCAGTTCAGGACAGCCACCCAGTTATGTGGCCTACGCCCTGACTGGCTAGGTCTTCTTTCCTTCTGTGCACAGGTTTGTAAACACCCAGCCTCCGTCAGCTTCAGAATTTGCTGACTGACAGGATTCCCTGCCTGGGTGAAGCCTGCAAGGCCACTTCTCTTTCAGCCTAATCAGAGATTGCTTTGCCTTGAAATGCACATTTTACCTCATGCTGTTCAAACAACTGAAAAGCCGCAGGGGTTACAGTAACTCTTGAGGCACACTTTGTACTAGTTAGTATTCAGAGATTAGGTTCATGTTGCAGCCCCTGGAGCAGGCTCTTGGCCTTGGGTTCCTGTTTAATGATTCACTAGGGGTTGTCTGCAGCCCGCTGTGCACAAAAACAGGTATAAACCAAGCCTCCTTTAGGAATGCAATTTGTGGAACAATATAAATTATAGTCTTTAGAGATACTATCATTAATATAATGTGAGTGCTGCTCAGTACTTCTGCACCATCAGTGCAAGCGAGGCCTTTCAATGTTAATGATACAGTTTGGACCTCTGTAGATCTTTTATTTACCTTAGGATTCAACTTAAAGGGACAAGGCCAGGGGTTGATCCAGCCTTCCTCCCCCTTGACCACCATATGCTTCCGCCTACCCCCCTCTCACCAAAAAGACTGAATCCAGCCCTCCTCCCCGTCTCGTCCCCCATTATTAGGCTGCCTTCTACCATCATCACCATCTCCTGGTTGTTGATTGATGCTCTTTCCTATGCAAAATTGCACCTAGAACCATGTGACTGCGATTAAAAAAAACAAAACAAAAACCCAAAACCACCATCATGGCCGTGAGCCTCCTGCTGCACTACTCCTTCCAACAGAGTCCACGGCAGCCTGGCAGTGCCATTTCCCCGAACATGAGGCACATTAGAGAGTAAAGCAGAATGCTTGTGCAGCATAACATGCTGCTGCTTCTCTCCGTCCATCCTGGTGGCGACTCCAGTCCGTGCCTGACATTCGACAGCAGAGAACACAGCACATGCAGCGGTGCACGTGCGTTGTGCTGTCCCTGGTGCAGGTGGCAGTTGACAGCAAGGTGTCAGTATTATCCACTGCTTTAAATTTTATTGGTCAGGTGTTGGGGGATGTCGGTATGAAACTGATTACAGAATCACATAATCTGGGTATTATGGTGGACTCAAGATTGACATTAAAGTTCCACATAGATCTGCTTTTTATAAGCTTAAGGTAATCAGAAAATTAAAATCCTATGTCTCATATCAAGATTTTAGGTTGGTGGCCGACAGCCTACAATAGTCTCCTATCAAAGGTAAACTGTAAAGATTCATGACAGTATTACCCATCATTAAGACATTCACATTAGCTTCCTATTCAGCAGAGAGCAGCCTTTAAAATATTAAATGATTATTCATAAAATTGTGTGTGCTAATAATCTAATTTGTTTAAAAAGTATTTACAGCCTTATGCTCCCACTAGAGGTTTAGCATCAGCAGATCAGAATTTTCTGCTTGTTCCTTCACTGCGCGATTATACATTGCAAGAAACGCGCTCTAGAGCATTTTCTTATATGGGACATATATTATGGAACGGATTACCAAGAGAATTGAGAGCAGTACATGATTATTTATAGTTCAGAGAAAAATTTAAAGCATTTCTTTATCAGCAGGCTTATGATTACTTAGGATTTTATTTATTTGAATTGAATGTCACTGTATTGTGGTTTTATGTTACAGAATGTTTTATATTATGTAAGCTATCTTGTGCTTCACACTGAACAATTATATTCTGCGACTTCCTATACAATAAGACTGTATAAATAATAATGATAATTTAAAAAATCCAATGCCTCTGGAGTCTGGAGGCCCAGCCACCAAGGAGAGCTCCCACTGCAGATGACCAGGTCAGTTACAATTTGTAGGGGGCAATACCTCAAAACTATGTCCCTGATTATATCAGAGGTGGCCAACCTTTCACATACCAAAATTCTTGAAACCAAAATGCATAGTAGCAGAGTGCCTCATCTTTGGGGTCAACTCTGGGGTCAACTCTGAACTTTCTCCTCATCACCAGCAGTCTCTCTTTCTCTCTCACAAGCCCCCAACCCTGACCCCACCAGTCTCCCTCTTTCAGTCCACTCTGGCTCACCAGTCTGTTTCTCTTACTTTCCCAGGTCCCCCCCACCCAGGTACCACATCCTCCCACCTAGGCTCCACCATTCTCTCTCTCTCTCTTTCTCCCCACCACCTAATCTCTGAGTTCTTCCTAAGTCCCCATTTAATCCC
Source organism: Rhinatrema bivittatum (assembly GCF_901001135.1). Lineage (NCBI taxonomy): Eukaryota > Metazoa > Chordata > Amphibia > Gymnophiona > Rhinatrematidae > Rhinatrema > Rhinatrema bivittatum. The sequence goes on from NC_042618.1 coordinate 106,452,942, forward strand.
CCAGTGCCTGCTCTCCCCCTCATCCAATTGTCAAGTCCCCCTCATCCAATTGTCAAGTCTCCACTCAGTCCCTCGATTCTTGTTCCCTCCCCGCCAATCACAGAGTCATCACACTTCCCTCAACCCAATTATCTACATCGTTGCTCTCATCTTCCTCTCCATCAAGCCTTTGCTCGCCCCTTGGATCTTGAAGCTGCTCCTCTTGCCTGCATGGCCTCTCCCTTCCTAATGGCCTGCTTCTCTACGCTCCTCTTCCTCTGAGCCAGACCAGTAGGAGAAGAGGGCTGATAGCCTGGTGCTTCTAACCCACGGCCGCTGTCCCTCCTGCATGATTCAGGTCATATATTTGTGCCTGAAGGAGTGGTTAGAAGGCCTGACCCTGACCTGCCGATCTGGCTCCTAGGAGGGGGAGATCACCTAGGGAACAGAAAATGCAGCACCTGGCTCTTTGGCCCCACATCAGGTGTTTTTATTTCCTTTCCTCTAAAAAGGAGACAGGGCCTTGGCAGAATTCTTCTTCAGTTCCACGGGCACATTCAGAGGAGGATCCGTGCCACAGTTACACTTTTCTTTAGCTCACAGGCTGCATCAGAAGGGGGGGGGATGGGCATGCAGGATATGTCATTTCACCCATCCTCAGAAACCTACATTGGCTACCTGTAAATTTTAGAATCCTTTACAAAGCAATTACCCTAATACACAAATCCATCCATCACCAACTCCATCTCAGCCTTAAAATACCCTTCAAACTTCATTCCTCCAATAGGCCAATTAGAGATAATCATAAAGGTACTTTGAATTACCCCCCTACTAAAGCCTCACGCCTTTCCTCGACCAAAGACCGAGCTTTTTCAATAGCAGGTCCATCTATTTGGAACAACATTCCTTCAAGCCTCCGACTAGAACCCTGTCTCATTACATTCAGAAAAAAACTTAAGACGTGGCTGTTCCACCAAGCCTTCGATGATCCTCCAGACAACCCTTAGTCTTCTTTATCCACACTTGGACGTAGAAGATTAAAGTCTTACAACCATTCAAACGAAGAACTCTGGCACTTACTGATTAAAGCATCTTTTGCTTTAATCCAAATTCCTTTTGGACTATGCTTCTTTAATTATTTTTTGGCCTTTAACTTCCTTCCAGCTCTTAAGCTTCCCAAGTTTTTTACTCCTTGTTAAATGTAACTTTATCTTATTCTCTTCTCTTGTTAATTACTTTTATTTATTGCTTCTGTTATACCCTTGTTTTATGTAAACCGATCCGATATGGTTTATTTACTATGAAGGTCGGTATAAAAAGTGTTAAATAAATAAATAAATAAATGTCGGGGAAGGTACTGCACACCCCAAAAACTGGCCCTGGTATTCACCCCCCTTCTCCTTGCCTAGAGCCAGTACCAGGGGAGGCCATGGCTGACCCTCCTCCCCTCAGTAGGCACAGAGTGGGTTTCTAATGCATCCTTCAGTATTAATCCAAACAAGGGGCACACCCTAATGATGAAAGCCAATGTTCAAAATACAAAGTGGGTCAGAACAATTGACTGATATTAAATGCACGTATTCACACCTCAGCCAGGCATATAGGAATAAATCAAGCCACAGTGTCAGGATTTCAAACAAGCTAGGAAGATTACCATGTAAATTGGCTCGCTGGTATCCAAAAGCATCATAAATACCTCACAGTCTTGCATGTTAACCCTCCAAACACATCAGGAAAAAAACGTATTCATCATAATACACCGGGGATTTTAGTGCCTTCATGGAAAATCCTGCTGCAGAGGTGCATAGGAAGTCCCAATCCCACAAATGTAGATTTCTCAAACCCATCATAGTGATGCTGATATGGCCATGTTTCAACTCATAAGCCTGGATGTATCAAGGGAGCTCTTTTCCTTGATATGCACCTGAGCGCCCGGCTGGACGTCCAAGATCACGGCGTGTGCTCATGCGCTCATTCACCATCGCCGGTGAGGGCTGCTGGAAGCCGTGCCTCGCATGGGGAGCGCCCGATCCACCCCGGGCTGCTGAAGCCGCTCTCGCTCTCGCCGCCGGCCACCCCCGGGAGGAGGGGAGAGAGGACTGGGGTTGCTCCAGAGACCGGTACCCATGGACGCGGCCAGGGCAGGTGAGCGGGGGCTAGGGGAAAGTTTGCCCGATCCTGAAGCGTGGCTTTCCCGGTGCGTTGGATTTTAGGTTGGGCAGGCAAGAGTTTAGGCCGGCTTATACTTCTCTGATCCTTTTCTTTTGCTTTAAGTTGGGATCCACTTCCTGGTACCTGTCATTTCAAATGTCATTTGAAATGACAGGTACCAGCGCACCCAGGATACTATATAGGCGCTGTATAGCGCTCTATACAGTAAAATGGATTGCGCTTCTTGGACGCGCTTTGGACGCGGCTTGCATTTGCATGCTATTTAAATACTATTTCGAGCGGTATGTGATCCGAACTGTGCACGCGGCAAACGAGCGGGCGCCCGGCACTGCCGCACTTTTTCTACCGTGTCCTTACTGTATCGGCCTGAGAGTTAGCTGGATAGGTTATCTGGCTAACTCAGCTCCTCCCACTTACGCCCCTGATTTATCTGGCCAAATTTTAGCCGGATAAAACGTTATCCGGTTAGAATTTAGCTGGATAAGTGCCCAAATATTAATTTAGCTGGATAATTTCTGTTATCCAGCTAAATGCTTCTGAATATGGACCTCTTTATTTCTACATATCCAGATGCACAAACATGATAGCTGTGCTATTTCCTGTAATGGTAATCCTGCCTTAGCTATTCCTGTTATGTATTGAATTAATAAAGTTTGGATGCATTTCCTAAACTTGTAATTCATTCTTACTTAGAATTTGTCAAACGTGGAGGATCATCTGATTCAGGTATCATTTTTCACACATGGTGGGTGGAAGTCATAGTAATTGTTTGCAATAGGTTCTTCATAAATACTGTGATACATTGTTCTCCACCATTTTAAGTTGCTTCTTTGGATGAATGAAGTGGGTGCATAATATTTTCTAAAGGCTTAAAACTCAACATGTTTGTTTTGCAGGGAGCTTCAAAGCAGCTGCCTGTGGAACAATTCTGAAACGCCTCTCGGAGAATGAGAAGGTGTGTTTTGAGCTACTGATGAATGACTCCCTGTACTGCTGTATTCCTGCCTACCATGGGGTGGTAGAGAGAGATGGTGAACACTACATTCAGCTGGATGATTTACTCACCAACTTTGAAGGGCCCTGTGTTATGGACTGCAAGATGGGAATCAGGTGGGACTTCCTAAAAACTGTTCCTGTTTTGCATTGACCTGCATTAGTTTGCTGTAGTATCTTCCAGGGCTTGCAGTGGACATTGTCTTTGACTTTGGTGAGGATTGTGAGAGACTCTTCCTTACTAATAACCAGAAATGCAGGCTCCCACTTCATTCGGCTTATTTAACTGATTTGTTAATTTTCTTGGCTGTAAATACCAATTACGTAATCTGTTTTATGATTTTCTGTATTGTGGGGTAGATCGACAGTACAAAAACTGAGCAGAAACCAGCCCTGCTTTGAATTAATTTCTTGTTGATAGATCATATAAAAATAATTAACTAATGGGATCCTCATTTACCTTTAATATATGTCAGACTAAATCCTCATCTTAATGAATTCATCCCTGAAATAAAACCCTTAGGAACAAAAGTGATGGAGCTGTGAAAATCAGGAACACCAGTTCATGAGGGATCTTGGCTGGGCCAGCCTTGTGGCTCAGAAGCCATGCTGCAAACCACAATGTGAAAAGTCCCCAGTTTGTTTATTTATATATACTGACATATCACATTAGTTTATATTCAGGGACTGTAAGTATTTCTCTATCCCCAGAGGGCTTATAATCTAAGTTTGTACCTGAGGCAATGGAGGGTAAAGTGACTTGCCCAAGATCACAAGGAGTGACAGCAGCACTTGAACCCTGGTCTCCTGGTTCATAGCCCACTGCTCTAACCACTGGGCTATTCCTCCCTGAGTTGGGTGGTCTGCTCCCTGGATTACAGTGTTCAGTTCTCTGTTGGGGAGGGCATTGTGGTCATCATTTAAGGGTGACACCAAGATTCAAGGCCCTTGATTCCAGGATTCTGGAAGGAGCCCTCATGTATGGCCCATGGCCCAGGACCATTGCAGTGAGCAGACTAGGTACATTAGGGGGGAAGTTATACAATATAGGAAAAAATTCCCATGTGGATGTAAATGAGGGTTCATAGCACCAGAATTTCAATCCTGGTTCAGACTGAGCAGGGAGGAAATTGCCCAACAAACAAACCCCTTGGCTAATGGAATAGTCTGAGAAATGTTTTAAACATGGAGTATTTAGACATTCTATCGGACCACAATGTGTTTGTTGTAAAGCAAAGCCAAAACTACTTAGGAGGTGCAATGATCATATCTGCCAACCTGTCAAGTCACTAATTAGTGATAGTTTTATGCTCCCCCCCCATTTGTATAAAGGTGCAATTCTAATATTTAAACAGGTGTTGCCACTGAAGTTTGTTGGAGGTTAATGATGCAGTTAAAGTGACCACATACTTATAATAGCGTTACATTGTAATGAGTTGAAAGTTATGGCTGAAGTTTTGGAGTGGAAGACTTTTTTTTCTCATATCCCATCCTAGCCGTATTCTCCTCAAATAACATGTTCCGAGGATCAGTACGGTTTGAATTTGTGAGCTGAAGCAGTACACAACTGAGCTGAAGCAGTACACAAACAGCTGAGTGTTTCTTGTCTGGCATATCTAGGAGCAACTTTGATGCTGATAGAAGAGAAAGTCACTTGTCTTTACTTTTGGGAATAGAATGCAAGAGTTATCCAGAGAAGACTGCAGGCTTAGAAATAGTAAAACTATGATCATCAGTGTACAGAGGAACTGGGAATCTTCATAGAGTACCACAGCCAATGCGGATAGGAAACAAGGCTCCAGGGTTCTTCAGTATAATTTGCTAAGAGAAGGACTGATGTCTCTCAGAGACTGATCTCTCAGAGACTTATAAAATTGCTAATCCTGCTGTAAAGATGTACAACTAAAAGAGCTCTTTGCTTCCAGTTGTCAGGTGTGTACCCTTGAGATAGTGAATGTTATAAAGGATCTTTCCAAACTGTGGCATGCAAAGTGAGAAATGATCCTTCACATGTAGATTCATGCTAGTCCAGAGAGGGGAAGGCAAGGACTCGAGCTGGGACATGCCTCCAAAAATTACAAGTTTCCAGCCGCCATGCACAGTGCATGTTCCAAGAAACACCTCCAGTAATTCATGTGAGCTGTGAAAAGAAAGACGTATTACAGGTTGTAGTAATTTTGTGGAACATGGCATGCTTGTCACGTTGTCGGTGTTCCGACATACAGATCGATACAGTATAGTGCGGCCGCGGTTACCCCTGCTCCTAACTCACCTTCTACTCACTTTCCGGCCGCGTTAGCCCTTCCCGCGATACACTATCCCCTTAACTCATCCCTACCGCCTCTTAAAATCCCCGGGTAACCCCCCTTCCGCACGCGGCATGTATATTAAATGTAAACGAGCGAATTAGCTATTCCCTCCCATACAGTAACGCGCGCCCCGACTATCGCTTTTTTACCCTGCCGTTTTGCCGCGCGTTACCCTGCTAACTTACCGCCTACCCTTACCCCTGCGTTAGAGGCAGGGGTAAGGGTAGGCGGCAAACTTTCCCCCAGCCCCCGCTCACCTGCCCTGGCGCGTCCGGTCTCCGGTGCAGCCCCAGTCCTGTCCCCTCCTCCCGAAGAAAACCCCTCCCCCCGAAAAAAAAGTAGCAAGAGAGCGAGGGGAGAGACGGGCAATCCTACGCTCGAGCCTGCCAGTCCCTTGTCCTCTCCTCCCGAAGCAGGGCGCGAAAAGCAGCCTTGCTTCGGGAGGAGGGGGCAGGTTTAAAGCGACGAAGCGACTTACTTTTGCAGCCCCCCTCCGGACATCAGCGACGACGACCAGGCAATCCTAGGCTCGGGCCTGCTAGTCTCTTCTCCTCTCCTCCCGAAGCAGGGCACGAAAAGCAGCCTTGCTCCGGGAGGAGGGGATAGGACTGGGGCTGCACCGGAGACCGGACGCGGCCAGGGCAGGTGAGCGGGGGCTGGGGAAAAGTTTGCCGAGCATCGGAGAACATAACTGTCCACTTCCTGGTACCTGTCATTTCAAATGTCATTTGAAATGACATTTGAAATGACAGATACCAGCGTGGCCGTGAAGCGTTAGGCCACGCACCCAGGATACTGTATAGGAGCTCTATACAGTAAAATGGGTTGTGCGGGCCTAACCTTCGCCTAACGCTTTGCAGACGCGGCATGCATTGCATGCAATTTGAAGAGAGTATCGAGCGGTAGGTGAAGAGAACTGTGCGTGCGGGGAACGAGGGTGCGCCTGGCACTGCCGCACTCTTTCTAACGCGGCATAACTGTATCGACCTATTCTTTATAGATCTGGAATGTATCTGGAAGATGTATTTCTGATCTGTCAAGAACTGGTTTCTATGACTTAATGTTCTGGACCTATGTTTATCACCCCTTCCCCATTTGTCCTTTCGTAGCTAGCATTTCTAAAGAGAGATTCAGTCAATTTAGCCTCTTATTATTTCCTCTTCCCTTTCTGCTACCTTTTGATCTACTTGGTTTTTCCACACTGCAGCTCACATAACATTAGGGAGAAAGGAGAATCCAGTGCTCATCTTCATTCACTTCTGGAAACCCTGCACTGTTCTTTTCGTTGAGATACTAAACCCTGCTTTTGGTGGGAAAGGAGTTGAATAAAGAACCTCTGAGGATAGGAGAAGCTCAGTTTTTGTCTGTTCACTCGTGAAGCTCCTCACTGCTGCTTTAACATTTCAGCCTATGCACTTGAGACAACTCTTCATGGAAGCGATCTGTGATATATATATAGAGGGAGTATGACTTTTCATTCTGGTGTTTGGAAGTCCATAACTAGTTTCACTTTATGGGTGCCTGGTGGTTGATATTCACTGGAAATGCCCCCAGCTTCATCCCTATTTGCTTGTGTTGCAGAACGTATCTGGAGGAGGAACTGATCAAAGCTCGTGGGAAACCAAAACTGCGCAAGGACATGTACAAGAAAATGATTGAAGTGGACCCTTTGGCACCCACAGAGGAAGAGAATGCACGAGAGGCAGTAACCAAGCCGCGGTACATGCAGTGGCGAGAGACCATCAGTTCAACTACTACTTTGGGCTTTAGAATTGAGGGGATAAAGGTAGGCAAATCATCCCACACTAGGCGATCATGCCTTTCCAGTAATAGCCTGTCCTCATTTCCATTATGCAAGCCATCCTGCTCTTGCGATGTCTACAGTTTAGTTGAGAAACTTTGTTTTTGGGCAGGCAAGCTGAGTTTGCAGTCATCTGTTAGAGAGAGAATCAGTTCTCAGGAGGGAGATACCGGTGTGCCAACATAAAGTAACTATTTTGGATTTAAAATTTGTTAAAACAGCAATGTGGTTGTTAAGAGATGATACCTTTAGCTGCCCAATGAATGTTTCACATGCAGACTTTAGGGACTATGAAAATCCTTTCTTCAGTCAAAGAACTGCAGATGAGGCTGAAATTCTTACATAGGGAAGAAAAGTACAGATTATATGGGATTTTGTTAAAAAAATAAATTAGCAAATCAGCATGAGGATAAATTATGCAAAGTCCTTGCTTATTCAGAGCTGTAATAAGTGGGGTCCATGAAGTTGTACATTTTTCATTAAACAAATTAAGATAATGAGATCCAGCATATTTATTTTCTAAGTAATTGATAGCTGGAAGAGCTATAAGCTAATGGAAAGGTTCATATGTGGACACTTTTGCTGTAGTGATATGACAGAGGCGTTGAGTTAAATCAAGGACCGTGCAGACCCATTGCAAAACAGTGCTTCCAAAAAATATACACAAACTCCAAATAATTTAGACAAGTATAAAAATGGACAACAATCTGTCAGTGTCCAGTTATGGTGGCGGCCAAGCAGCACACATGTACATAGTGAGCAAAGGCAGGGTGGAGCTGCTAGAGCAAGCTCCCAAATATTTATTTATCAGATTTCCAGACCACATTCCCAGCCTCAAAAGAGGTCACCCAAAGCAGTGTACGGATGTTACTTTACTTTGCATGCTTTTCTTTTACTTAACAAGGCCAACCTTTCCATGACGTTTTGTGGGCTTTCACTGGTATTTTCATATCACGTGATATGTCCTGTTCACCCTTCTCTCCAGTGCAATAGCTATCTTCCTAAATGTAAAATTCCCATGTTCTTCTACTTTGAGGGTAGCTTTCCAGACTGTCAGCCTTGTGTCCTGGGTCAGAGAGATGCTGATGTGACTGTGGCTTGTATTCTGATGCTTAGTGGTATATGCTAAACTGTTTGCCTTCTACTCTTTTCTTGGGTGGTGTTAATTCTGATCCTGTCCCCTGGGGCTAGACTCACTCCTTGTTAACATTCATCCTGCAGAATGAACAGGGAGCGTGTACTCATTAATGCCACATTAAGTAATTCTTCTCTGGGAGGTAGTTTCTCTCTTGCATTGTTTACATAGCAACGTCGTAAATGACGGCAGGTAAAGACCAAAATGGTCCAACCAGTCTGCCCAGCAAGGTGTTTAGGGTTTTAACTGGCACTACATACAGGTTACTCTATGTTCTCATGCAGAAATATTACTCCAAAATTTTCCAAAGGTTACCCCAGTTCCTCATTTCTATTCTCTAGCCTCTAGGGATCTTCTGTGTTTATCCCATGTCCTTTTGAAATCCATTACTGTTCTTTCCTTCACCACCTCTTCCGGAGAGTGTGCCAGGCTTTCACCACCCTCTCTGCGCAAAAATATTCCCATTTTTCCTTTCAGAAAGAACGAAAATGGCCTCATTCATCGTGTTTTTAATGCACATCCCTTTGAAATACTAAGCAGAGTTAGAAAAAAAGTCTTAGCTTCTCCTACCTCACATACGAAGCTGCTCCTCATAACAAACATTTTGCTCCTCCTATATCACAGAACTCTTCCTTCTGTAGTGGCTGTGAAGTCTCCTCCTAGCAGCCTCTCTTCTCTGTCCCCCATCTTTTGAGTTTTGGACTGGGGCAGAGTTGGTATCCTCGCCCACCTGCACTCCAGGACCCTTCCCCGAGGGCCCTCTCTGCCACTGCCTTGTATTCACAAGATTTTACCATTTACTTTCTGCCCCTGGGGGCTTGTGGTTATTTAGCTGCTGTACCTGGGTCCTCTCGTTTTGACCACCTTGCCCCTGTACTTTTAAGCGCTACATTAGTTTCCCATTCAATTCAAGCTGTTGTGACTTTTTCTTTTGTGAGGCACCATTCTCTCTACAGCCTGCCATTTTTTTATTCCAAAAGTAACCAGCAGCTTGATTAAATGAGTTTTGTAGTCTTAATTCCAGACTTAAATTTGAACATAAATGGAAACTATTGCACGTTCAATCCTGAAGTAGTTCCACAGTATGAAAGAACGAGGAGTGAAGCCCAGACTAACTAATCCAGAAGTGTGTGAAAGCAGTCAAAGAGTCGCTGTTCTATCATTGAGCATTCACGACACAGGGCCATATGCACAAAACGTTTGGCAGGCATACAAAATGGAGAAATCCCTTAGGACATGTGGCCCATGATAAGGTAAACCAATATTGGAGGAACTGCAGGTAAACGAGTCGTGGAGTTTTATATTCCTTTTTAGTGTGGTATAGGGATTATGACAGAACGTTTAGTGTTGGGACAGATTTTCTTTCTCCTGTGTTTCCAGAAAAATGTCCCAAATTTTGTGGGTACATTAAGGTCAGAGCATTCAGGACAGAAATAATTTGCCTCACCTTTAGCCCCACTCTAATCCCCCACTTTTTCTCCCTCTCTCTCTCAGCTTGATTCTTGGTCTTCTTTCCTTTTTTCTCTCTTCTCCCATAGACCAGATGGAAAAAGAAGAATGGCACTCTTCCAATCCCAGGCTTCTATTTAAGCCACTTTTTGACCTCCTCAGGGGCTGTGCAGCCCTTACTGTTTGTTGTGGATTGAGAAGTTGTAGCATTTAGTTATAAGTTCTCATCTGGAAGAGTTTACCTTCTGCTCCCTATATGCCATATTTGGACTTTAGAGGGCGTGCGTCATGTGTTTGGAGTGGAAGCTATCATTCTGTAGGTGGCAGTAGGTTTGTGGTACATGGATGTTGAGGATTTTTTCTGGTACCAGTCTAGCCCCGTCTAGTTAATCAGGGTCCAAACCAGCAGTGACTCCAGGAAAATACTTATTGTGAAGCAGAAGTAACTCAGGACTTTTCAGAGATAGCATGCAAGGATACTTTATTTGGGAAACTAGAATAGAACAACTATAAAAATTATACATGTAGTTATATGCTCCTATAAATAGGGATTGTGCTGGTGTGACCGGCCTAATAGGCAGGGGGAAGATGGAGACCGAGGCTCACTAACACAGGTGACATAACTAGGGAATGTTAACCCCTTGCTGTCTGCTCTGGAGAATGAGCTTTTGCTACTGGTCCTCCAACTGATGTGTGTTTTTAATTTGTCTTATATGAAAGTGATAGCATTTAGAAAAAATAATGTGTGTAGTTATTTGCATGAAGGAGTATCTGAATATAAAGTTTGTAGTTGGATGGCATGCACGATAAAGTTCTGGTCACAAGCAGCCCAAATGAGAAGAATGTTGTGAATGGATGGAAGCTGGAGAAGGGATTTGATATTACAAGTGGGCATGTCTGTGGCTTTCAGTGTTGCCTCGAATGCAGTAGATTGGTGCCATCCTTGTTCCGTATTTTAGAACACACAAACCAAGTGAGATGTGGTAATGTTGATGTTACAAGTTGCATTGCATTGCCTTTGGACAGCTTGCATATTTGCAGGTATTCCTTGCAGGCAGCTGTTGCATCCTCATGGGGATATTGAAGTTGAAGCATTCCACATTTATGGTTGCTAAGGTTCTTACTTCTGGTAGAGGCCCAGTTTTAATAAAACCAGCTTTGGGTTTCCTTTTAATGAATGTCGGGTTGTGTTCTTCTGTGTTTTTGAATATTGCCACCAATCAGAAATAAATATTATAGGGTGCTGTACTAGAGCTTAGAATGATTTTATTGCTCTCAGATACATCCAGGAACAATCTGCCAAGTTATTTTATTTATTTTTTTTGACCTGGTAGGTTCTTTCTGCTCCTTCTGGATTCCCACCAGCTCAGTTGGAACTGGAGCTAGGATCTGTTGCCATGAGCCTTCATTTGAAACTACCCAGGGATTTTTCTTAGATTTTATAATCCCCTACTAACTCACTCAGCCCATTCATTGGAGCAATTGTTGTTGGCCAGGAGCCAGGCACTAGGGCTCTTTCTGGAACTCTGCAATTGTGGATCCAAATTCTGTCCACTAGAAGTCAGGATGTGCAATGACTGGGATTCACTCCCCCTCAGGGGCTGTGAATGCTGCCTCTACAGGATTAGTTAGCGCCTATACAAACCCGTGTCCAACTGCAGGTATACAGGGCGCTCGGCTGAGCGCACTGTATTGCATCGGCCCCTTGGTGAGCTGGGTTTAAGTACACATAGTCCCAGATTATCCCGGTAGTTTAAAGTCTCTTTAGCTTTACTGTATCAAACCACATCAATCTCAAACTCATACGATAAGAAAGCAATTTTCTCCTTAATCCTCCTGCACACTGCTCACAATTGTTTCCTGCACAGCCTAAGCTTGGCTGTGCCCTATGAGCCTGGTTCCCTAAGAACCTCCCACCTCCTTCTGCCACCTCCCACCGTAGTCTGTTTGTGCAACCACATCACCCTATGGTAGTGTTCCACTTAAAACTCCTGACCTGCAGTCTCCATGAATGTGTCCTCTTTTGGAGGGGTCTCCATTAATCGTCTCCCAAGTCCATTGACTTCAGGTCGTCCTCAGGGCTGCTCAATGTCTCCACTTTCTGTGTCTCTTCATCCAGGTTCTAGTAGAGCTCCTTCCTGTTCCTGCCCTGCCCCTCCTTCAGGCAAGCTCTCACTCTTCTCCGACCATGCCCGGGCCTCTTTCATCCTCTCGATAGGGAAAAGCCTGCGAAGATCTTTCCCCTCCAGAATCCCTGTGCCTCCTGGGAGTTTGGCACCCTCCTATTCTGATTTCTTTTACATACAGGATCTCCTTCCAGGTTTTCCTTACAGGTTGCTTTCTTGTATTCACTAAGAGAACATAATGCCTATCACAGTGGTTAAGTGCATCTTGTCTTGGAACAGATTTAATGCAGGCACCTTTCAAAGAGGAAGTATTGCCAAAACCTATTTTTGGAAGATAGAGATTCCTTGCTGCCTTGCCCTGGGATCTGTTTCCCCTACTTGACTCCCCCATCCCACCCCTCTCCCCATCTCTCTCACACACACACTTTCGGCTTGTATTTCTGTTTTCCTAATAGCTGTGCAGAAAATGTTGTTTCTTTGTTTTCCCTGTGAGCTGCCATTTTAGTTTCTTATTTCTCCGTTGACAAGCAGGGCTGAGTTGGTCATGACATGTGGGTGATGCCAACTGATGACGCCTCGCTCCAGGAGGAGCAGCAGCTCCGATGCCCACTCTTATGCCGGTGCTTAGGGCTCTTGCCCGTTGGCGCCTTCCTGAGGTCCTCCAGTTTCCGGGCCTGGGTGACATGCGCCCTCCGCTGGAGTGGTTTCCCATATCATGATCCAGGCCCAGGCGTTTGTTGCACACTTCATGGGTATCCATGATCGACATCCAGCACCCACAAATGAAGGCTTTGAAGCTACTGATCGCAGCTTTCTTAGGCTTCGGTTTTCCCTTTGACATTTTGAACTTTTTTTTTTTTTGTAGTACTTAAAAGTACTGTTCAAGGGTTGCTGAGGTAGTTTGTGAAAAAATTCACTGCAATGGTGGTGGTGGGGGGGGGGGGGCAGAGACCTCAAATACTAAATTCTCAAAAAGGGGATTAATACACGTCCTCGCAAGAGCTTAAGGATTCGCAAGGCAGACTGCGTGTGCTGGAACTCACGCACATGCTCAGTAAGATTTATTGAACCCTGAGAGCTGGGTCTGTTCGGGTGTGGTTGGATGCTAATTCATCCTGCTCTCTATGGAGAACTAGCAGGCCGATACAGTACAGTGCGCTTTGGCGGAGCGCACTGTTAGCCCCACGTTTGGCTGCGCGTTTTCGATGTGCTATTTTTACCCCTTGTACAGTAAGAAGTAATAGTGCATCAAAAACGAAACTAATAGTGCCTGCAACATGCAAATGCATGTTGATGGCCCTATTAGTTATTCCCGCACGATACAGAAAGTAAAATGAGCAGCCAAGCCGCACATTTTACTTTCAGAAATTAACGCCTGCTCAAAGGCTGGTGTTAATTTCTGCCAGCACGGGAAAGTGTACAGAAAAGCAGAAAAAACTGCTTTTCTGTACACCCTCTGACTTAATATCATAGCAATATTAAGTCAGAGGCCCCAAAAGTAAAAAAAAAATCAAAAATTTAAAAAAAAAAAAATTTAAATCGGCCGGTGGTCCGCGGGTTGGAAGACGGACGCTCAATTTTGCCGGCGTCCATTTTCCGAACCCATGGCTGTCAGCGGGTTTGAGAACCGATGCAGGTAAAATTGAGTGTTGGCTGTCAAACCCGCTGACAGCCGCCGCTCCTGTCAAAAAGGAGGTGCTAGGGAAGCGCTAGTGTCCCTAGCGCATCCTTTTACCGTGGGCCCTCATTTGCATACTCGATCGCGTGACCAGGAGAGTGGCCTGGCCACGCATTGGGAGAGCGGGTGCTCGCCTCGGAGTGCCTGCTCTCCTGCGAATTTTACTGTATCGGCCCGTAGGTAAACAAACTTGTTTTCCTGTTGTAAGGATTTTTGCTGTGCTCAGTGTGCTCCCTGGTAAGAGCATACAGATTTCTTCAAAACAGGTTCAAACAATTTGCCGAAATTGGGAAAAATGTTAAAGGTTCATTGACTTGGCTCTCCGAACATTTTTGTAGAAATATGAAAGATTTGAAAAATTTGCTTTAAATTTGAAGCAGATTTTGTTGGATTGTATATCCATCTCCAGTTTTATTTTTTAATGTGGAATTAATTGTATTAAATGCACTTCATGTTTTTCAAATTTCTCACATTCACAGGTAAAATTCTGATTAATTTCCTTTACAGATCTGGGGAAAAATCAGAAAACTATGTCAAACTCAAATCAGGCCAAAATTCTCTTAGTTTGATTTGATTTGACTTCAGATTGTTTGCATATCTCTACTTATCAGTATTTTGTACTCCTTATGACACTTCCTGGCTTTGAAAATGCCTTGCTAAATTATCAGTAACTATCACAAGTAGCCACTTTCACTAAAATGCTTACTTCCGCTAAACTCACTGTGAAATGCCATGATGCTTAGAAACAAAAGTGCTTCTATAGAGTTGCTATTGCTGACACCGGCAATGCATTCTGATGAAAAGTACAGTGCTATGGTGTCACAGAGAGGTGCATTTTGGGATACATCCTAGCACCACTGTGAATGAGAAGAAGGCAAGATAGTCATGCTCATCCTGAGGCTTAAAAACTAGTGGGCCGATACAGTAAAACCCGCAGGAGAGCCAGCGCTCCGAGGTGAGCGCCCGCTCTCCCAACGCTCGCTCAGGCCACTCTCCTGAGCGCGCAGTAAAAGGAGGCGCTAGGGACACTAGCGCGTCCCTAGCGCCTCCTTTTTGACAGAAGCGGCGGGTTTGACAGCCGATGCTCAATTTTTCCGGCGTCGGTTCTTGAGCCCGCTGACAGCCACTGGTTCGGAAAACGGACGCTGGCATAATTGAGCATCCGTCTTCTGACCCGTGAGCCACGGGCACATTTAAAAAAATTTTTTTTTAATTTTTAATTTTTTTTTTTAATTTTTGGGGCCTCCGACTTAATATCACTATGTTATTAAGTTGGAGGCCCCCAAAAATAGGAGGCTTTTGGGCAGGCGTTTAATTTTTTGAAAGTAAAATGTGTGGCTTCGCTCCACATTTTGCTTTCTGTATCGCGCGGGAATGTCTAATAGGCCCATCAACATGCATTTGCATGTTGCGGGTTGCTATTAGTTCGGGGAGGGGGGGTTGGCCGCGCGTTTTCGATGCACTATTACCCCTTACTGTATAAGGGGTAAAGCTAGCGCATCAAACACGCGTCCAATCCGGGCTAACAGTTGCGCTCCACCGGAGTGCACTTTACTGTATCGGCCCGAAGGTAAGATAAAAAAATCCCCAGACAGAAAATGTCCAGCTGGAAAACTGTGCCATTTGCTGCTCTTCTAAAGTAAGGAGCACATCATGTGCTATCTGCGCAGGTCATGCTTTTCATTTAAGGAAAGGCAACCCAAACATTATTCATAAAAGATAACTGATATCAAAGCAATATTTGTGTGTATTAAAACACCTCTGCTTCATCTGTTCAGTTGTATGCCCTCCAGCCTTAACCCCCCCAAAACTGCCACCTGGCCCCAGCTCAGTGTGATAACCTATTACACGGGAAAACCAGTCGGAAATCCCGTTTTAGCAGAGGGTGTTTGTGGCGTAGACCAGGGGTTGCCCAACTACATACGGCCCGTGGGCCAGATATAGCCTGCAGAGTTCATTTGTCCAGACCACCATGCTTTTCCTTCACATGGTTGGATTCAGCATATGAAAGAAGTGGGTTGTTGTTTTTTTACTGTGTGATGGCAGCAGAAAGGCTGTCAGTGTTTCCCAGGCCCTGTCAGCAGAAGAGCTGGCCCGGGTGGGGCGGTGGGGCCATAGAAGGGATCGCTCAGTACCAGGCAGGGAGATAGGAATGCCTTCAGCTATTGCGGTGGTGGTCCTTACTGAGCAGATGAGGATGCCTTCGAGGCTGATGAGGGTCATGCGCTGTCTGGGGTGGGAGGATATATCAGGAATAAATAAGAGGGATTCCCCCACCCCCGCCTCCAGGAAGCCAAGGAGCATGCCCCATAAGGAGGCGGGTTAGGACCGCGAAGCATGCCGACGTATCCTTTTCCCACAGTATTAATGGGTTGGAAGGAAATGTAAACAGGTTCAGCCTGGAATTAGGTTTAAACCAAAAAAAAAAGAATGAACAGGTATGAAGTAATGACTTAAATCTGGGGTTGTTCAGACATGTTTGAATTAGTGGCATGTACTAATTAAATTGCTTGTACCTATTGTGCACTGCTTCGGAGCATTCAAGAGACTTTCCAGAGTCGTCTTTTATCTGTACAAAGGTAACAGCAAACATATATTCTCTCACATGCACTATTGTGTGGATACTCACAAAAACGTGGTGAGCGTCTCACACTGAGAAACAGAGAGAGCATGCACATTTATACAGTGGCCACTTAAATATAGGCAGTAATCCCACACACCCGCCTAATTGGTTTGTAAATTATCTCTGCATACACACAACAGAGGAGGAAGTTTATGGGCAGGCACCCAGGCTCTGCGGTTTCTGTCCGCAGAAGGGCTGGGCTAATTAAACCTTATGAAATTCGCCCTTTGCAAGCCAGAGGGGGAAATCTTTCTGCTGCAGCTGTGGGCGTTCTGAGGGATGCGGGGGAAACCCTCACATAGCCAGAGCCTTAAGGCAACTTAAAGTCAAAACAGGAAACAAGGGGCTTCTCAGAGCTGTTCTGTGAAACTCCTCACGCATCCTTTTAAACACATTTCTCTCACACTGGCCCATCCGAACGGATATCTGAAGCACTACTAGGGAACTTCCTTTTCAGTTTTTATTTCTCACTGACTTTTCTTCCGTTTTTGTTCATTATAATAAAAACTGATACATTCCAGGGGAAAACAAAATAAAAAACCGAAAAGGAAAGTCCCTAAGTATTACCAAGGAGCACAATTTTGTTCTTCTGTTTCTCTGTTTTGGGTTTTTTTTCCCTAAGCCCATCTTTAAACTTGAGCTTCTCTGTTTTGTTTTGTTTTGTTTTCATTTCAAATTGCTTTGCTCCGGCCCTGCTTCTCTTTTGTAGCCCTCTGTATCTTTTCCCTTTGCCCTTTCCACCTGTCTGAGGGATGCAGCTCCACCGGGAGAAGAGAGGGACAAGATGGAAAGGATTTGGCACGGGGAGAGTGGGAGAAGGAACGGGGTGAGGGGCTAATTCCGTGTGATGGGAACTATCTGATCTACATCTGAATTCACAGATTGACTGACTGAATGGGTATTCTTGTTTTTCACCAAGAAAGCCGATGGGACCTGTAACACAAACTTTAAGAGGACAAAAACACTGGGAGCAGGTCCTGCAGGTGTTTCTGGAATTCATCGAGGGAAACAAAGGTATCCTGGTGAGTCTGCAATGTTTCACTGGGGAAGATGGCTCTTTGACCCCTCTAGCCTGAGAGAATTCCTTCCCATCTGCTAAAACTCATAGGCCTGCACAATCCTAAGGAGTAAGCCACCATCGATATTATTAATTTAGCTCAGTCTGAACTATAAATGTAAGTATGGACCAGCTCAGTAACTGACAGGCACCATTATTATGAATGCATTATATATCAGATTGTGTGCCACTGACTGGCAGGGATTATTAAACACAGTACATGTCAGCAGTTGGGAAGCATTTGGCCCATCCATTCTGTCCTGTGTCCCTGCCTCGCTGGAGTTTCATGTTGGCTGACATGGCTCACAGGTTTTGGTGTCCTTGTTTCTTTAGCATTGGTCAGATTTATGTATATGTTAATACCCTGCTCCCTGGTAAAGAAATGCGCAGTTTCGCTGTTTGTTGTGACACTGCTGAAAGGGTTCTAGTTTTGTTGGGTTCTGGAGGTATTTCTTGCACTTCTAGCCCTGCTCTCTGCCGCTGATGAAGCGGGAGAAAGATCTGCAGCTGAGGTGTTTGCGAAGGTTTTCCCCCTATTAATCCGTGTCCCTCGTAGCCCAGCCATCACAGCAGCAGTCTTTTGGCCCAGAGAGACAGGTAGATGGTTGTTTCCTGCAGAACCTGGCATAAGTGTGCTCTTCATTTAGGGGCAGATTTTCAAAGACCTACGCGCGTAAATCCAGGAGGATTTACGCGCGCCGGGCCTATTTTCAAAAGGCCCGGCGGCGCACGTAAAGCCCCGGGACACCCGTATGTCCCGGGGCTTACGGTCTGGGGGTATGGTGGGGTAGTCTGGGGGCGGTCTGGGAGGCGTGGCCAAGGACTCTGGCACAGGGGGATCGCGCGCCGGCAGTTGGCCAGCGCGCACAAGTTTCGCCTGCCTCTGGAAGGCGTAACTTGTGAGATAAAGGTACGTTTTTTTTTTTTTTTCCAGGCTGGAGGGCGGGGACAGGTAGGGGGAGGGAACGGGGGAAAGCCGGCTGTTCTCCCTGAGGGCTCGGCGCGCTCAAGGTGCACTAGTGTGACCCCCATGCATGCGCACGACCCCTGATTTTATAACATGCACGCGGCTGCAGGCACATGTTATAAAATCAGGCAAACATTTGTGCGGGCCGGGTAGCGCGCACAAATGTACGCCGCGCGCCAACCTTTTAAAATCTGCCCCTTAGCTTAGTAAGTGTTGCTGCTGAGTGATGACTAGAGCTCAACGTCCACCTGGGAAACAAATACTGCTTTCATAACATTTGTAGGTCACAGGAGCAAAAGCAGATCCAGGAAACAAACTCTGATCTTCCACAAGAAGTGGCCTCCTGGGAAACCAGGGTTCAAATCCTGCATGTCCCACTGATGCACCTTGTTAACCTTGCAAAAGTCACTTCAACCTCCATTACCTCAGTTACCAATTTACCCTAAATGCATTATTAACGCATGGATAACGCCTGTGATAAGAAAAAGGAGTGTGTTTAGGGAAATTTTAGAATTACTGCACCACGCATATTGGTAGTATTGCATGGTGTGGTAAACCTTTTCTGCCCTGCAATAATTCCTATTTTGCATCTATGAGAGAGAGAGACTATCTATGAGGCCTTCCTAGTAGTAAAGTATTATATCTCTATAGGAGGGCCATCTTAATAGGTCGAGGTGAGGTGTTGATGGTGGTTTAGGGGCCAGTTTCTCACGTTAGAGTGAGACATACGAACAGCACAGTACACCTCGGTGAAGATTTGATGTCATTTGGAGTGAGGAAAGTCTCACAAAGAGGACATTTCTACTAAGTTCTCTCGCCCTAGCTTGATTGGCTCTATAACAGGGTACCTGTGAATCACAGGAGAACTCCAGAGGAGTACCGAGCCATTAGTCTGGAGGTTGATGGATCTCAAATTTGGATCAGGTCTATCACCAATTCTTTATTGGTGGCCACCATTCATCAGTGTACTCTGTGCAACAGAAGTTAATTCATATGGTTACATTAACCCTGCCCCCAAGAGCTTACTGTGAGCACAGGGTAGCTTGCTTAAGATCCTGCAGGGAGGGGTGAAAAAAGGTAATCATACCAGGGTGTTTAAGTTGCCAGCTTTTCGTGACACACTGCCAGTCTGAGTGTGCTGCTGTGGAAAATGCTCAGTGCTTACAACACGCAGCTCTCTGGGAGATCACAGTTTATGGGACAGCTGTACAGTCTACAAGAGTTCTGGAATAACCTGTGAAAACCAATCACCATCATAGAATATTCTTCTAGAAATGAGTTGCCATTTGTACTTTGTCCACCAATTATTCTGTCTTTTTTAGTTAAATAATCATGGAGTCCCTTAGGTTGAGAAGAAATTTAATAGTGAAAACTGCAGTTAGTAGCAATTGCTTGGAATCTTAAAATGACTTTAGGTGAACTCCTCCACTGCCTCTGTCCTGATTAATTTCAGATGTTTGTTCGCTAAACATGTAACAGAAGTTATGGAGGAGTTAGACTACTAATGTCTGTTCTCTCTTTCTCCTTCAGAATAAATATGTGAGCAGACTGCAAGAACTGAGGGCCATTATTGAATGCTCTGAATTTTTTTCGGCATCATGAGGTGAGTTTTTGGGTCTGATGTACCCAGGCTCCTGGGCTGATAGCTGACCTTTGCTGAGACTCTAAGGAGAAGGAGAATGATAAATTGTTCCTGTTGTTTTTTTTTTTTTACAGCTGTCTTTCATTTTGTGTCTTTGGAGAGTGTTTAGTTATGCCCAAAATTACAGGAAAACTATAGCTCCATGATCTCTGTAAAGTGCTGACAAACTTTATGGAAATTACTAATACTCATTCTATCTTGGCTAAAATGTCCCTCTTAAACTGTTATGACATTTTTAAGCTGCTTCCTTGGATTTCTAAATTCCAGAAAGTAGCCATATTGAGGACCTCTGTCACAAATTACATCACACATCTAATTGGTTAGTGCTTTGTGATGTCCTCTGTAACACTACATTGCATAAATGAGGTAGTTTGTGACTGTCTAAAACATGGCTACTCCCAAGGGCTCAGGGGAATTGTAGGAAGAGAAACAGGAATTTCAAACATAACAGTTTAGAACAGCAATGCTTAATCAATACAAGTTGTAGGGTTGGAAAAACATTTTTCCTTTTTCAGATAATTTGCTCTTTATTTTTAATTGTTGCTTTCCTTTGCTCCTCTTATCCTCTAGGCACTCCTCTGGGGACTTTTTCCTGCTTCCAAGCACTCTCGCCTTACTTCTAAGCACTGTATTCCTCCTTCACCTCCCCATGCACACTCTTATTCATCCCTCTTCCACACCCCCTCAACTCCCTGATCCAGCAATAGGGCCCCATTAACCACAGCCACTCCCAGTAGCAATCCTCTTAGAGGTCTGTAGCCTGGGACCTTTTTTTTAACTGTATTTAGCAAGGCACAACAGCCTGTGACTTTTCATTGCAGAATACTACAGACATTTGCCATTGCCTTCTGAAGCTCCACAGCACCCTGGTGGCCATCTATGTAGCTAGGCCTGACTCTGCTTAGCATCTGGTGCCCATCTATGCAGCTAGGTGGCCATCTATGCATCTGGTGGCCATCTATGCAGCTAGGCCTGACTCTGCTTAGCATCTGCTGACCTAATAAGGTCAGACTGTCATAGGCCAGCATTTCAGAGTAGGTTGATTTAGACACTTATTAAGCAAAAGCTGCCTGTCGTTTCAGCACCCAGTGTACTCACAGGATTGGTGATCTCTGTTCCCAACTGTGTGCATAGCACAGGTATGCACAAAGCCCTTTGCTTAAGCTGCAATGTTGCATGTTTAAATATGGGGCCAATGGATGAAAAAAGCAACTATAGCATTAAATACAGCAATGTATCGTAGAAGCTGAGTACAGCACCATGATCATTAGGGAGCCAACCACTAATTGGGGAATTCCATGTTTTGGGTTGGTGGTGGTTTGCATAGTTAAAGAAAATAACTCACAAACTGCAAAGCAGTTAAGATCTTTACCCTCCATTTTAGGACTTCCCTTTATTTTGAAAAATTTCCAGTACCTCATTTGCATAGTTTCGAAATAAGAATAGCATTGAAATTAGGAATGAAGAATGGTCATTTGATTCCCATGTTGCATTACGGGTGATGATATCACCCTACAGAAATTGGAAGGAAATATATTTAAATACTAGCACAGGAAGAGAAATCTTTGGAGAGATGGTGTTGGTGCAGTAATTGAGATGAAAAGGGAAAGAATCTTTGGAAATGGAAGACTGTAGTTGCCTTCTGGGGAAAGATCTATAAAGCTGAGAAAAATATTGTTTCTGCTATTGCTTGCTTGCTCTGTAACAGTCCAGACTCCTATGTACTGTATGTTATTACAGAAATATAGAACAAGAGACCTCAAGGCCCATCTCATCTGCCCCCTTCTCCCTTCCTTCTACAAGAATGCAGAGCTTGCTTTATCTGTGACTTCACACTCACATATCACCTGTGCTTCTTGTAGGCTTTTTTTGAATCCTCTTGCAGTTTTTTACCTGCATCCCCTTCCCTGAAAGGCCATTCAATGCATCCATCACCCCCTTCTGCAAAGAAATGCTTTCTTTATTATTCCTAATTCTACAATCCTCCGACTTCACATTCTAACCACTTGTTATAGAACAACAGAAGTGGCTTTTTACGCAGGATACTGAGAGATCGCACACTCGCCTACAACGGTTGTCAAACATAACTTAGGGAATGTAAGCAAATTGGAGCAGCAAAATGAAGAAAAATGCACTGAAAATAAATAAGGCCTACAGATTTATTGAGATGCTACTGACACAAGTAAAACAGAGGATAAAAGCCTCTTCCTCTCAAGCTGCATAAGCAGAGTTTTAGGCAGAATATTAGGGGCAATCTTCAAAGTACTTGGGTATTTTTACTGCATGTCCTTGCAGCTGATTTTCAAAGAGAAACTCACTGGGTAATTTCTGTTTGAACAATTTCTAGTGTAAAATACCTGTGTTAAAAGGATATGCGCATTTTGCAGAGCAGCCGACCTGTGAGGGAGGGGGGCCAGTAAAATAGCACATGTACTTTTGGAAATCTCATGATGCAAGTTGTTTTACTCCCCTGAAAACTGGAAAACTGTAATCCAGCTAAAACTGCGCACACTCTTGGAAGTCCATGCATACTTATAGCCAGACTGAATAAAGGCTAATTTCAGACAGGTCTATTTATTATAGGTCCTGCGTTTTCATTGGTAGCTCATTTTAGGTATTTCCTTGTCCTCAGAGGACTAACAATCTAAATTTGTCAGAGCAAGTGGCTTTGAAAAACTGACCTTCACTTTCCAGGCTCTTCCCTCTAAATACAATTTAAAGTCTGTAGGCTACCAACCTATAGGCCAATACTGTAAAGTGCGCTCAGCTGAGCGCACTGTTTTAGCCGTAGTTGGATGTGCGTTTTCGACGCGTGTCCATTACCCCTTATACAGTAAGGGGTTTAGTGCGTTGAAAATGCGCGTCCAACCCCCCCAACACTAATTGCGTTCATCACATGAAAATGCATGTTGATGAGGCTATTAGTAATTCATCCAGGATATTGAAAAAAAATGAGCGGCCATTCCCCCACTCAGAAATTAACGCTGACTTGAAAAAGTGTACAGAAAAGCAGAAAATACTGCTTTTCTATACATCCTCCTACCTAATATCCTAGCGATATTAAGTCAGAGGAACCAAAAGGTTAAAAATATTTTTTTAATGTGCCAGCGGGTCAGGTTAGGAAAATGGATGCTCAGTTTACCAGCGTCCATTTTCCTAACCGAGCGTCAGTTTGGAAAACTGACGCTCGTAAAATTGAGCGTTGGTTTTCTGAACCCGCTGACAGCCACCTCTCTTGGGTTTTCTGCTGCTAAGGAGGCACTAGGAATGTGCTATTGTCCCTAGCACCTCCTTTTTAGCGTGACCCCTCATTTAAAATACAGGATCAACGTACCCAGGAGAGGTGGCTGGGTGTGCGTTGGGAGAGCGCCCATTTTCTCGCGCTTCCTACAGTATCGGTCTGTTAGGAACCTTTGTGAGCTCAAGTGCCATAAAAGGCCAAACATCTGGAATTACCTAGTTGACCAGCACCAACATCTGTGGGGCATGCACTTTATCACTGTGGTCTTATTGCTTTTGTAAAACCTAAATTAGAGCATTTAACATTACAAATCTGTGGTCACATGACTATTTTTCCCTCTTAGGTGATTGGAAGTTCACTGCTTTTTGTGCATGACAAAAGTGGGCATGCCCAGGTGTGGCTCATTGATTTTGGAAAGACAACACCTCTACCTGATGGGAAGATCCTGGATCATAGGATCCCCTGGCAAGAGGGCAACCGAGAGGATGGTTACCTTTTGGGAATGGATAACTTAATTGATATCTTATCAAGTCTCGCAGAGAGATGAGCACAGCTTCCACCTGAACTATTCAAATGCACTTTTTTTTACCTCCAGATGCTTTTCACTTGTTTACTTCATGAAATTATCAGTCATGATAGCCTGATGGATTAAGATGGACATCTGAATACAAGCAGTCAGCAAGCCATAGTTATTCCAGATCATCCTTATGGTGAAACAGATTCTTCTTGCAGGAAACCAGAGTGACTCCATTTATCAAAAGGGCGTCAAATTTGGGAAACAGGACAGAATGACTTTTCCTTGGTTCCTGTGGTGGATAAGGAATGATTTTGTATTTGAAAGAAATTTCAAAAACAGCTGCAGTTCTTGCCCTGAATGCACATATCTCTGGATTCTAAGTGGTGATACAGTAAACCAGAATATCACCAGGACAATTTTTGGCAAACCTGATTGAATTCAGAAGGACTATAATGCACCCTATATTTAACTAATTTTTTAAGAGGAGGTTTTATTGTATTCCAGGTGAATTCTGATTGAAATGTGGGGGTAACAGTAGCTTGCCTTGCCATATCAATCATTTTACATTATTGTGAAAAAGAAGTTTAGATGGTGATGACTGGGATAAGGGAGGGAAGGGTGGTACCTATTTTACCCTCAATATGTGCGGCTCAGGATGAGCAGCTTTTACAAGTCAGCACTACTGTTTTAATCTTTTTGCTTTTAACTGGTAATCCTTACATTCACAAGCTGATTTAAACTTCACTTCAGTGATACCATGTCTGAATTATTCAGGACAGGCAGAAGACTGCATTGAGGTCTGTCTTTGAGCTGCACGAGTACATGTGATCTGTGTCTCCATGTGCACACACTAAGCTTCCTGGCTGAGAACTGCTTTTCAGCTTCTCATGTTCTGCACAGTGAAAGAGCTTAGAGAGGACCAGCATGTCCTTTTCCCATTATCGGTGAGGCTTAGGGAGCACACCACAGCTTGAGCTTCATTAGCCATGGTCACCATGCAGTAACTAAGAAACTGAAAGGACCAGCGTTGTGGCCAAGAGGGGCCTTCCTGGAGTTTGTGGATGATCTATTTTCATAAAATAATGTCTCACCAAGGCGAAGGCCTGACATAAGCTTCTCGATGAGGAAATTGCAGCACGCCATTAAGAGGACTAGTTTAAGATGAGCACCATATGACTGTCTTCCACTAACAAGAGCAGGGACTTCAGCTGTGGAAGGGGTTCAGTGTGTCAGTTAGACCTTTTTCTAGGGGATGCATTCACCAGTAGAGCTGTTGGACGAGAGTTTGTCCTCCTTAGCAGAACATTTTAGGCAGGTAGGAAGTGCTGCAACACATAACCTGATCTTGGTAAACAATTCAGGGGTACAGAGAGGTTTGATAGTTCGGATCGCGGTTCCAGTAAGATTTTCTGAAGGTGGTATTATGAGTATACTCCTGGTTATAGAGCACCTGGGTGCGGGTCATTAGGCAGTTTACAAAACATGGAGCCTGATGAAGACTCCCACATCAGCAGGCCGGCATACTAAAATGTAAATTTTTTTCACAAAATGAAAAATTTCACAAAATGCCAAGCAATATGCAAAACTGTTAAAAGCTTGAGTCCGAATTTTAAAAGCCCTGCGCGCGTATAATTCGGGGGTTACACGCATGGCCGGGCCCTTTCGAAAGGGCCCAGCCTCGTGCATACCCCCTGATACCCCTGCACGAGCCGGCAGCTAGCCGGTGCGCTTAACTTACTTCTGCTCATCAGAGCAGAAGTAAGTTAAAACAATAAAACAAACAAAAAAAAAAGGGTTAGCTGGGGTAGATTTAGGGGTTGGGGTGGAGAGGGGAAAAGGGAGGAAGGTTAGGTAGCGGGTAGGGAAGTTCTCTCTCAGTCCGTTCGCATCGCCGAGCGTAACTGAAAAAATCCCCCCCACCCCCCACCCACCCGGCGCATGGAGGAGGCCACCCGCCCGCATATGTGCGCGTGGTCATTAAAATCCGGCGCGCGTGCGGGAATTGTATTTTATAACATGCATGCGCCAACACAAATTATAAAATAGCCCCGTCCATATGTGCGCGCCGGGAACCACGAGCACATGGACGCGCGCGGGGCCCTTTTAAAATCTATCCCTTGGTATAGTGTGTGGAAGTTTTCACAAATGTGGTAAAGGCTTTGAGGGACAGTTTTTTTTTTTGCAAAAGAAAATAACTGCACCTCAAAGACGAGTAGTTATTTTTTTTTTTTGGCGGACTAGAGGAGAGCTTTGGGAGAAGTGACGTGCAGCCTTAAAGGGGCTGTGTGGCCCAAGTGAGGGCATCTTCCCCCTTCAAAGCAAAAGGCCCTCCCATTGGCCTCCCCCCACACTGATCTCTAGCTCCTTGCCTCTCAGGGAGGCCAGCGAGTGCTGTAGCTGCCGAAGACCAACCCACTTGTGGACCTTTAAAACATGTCAGAAAAATAATTCTGCCGCCCCCCCACCCCCCACAGGCTTACCCAGTAGCTTGGGGGGGGGGGAGTTTTCCTGGGGGCAGAGCCATGCGCACTTACTCCTGCCTCTCTGGCTGCCATTTTCAAAATGGCATTTAGTTGACCAGCTCACCCATTTCACTCCCTGACCATGTGCAAGGGATTGAATGGGGAGAGCTGGTCAGCCAGGGCCATTTTGAAAATGGCACCCAGAGGGGCAGGAGTGAGTGGGCCTCATGCCTGACCTAGAAATACTCCCTCCCCCCCCCTGGAAACTATTGGGTAAGCTTGGGGGGAGGCCCTAGGCTGGGGGCATCATTATTTTTGCTAAAATTGTTTTAAAGAGCCTCTTCTAAAAGCCCGACCACTTTAGAGGTGTGGAATGGGCAAATAGGGAATGGTTATTTACCCTTTCAGACAACACTAGGACTAGGGGACACTCCATGAAACTGGCAACCGGCAGATTTAAAACAAATTGAGGGAAATACTGTTTCAGTTAGCGCACAATCAAGCTAAGGAATCTGTTCCGGGAGGCAGTGGTTGAGCACAAAATGGGGTTCAAAAGAGGACTGGACAAGTTTCAGTCCATAAACAGTTATTAGCCAGGCAGACTTGGAAAAGCCAGCGCTTATCCCTGGCAGTGAGATACAAGAAATAGGTCAACTGTTGAGGATCTGACAGGTACTTGTGACCCAGACTGACCACCGTCAGATGCAGGATGCTGGACTTGATGGACCTTGGTCTGACCCAGCCTGGCCTTATGTTCTCACAGCACTTTTTGACCTCCCTGAGGGGATAGCTAGGGATTGGAAAAAATAATTTTTTTTTAATTTATATTCTTCCTTTCATGGCATTTCATAGTGGATTACATTCAGGTTCTGTAGGTATTTTTTGTTTCCCCAGGTGGCTTACAATCTAAGGGCCTGATTTACCAAGGCTTTTCACCCATTCTATGTCTATGGGAAAAGTGCTTTGTAAATAACCTCCTCCATTTGTTCCTGAGGCAATGGAAAGTGACTTGTCTAAGGTCACAAGTAATGTCGGTGGCATTTGAACTCTGACTTCCAGCCTACTGCTCTAACCACTAGGCTACTCCTCCAGGATCATGGTTGGGGGAGGGGGGGGGGGGTCACTGGCCCTCAAGAGAGAGTCTTTTATTTGGAGGTCCCCTCACATGGGTCCTGTGGCCCTTTTAAGCTATGATGAGCCCGGATAGGTCTGCCTGCTTGCAAAATGTTCCTTGCCATGGCTGGGAATGCATGGAACATTTCATGTGAGGTTTGGCATGGGTGCAGATTAGCTCACTGCATCCATTGCAACTTTGCAAAATGACGGCTAACCTGTGGTAAATACTACAGGTTAATACATTGGCTTCCTAGTGTGTATCTCTAGCATGAATAAGAGTTACACACTATTAAAAAGTCAGTTTTATCAAGCAGATTGCTTAGTAATGGCTCATCTGGTCTCCTCTTTGCAGGCCATTCCAGTTAGCTTGAAGCAAAACTACTGCATTCGTGGAAACCTAACCACAGTTTTTCCCTGAGCAATAATCGAATTGAAGTGAAGCATCTATTTTCTGTATGTCGTGCCAGAAATCCAGTACACTACTGATCTCCATACCTTTAACATGTGAATAGCTCCATAGCAGTTCCCTGCATCATTCTCTTAACACTGATCAGCTTTTAACTTAATTTTCCAATTTACAAAAAAAAGGGGAGTTTGTCAGAAGATTTTTTGGTAAGTCTTTTTCTGAGAACGACTGTATGAAGCTGAATTGTAAGCCCTAGCTTATCTGCTTTGTTCCCTGGTTAAAATCCTTGCTTTACACAGTTGCTGCACGGTGAGACTAGAATAAGAAGCTCTGAATGCTTTTTCTGGAGCTGGTATTGCTAGACTTGGGTGACCTCACTGGACTTTTCCCTTTCTTAATAACATTAACTTTATAATGAACACAGCCTGGGACTCATATTCACTTTTGTTCCACACATTTTATACACTTTGATGATAAAACAAATACCCTAGCAGTTGTAATGTTTTATGTGCAGTAATTGAAATGCTGGAGGTAAATTAAATTCTTCTAGTAAAAAAAAAACAACATATTTGTGGAAATCCAGTAATAATCTTAATGGTTC
Organism: Rhinatrema bivittatum; assembly: GCF_901001135.1. Classification (NCBI taxonomy): domain Eukaryota; kingdom Metazoa; phylum Chordata; class Amphibia; order Gymnophiona; family Rhinatrematidae; genus Rhinatrema; species Rhinatrema bivittatum. The sequence continues at coordinate 106,481,216 of NC_042618.1, forward strand.
ATATCATTGAAGGCTAGTGAGTCTTCGCTGTCCCTTTGCTGTCTAGGCCAATCGAAACATGAATATATTTTAGTTCTCTCAATAAGAATCCAAAAGTTCCTATTGTCCAGAACTGCGGAGTGGTGAGTGAATATACCGGACCTGTCAGAACATTACTGGTTCTGACTTGGCACTATGTGCTGCTGGAATTCACTGGATCATGGGAGTGGGAGGCTACTTTCTTCTCGTGTTCTGAACCTCTCTTCTCTGCTACGAGAAACAAGTATCCTGGAGTAACCCACTGATTCGCAATAATCCACAATGAATGGATTTTAAGCATCTCGGCCATCCAATGGCTTTTTATGCCTTCTCTGTCCTTTACACTCCACTTGGTTCGCCTAAACCAGTGCTTCCCAGCACTCTCCTGAAGGTGCATATTCATTATGGATATCCTGAAAACCCGACTAGTTAGGTGCACGTTCAGGAGAGGGTTGGCAAATACTGGCCTCAGCCATAGGACTAGGTTTCAAGAAACCCCAAAGCAAAATATACCTTATAAAGTACACAATGAAAAGCACTGTGTACAGCAGTGGCAGGGAAGGGAGGAAGGCTATATTGCAAAAAAAAAAAACATATATATATTTTTAAGAAAATTATAATCAAAACTGTAGTCCCATTCAGTGGATGCTGAACACTAAGTTAAATGACTGTACTAAGTGCTAACATTGAAACCACACTTGCTGATCATTGTATCTTGATCTTGACTGTAAGGATTGGTCTGCAAGGTGCCAATGTTATCAAATAAAATGGATTTAAAAAAAAACAAAAACTGGAACCCTGAGTTTCGTTTTTATGGTTCAATCGATGAGCCCATACTGCGTCCCGTAAAGATTATCCATGCCTTGGGTTATAACCCTTTGTTTTCAGATTTTCTGAACGTCAATGCTGTGTTGGAATTAAGACATTCAGCGATGGCTGCTTGAGAGTCCTAAAGTAGAGGCTTGTCAGCCAGTTCCTAGCTTGTAACATTTAAGGAAGGGCGGGAAGAATACGCTCCTACATGTACTGCTTATATTCAGCTCCCAATATTTATTTATTTATTTATTTTATTGTCTATAAGTTAGCTTATTCAAGTAAAAATTGCAATAAGATAGTATAGGAGAGGTAATTCTACCAAACTGGATGAAGAGATTGAAATTAAGGCAAAATGGGATGTTTGCAAGGAAGAAAGTCCCAGAGAGGGTGCGGCTGTGTTGTGCTCAGGAGTGGACCCTTGTCCTGGGACAGTGAAGGAAGGTCTCCTGAAAGGGAACAGGAGGTAACTGCCTCCAGGGGGGCGGGAGCACTGGAGGAGACAGAGGCTGTGAAGAGCTTCACCACTGGAAGCCTGAGGTCCCTCGGGAGGAGCCCGTAGGGACCCGGGCCGCTTGGACTTAGGTGGGCCTCGCAGGGTCTCCTGAGAGAATGAAAGTCCGGCGTGCCCACAGACACAGGGGGAGCACAATCGGGTTCAAAGTTAGAACAAGGAGAACCAGGACAGAGTTGGTGATGACAAGGCGAGGAACAGAGCCATAATCTGGAGTCCAAGGTCAGGCAAGCAGAGGTCAAGATCCAGAGGTCAGTCCGAGGAATGGTCAGTAAAGCAGGGGTCAGGTACTGGAGGTCAGACGAGGTCAAAGGCAGGCTAAGGTCTTGCGGCAGGCAGGCAGGCAGGTCAGGAGCAAGCTGAGGTCTTTGAGGCAGGCAGGCAGGTCAGGAGCAAGCTGAGGTCAGTACCAGTAAGACAGTCCGAGGGTACTACTGGATAGACAGACGGACGAACACAGGAACAAGCAGGACGCAGGAACTAGGATGCAGGAGCAAGTCAGGAGCAGAACTGGAACAGAAGGATCCTGGAACGAGACTAGGAACAGGCAAGAGCAGGAACAATGCAGAGGCAATCTTAGAACAAACCGACCTGAATGCCAAGGCAAGGAAGCATAGAGAGAAACTTCCTTATATCGAGGGATCAATCAGGGCGCGCCGCAGAGCTAAGACCCGCCCTTCGCCCTACATGAGACCGGGCGGTCCGCGTGTAGGGGCATGGCTAACATGGCAGAGGACGCCGAGCCTCGACGTGAGGCCTGGCATGCAGTGTAAGGCCCGGTGACCGCCGCAGGACACCGGGGCCTGGAAGGGCTGGCAACTACCGCGAGGGAGGTCGTCCCAGGACCCGCTTTGGAACCATGAACGTGAGCAGGCCCGTGCGCGGAACGGCCACGGGTGTGGCACGTAACAGGCTGAGAACAGAAGTAGGGGGTTCAACAGATCTTGCAAGTAGGATAAGCATATGAATGAGGCCAGAATCGGTAGTGAGAACCTTACATTGTATACAGCAGACTATAACTAGTAAGGGGTGGTAGAGGAGATCTGTAGAGAGTGAAAAGGGGAACAGGTCCTGAAATTAAGAATGAGTTTAAAGTACATTGGCGGAGGAGAAGAGGGAGGAGTCTGCAAAACTGCATTAACAGTAAGGTAAAGCTTGATAGGAATTAATTTTTTGGTGGGACTGAACCAAAGAAAGAAAAGGTTATAGATAGGGGGATGTATGTATGAAGCTTGTTGGTAAAAAGGAGTCAAAGTCAGTGCTAAGTTTGGAAGTGAAAGAGACAAAGAAGCAGCTTTATCAAACATTTTGTTCCAGTCCTAAAACTGCTCCAGATTTATCAATTTTAGAATATCTCTGCATTGTCAATGGGGAAAACACCAGAATAAAACAGGAGCAGATTTTAAGCTGGAGAATAAATTTGACAAATCTGCCTCCAGATGCCACTAAATAGGGAGCATAGAAAACGAGAGAGAATCTTTCTTCTTCATAAGAAACATAAGAACAAGCCATACTGGGTCAGACCAAGGGTCCATCAAGCTCGGCATCCTGTGTCCAACAGTGGCCAATCCAGGCCATAAGAACCTGGCAAGTACTCAGAACAATAATATCCACTCAATGGGCAGGAGAAGAAACAGCACGAGAAAAGGCAGAACAACCTATCAGGCCAATGCAGAAAGGTGCGTTCAGTCGAATGCACCTTTTGCCTGCACTTGGGTGTGCATTTTCTGGATTCAAACTTATTCCCAATGCAAGGAGGAGTTATGCATATAGAAAATGCACATTCCTTAATGGGAGTACTGCTTAGCACCCTCCCAAGGAAATCATTTGCAATGAGGGCATTCTCCTCTTGGAGGAGAAGTCCATTACCTGCTATTAAGTTCACTTAGAGAATAGCCACTGGCCATTAGCAATGGTAACATGGAATAGACTTAGTTTTTGGGTACTTGCCAGGTTCTTTTGGCCTGGATTGGCCACTGTTGGAAACAGGATGCTGGGCTTGATGGACCCTTGGTCTGACCCAGTATGGCATTGTCTTATCTTCTTATGGTCTTATGTTCCCCATACAAAGAGACTGCATCTGTCCAGCGCACCTTCTTTAGAGCTGGAAACTTAACTCCTGACTCAGAGCTAGAGTTTAAGTTTCCAGCACTAAGGAAAAAATAGTAAAAAAGGCAAAAAAAAAAAAAAAAAAAAAGCCTGTAGCTATCTGGCAGGCCGATACAGTAAAGTGCGGCCGCAGTTACCCTGTTTCTAACCCGCTTTGGATGCACAATTTGGACGCATAAGGCGATTCAGCATCCGGTTTTTACCTGTCCTTACCGCTTGCCGAAATGGACGCGTATCCGTCTCCGCCCACCGCATGTATATGATATGTTAATGATCGATTTAGCTATTCCCCTCCGATACAGTAACGTGCGCCCAGATTATCGCCTTTTTAACCAGCTTATTTGCCACATCTTTAACCTGCATATTTACCACCTACCCTGACCCTGGCGTTAGTGTGGTGTTCAGTCAGCTTCCCGCTGCCTTGAGCGCCCGGCTGAAGCCCAGCAGCAGTTCTCTGAATCTGAATCCGTTCTGTCGCGCTGCAGTTTATGCCACCGCACCCCAAAGAGTCATCACTGACTACCTGGTTGAGTTGCCCGCAGCAAAGGAAAAAAAGCACCACATGCCAGCAACAAAGAGGACTGCTAGAACTTAGTCGCCCAGTCCCAAACCAACCCAATCCCACAGAAAAAAATGCTTCTCGCACAAGGGAGAAAAATGTAACCCAACCTGGCACCACCGCGCTTAACTTCAGAGTACTTTCGGTTCCGTAGGGTTTAGTTTCTGTATGGAAGAACGGACACCATTTCCGGGGGCTCCTCTGGCCTTCTCGTGGGTCTGGGATCCTTGTCGCCGCTGACTTGCAGTGGGCACGAGCTCCTGTATTAGGCCCTACCCCTACACACCCTACGCCGCGACCTCAGACGTCCAGCCGGGCACTCAAGGCAGCGGGAAGGTCCATGAACGCACGCCGCGACCTGACCGGCTACGGACAGTGGCAGCAAGCCCAGCAGCAACCGGAACAGCGGCATCAGCATGGGCTATGACCAGCGGCACGTCAGCCCCCGCTCCAGCTACTCGGACTCGCACTACGGGACCCCGGCCAGTCCACGCTGCAGCTGTGCGGCCAGTCCCTGGAACTGAGGAGGAGCTGGAGCTGCACATGAAGAAAGAGTATTTCGGTGAGTAACTAGTGTGTGGTACTTGCTTCAGTGCGGACAGACGTTCATGGGCCTTCCCCCTGCCTTGAGCGCCCCGCTGGACGGCCGCGACCTCGGACGTCCAGCCTGGACGTCCAGCCGGGCGCTCAAGGCAGCGGGGTCTGTAGGAAAGAACCATCCACTTACCTGGTGGAATGACATTTGAAATGACAGGTACCAGCGCACCCTGGATACTGTATAGGCGGTGTATACCGCTGTATACAGTAAGATGGATTGCGCACGCCTACCGCTTCATTGACGCGCTTTGGACGCCACTTGGATTTGCGTCTAATTTGAATACTGAATCGAGCGGTATGTGAACCAAAATATGCGCGCGGCAAACGAGGGTGCGCCCGGCACTGCCGCACTCTTTCTTACGCGTCCTTACTGTATCGGCCCGTGGGTAAGTGCTGGCAGAGACACCACTACTTACCAGATAGATACTGACTTGTCCATTGATCTGGCAGTGGGAAGCAGCTGCCAGATAAGTCAGTACTTATCCGGCTATCTGGCATGGGTCACTGCTACTTAGCCAGATAGAGTACTTATCCAGCTAAGCAGTGGTGACTTGCGACAGATAGCTGGATATGTACTGACTTATCATGCTGTGTGGTAGCTGCTTTTCTCTGCCAGATAGACGAATAAATTGATATTTATCCGGTCAAGTGGTGGCGGTGGCTGCTGCCACTTATGGGATAGCTTGTCAGACAACCCCCCCACCCCTTCCGAGTTAAATGTGCATTTGGCCTGTGTTGAACACACATTTAAAGTTTTATCAAGTTTTTTTAACTCCCGATGCCTTAGCATACCATTAACCCTACTGGCATCGGGAGTTAAAAAAAAAAGAACAAACTGGGCATTAAAACTGTATTGCATTGGCCTGCATGAGTGGCAGGAAATGATTGTGATTTGAATATTATGAGCATGAGATAGCAAGAGAAGGGAAACCCATCTAAGGGAGTAGAGACAGGATCCATTTCAGACACTCATACAGTACTGTGAAAAAAAAGTGTGGCCTAATGGCCTTCCAACTACTCCCACTCCAGCAATGTGATGGCTAGAAGATGCTTTACCTTTCTGTACTATTGTACTATTACAGTGGAACAAACTGTTGCAAAGCTTGCTGTTCCGACTCGCAAACTATAATCCTTCAGTGACAGAATCGTTTAGTCTTGTTGAGTGATCTGGTTTTAATTTTTTTTTTTTACAAACCTTGAAAATCTGGATGTATTCAGAGAAAGCTGGCTGAATGGCCTTTAGTGCTCTGTGTGCATGGGATTGGAGTTCATGACTAGGACCAGAGAAGGTTGAGAATATGGCTCTGGCATGGAAAGTCTCAGATAAAGCTCTTACAGTGACACCTGCCTGGCTGGCATACAAATAGCAGTGGAGCACATGAAAGGAGAGTTGTTTGTCACATCCTCTGCTCCTGCTGCCCTATTTAAGATTTCAGGGAGGAGGGCAAGAATTATACAAAGGAAAAACGCCTCCGAGTACATGCAACGAAACCCTGAAATGGAGGCTCTCCCAATCCCAACTATGAGTCATCCTGTCTTATCACAGCTGGGCAGAGTCCCAGCAGCTACAGTTCAGAAAGAGAAAAAAATATTGTTAAAATGATTAGCTGTTAAAAATCAATTTTTGCATAAAATCCATTATATACACTCCTATGTAATTACTGCAAGACTTTTCTCATGGTTAAATAGCTCATATAGTTTTGTGTTTATTTTTCATATGTACTGCATATTCTTTCCAGGAACCCTTTCAGGGAAAATGACTGGTTTGTCCTAATATTAACAGCTTACTTGAAATCTACTCAAGATGTCTTATGAATCTGACAAAATGTTTAGACAATTTTAACATTTTAATGTTCTTACATTGGAACTGTGAGAAATAGTCCATCTGATGCATATTTTATGAACCCCAGTAACATTTCAGACTTTGATGCATATTTAATTACTGCCATCCACCCTCCCTCCTGTCAGGATGTGCCATGAAACTCCCCCCCACCTCCATCTGTTTTCCTGTGGCTAGAGAAATGGTTGCAGTATCATAGGACTGAATTTCTTGGGCAGTATCATTAACGTCAAGACTTCAAACCTTGTTACTGCTCCAGTCACTTACAATGAGGTGCCAGATCATGGGGGGGGGTTTTTTTTAGCAGCTCTGTGCCACTTGGGCCACTCCATGGAACAGGTTTCCTGGGAGTCCCCCTCCAGCTCTACACTGATCACTCAGTTCTCAATGAACATTCAGTTTATAGGTCCAGATCAAAAAACACCAGAGGAAGAGGGGTTGGCCTGTGACTCAGCACTGCCATGCGAGGTCTCTGGTTCAGTCCCCAAATCGGGTCTTCCACTCTCCGAGTCAGCTGTCGCTGGAGATGGGTAGAAGTAACATTCACAGCCCCCCCAGGCTCAGAGTTGTGCTCGCTGGTTCCAGATTCATGGCCCCCAGAAGCAGCACTGATGAATAGCCCCTGACCCAAAACCATTCCTGCTATCACCAGACTAGGTATATTGGAGGGAGGAGAAGGGATCTAAAATAGGTGAAAAATCCATGGGCAGTTGTGAATGGAGGTTTATGGTGCCAGGATCCTAGCCAGGGTTGCCAACCGGCTCCAGATTTTTAGGACAGGTTGATCCAGTTCTGGTTTTCCTTCCCTGCACACAGGTATTTATAGTCTTGATTTTCTGAGGGAATGCAATAGGTAAATTAGAATATGCCCACAGCATGCAATGGGGTGAAACCAGGACTGGATCAACCTGTCCTGAAAATCTGGAGCTGGTTGGCAACCCTAATTCTAGCCCTAGTTCTGAGTAACAGAACTGCTAGGTGAGATGGGGTAAAGCTGTTTATTGTAAAGAAAAAACCTTTTTCCTAAAATCCTTCTATTTTAGAAAACATAAGGACAGAAGCAAAAACCATACTTATGCATGGATTTTCTAGCAATTTTCAGTTTTGATTCTATAAAAAATTCTCATTTTCTATTTTTTTAAATTTGTATTTATAGAATTTAATAATCAAAGAGAAAAAACAGGAAATTTCAACATATATCCCACCACTATGAAGGTGGAGGAGGAGATAGAAATAGATTACAATAGGAAACATATATACAGTGGCTGGCAAAAGTATTTGACCCCCTAAAAAGTCAGCAGATGCGTGTGGATTACAAATGATACTTATACAGATTGCTCCAGATGCTGAGGTAGATCTTCAAAACATACATGCGTGCGTACTTTTGTTCGCGCCGGTGGCGCGAACAAAAGTACACCAGATTTTATAAGATACGCGCGTAGCCGCACGTATCTTATAAAATCCGGGGTCGGTGCGCGCAAGGCTGCGCAAAATCGGCAGCCTGCGCACGCCGAGCTGCGCAGCCTGCCTCCTTTCCCTCCGAGGCCGCTCCGATTTCGGAGCGGCCTCGGAGGGAACTTTTTTCCGGCCCCCCCCCACCGTCCCCTCCCTTTCGTACCTAACCCAGCCCTAACTAAATCCCCCCTACCTTTGTTAAGAAAGTACGCCTGCCCAAGGCAGGTGTAACTTGCGCCAAGCGCACTATTCCTCGGCCCAGGGGCTGGTTTGGAGGCCTCGGCCACGCCCCTGGAATGCCCCCAGCCAGGCACCACGCCCACGGCCCCGCCCCTGGAATGCTCCCGAATGACACATTGCCCCCGACACATCCCCCAAGCAAGCCCTGGGACTTACGCGTGTCCCGGAGCTGTGAGCGCGCCGGCGACCCTATGCAACATAGGCGCGCCGGCACACAAGTCCCCTGCGCATGTAAATCCAGCTGGATTTACGCGCGCAGGACTTTTAAAATCTGCCCCTATGCTTTTAAAATACATTTTCAAAGTCACAGTTTATTATTTCTCTGTATTTTTTGTAAAATAAAATTAAAAACTGAAAAATGCTGCTTGCATAAGTATTCAACCCCTGTGCTGTGGAAGCTCCAAGTTAACATAGATGAAAAATATTGCCCTAACAATTGGCCTCTACCTGTGAATCATTGTCACTTTTTCTGGATAAAAGAATCTGAAGGAAAGCTGTGAAAATGAGACCAAAGAGCATAATAAGGAAAATAAAGATAAAGTTACAGACATGCACAAGACAGGAAAATATTACAAAATAATATCCAAGTGCTTAGATATCCCAGTGAAAACTGTTGAATCAATTGTGAGGAAATGGAAGCTGCATCATACTACCCACCCAGACACTGCCTAGACAAGGTCATCCCTCAAAACTCAGCGTCACAGCAAGGAGACTGGTGAGGGAAGCCAAAGAGAGGCCAACAATCACATTGAAGGAGCTACAGAGTTCAGTGGCAGAGACTGGAGTGCAGGTGCATTAGTCAACCATATCAAGAGCTCTGCATACAACTGGCCTGTATGGGAGGGTGGCTAGAAAGAAGCCATAACTGAAGAAAAGCCACATCAAAGCATGTCTGGAGTTTGCCAGAAAGCATCAGAGTGACCAGCTAAAATGTGGGATAAGGTTTTGTACTCAGATGAGATAAAAATGGAGCTTTTTAGCCAAAATTCAAAATGCTATGTGTGGTACAAACCTAACACTGCCCATTCCTCAGCAAACACCATCCCGATAGTAAAGTATGGGGGCGGCAGCATCATGTTATGTGGATGCTTTTCCTCAGCAGGGAGTGGACATCTTGTTAAAATTGAAGGACAGATGGATGGTGCAACATGCAAGGAGATACTGCAAGACAACCTGCTTCAGTCTGCTAAAAACTAAAACTTGGGAGAAAGTTTATCTTTCAGCAGGACAATGATCCCACTCACAAGCCAAAGCAACACAGGAGTGGTTGAACAAGTCAAACTCCAGATTTTAATCCAATCAACAATCTGTGACATTATTTGAAAATTGCAATCCATAAGCATCAAACAACCAACTTGAACAACCTGGAGCAAATCTGCGAGGAAGAATGGGCAAAACTCACTCCCAATGTGCAAAGCTGGTAGAAACCTACCCCAACAGACTTTCAGGCTGATGCAATATAGTGCGCTCAGCCGAGCACATGGCTTTACACGTGCTTGGATGCGCGTTTTGAATGTGCGTCCAAAACCCCTCATGCAATAAGGGGATAAGTGTGTCCAAAACACACGTCCAAACCAGTGCATAGATAATAACACTCATCGCATGTAAATTCATGTTGATGAGACTATTAGCTATTTCCCCTCGATGAAAAAAAAAATGTGCGCCTAACAAGCACATTTTTACTCTAAACAATTAATGCCTGCCTCGGAGGCCCAAAATTTAACAGAAAAGCAGAAAATAATGTTTTTTTGTAGTTCCTCTGACTTAATATCATGCAATATTAAGTCAGAGGAACTGAAAAAAGGAGAACCAGGGGAAAAAAATGCTGGCAGTCAGGTTAGTAAGACGGACGCTCAATTAATTCACATCCATTTTCCTAACCCGTGACTGTGCACAGGTTAGGAAAATGGATGCTCATAAAATTGAGCGTCCTTTTTCCTAACCTGCACTGACAGCCATCTCTCCTGGGTGCCCACGGCTGAGGAGGCGCCAGGAACGCACAATTTTCCCTAGCGCCTCCTTTTTACCACGGCAGCCCATTTAAATATTAAATCAGGCACCCAGGAAATGTGGGTCAGCGCGCGTTAAGAGAGCAGGTGCCAGTATTGCATTGGCCTGTGAAAGCTGTTATTGCAGCAAAAGGGGGTTGAATACTTAGGCAAGCAGCATTTCTCAAATTTTAATTTCATTTTACAAAAATTGCAATTATGACTTTGAAAATTTTACTTTAAGAGCATAATAGTTTGCAATAAATACACTGTCTGGAACAATCTGTGTAACTGTCATTTGTATTCCACACAAATCTGCTGACTTTTTAGGAGGTGGAATACTTTTGCAAGCTACTGTATACATTTACATAGAAACATAGAAATGACGGCAGAAGAAGACCAAACGGCCCATCCAGTCTGCCCAGCAAGCTTTCAGACTTGTTTTTTTTCTCATACTTATCTGATATTCTTGGCCTTTATTAGTAACTTTTTGGTCCTATTTACCTTCCAACCCCGCCATTGATGTAGAGAGCAGTGCTGGAGCTGCATCTAAGTGAAGTATCTAGCTTAATTGGTTAGGGGTAGTAACTGCCGCAATAAGCAAGCTACTCCCACGCTTATTTGTTTACCCAGCCTGTGCAATTCAGTCCTTGTTGGTTGTTGTCTGAATATAAATCCTCTTTTATTCACCCCCCTGCCATTGAAGCAGTGAGCTGCACTGGATATGTATCCCAAGTGAAGTATCAGGCTTAATTTATTCGGGGTAGTTACTGCCAGAACAAGCAAGCTACACCCATGCTTATTTGTTTACCCAGACCATGTAATTCAGTCTTTGTTGGTTGTTGTCTGAATATAAATCCTCTTTTCTTTATCCCCCCTGCCGATGAAGCAGAGAGCTGTTCTGGATATGCATTGAAAGTGAAGTATCAGGCTTATTTGGTTTGGGGTAGTAACCGCCGCAGCAAGCAAGCTACTCCCCTGCTTTTTTGTGAATGCAGCTACTCCCCTGCTTTTTTGTGAATGCAAATCCTTTTTTCCACATTTTCCCTTGCCGTTGAAGCATAGAGCAATGTTGGAGTCGCATTAACCATGTGTATGTTTATTGAATAAGGGTATTAATCTCCAGGTAGTAGCTGTCACTCCCGCAAGCCACCCCCATGCCTCTTCTCTTTATTCACACCCTCTAGACTTTATGGATCCACAGTGTTTATCCCACGCCCCTTTGAAATCCTTTACAGTTTTGGTCTTCTCCACTTCCTCCGGAAGGGCGTTCCAGGCATCCACCACCCTCTCCGTGAAGAAATACTTCCTGACTTTGGTTCTGAGTCTTTCTCCATATATACATATATACAACACTATGTATGTATAGAGAGAGAGAGAGAGAGAAGAAATCAGAAACTGGTTAATATATGTAATGTATAAAGTGCTCAATTAAATTATAACAAAAACATCCAAAAGGAAAAAGCACTAATGTTAAATGTTCACATTAAAATATATTTATTTGCAAATTACTGACATTAAAATAAATGAGCAGTTTCTAATCTAATCATAACTTATGTATCTTTATACATGTCTGTTTTGTCTCTGTACAGACTTACATAGGTCACAATGTTGATCTTGTACAACAGTAAACAATAACATCACAATGTATTTAGTCACCATACATTATGTATACATACATTTTAAACAGTAAAATAGAAGTACCTCAAATGTGTAATGACCTACTTCTGAGATCCTCACTAATCACAGAAAAGCAAATAGTAATGTTGTTTATTTTAACACTCACTATCCCTAACTGATACATTGAAAGCAGGGATTGAAATGCTTGCATTCATACACATACTCACATTCACACAATATAAGTGAGACTTATATACTGTGGGTCTGGAGGAAACTCCTCAACAAGGCCCTTGTTTTGCCGGTGAAGGCTTCCTTAGGGGAGAGACCCCTGACACAGAGAACAGCATAAAGTCTATAAACAAAGTGAAACAAATGGAAAAATGAGAGCAAGCTGTTAAGAGTAAACTAGCAACACATTAAAACCCCATACAGAGCTAAATACTAACACCTTCCTCAAAGGTGTACATGAAAATGAGAAATATAACTGACCTGTTTAGAAAAGGCTTCTCCCGGAGGAAGTGACGTCACCTGCACTGATGGCTGCAAAGCCCGTGAGCTCCCGGTCCCCGCCGAGAAAAACAATGAAAAGCAACATAAAACAGCCAAAGAATGTGGCAAAAAGGTGACTGACTCAGTGGCAGACGCAGTGCTACTCTCCCGATGTAAAAAACAGGCACTTCCATAGACCTCTGGCAATTTTCATACGCGGCAGCGGCTCCACAAAATCATACCGGCACCCGGGACAAAATGGTGACCAGAGCAGCGCCGGAAAAAATTACTCAGGCTGGTGAATCACAGACCCCGATGCCCTTTTCAGCTACTTATGAGAATATCTCAAAAGAAGACTTCATCCACTGGTTTGAAGAGCTGAATACAAATATTGGAGGCATAAAAACTGAACTTTCTCAGCTGGTAGCAGAGCTACGTCAGGATACGGAGGTCATAGGGCAACGGGTGGATGATATGGACACACAGATGGAGGAGCAATTTGTGTCCGTGGACAAGCTTACCAAACGGGTTAAAGATTTGGAAACTGAGTACGATCTGATGCAAAAAAAATGGAGGATTTGGAGAACAGGTCCCGCCGCTGTAACCTACAATTCAGGGGAGTCCCAGAACTTGAGGAGTATAAAGACGCCACGTCGGTGGTTCAATAAATCAGCAGATTCATTCTCCTTAAACACAGGGAGAGTTTTTATTTAGATTCTATACATCTGGAGAGGGTGCATCGGGCCCTAGGGGCCAGGAGGAACAACTCCCCTCGGGACATAATTGTCTGCTACCGGGAATTTCGCCAGAAGGAGGAGATATTTCAAGCGGCCAGGAGAGATAACTAATTACAATGGCAAGGCCACAATATATCTGTATTTGCGGATTTGCCTCCGCTAACATTGCAGAAAAGCAGGAGCTTTCACAATATTACCAAGGCCTTGCGATGTGAAGGTATACGATATAAATGGCTGTTCCCCTTTGAGCTAACATTCACGTTGGGAGGTGCTACTTCACGGGTGAAAACAGTTATGGAAGCCGCACGCATTCTTACTGACGCCGCATACATACAGTCATGCCAGCAGATCATCGTGAGCAGGCGCCTGATCCTGCAAAAGACACACCGCGATGGCAGAGAGCTACATCAGGAAGACAAAGGCTGCGGAGACACTCGGGGAGCTCGACTTCATCTAAGAGCGCACCCTCCTGAAGGCACAATTATGGACTGAAAGGTGAAGCAATATTGTTGGTCTGTGTCACTGCAGGGGGTTTCCAACAGTAGTACGGTGGTAGCCTTATTTTGGCTTTGCACAACGTCTTTGCTACTGACTGGACATGCTTCCTGTTACCAGTGCTCGGACCTTTGGGGGTACGCTCTAGGGTGCAAAGGTTTTCTATTTGGCGGGCCCTGTGTTATTGTGGGTTTGCTTTAGCGAAGAGATACTATGTTGATGGGCCGACCTGGAATTGAGAGTAGTGGGTTTTGGTGAAATACCAAGTTGCAATGTTACTTAGTTATATTGGGTCTGTTGCTTGCTTATTGCGAATCAGTTACACTAGGGCGGGGGAACTGTGGCGGGCTATGCAGGGTCCCACTTACCTTCCTCACACTACAGGCTGTTATTAAATCAACCTGTTATGACTTGGAGGGTTGGGGGGAGGGATGTTTAGGGGACTCTGGGCTTTACTACGATTGGATATGCTGAACCACAATCTTGTTCTTAGGGGATTAGATCATCACCTTTGCACTATACAACATAATGGTAATCTACAGGGGAACTGTTTACCTCTATGGTTAATTTCTCTCCTTTCATTTGGATGAATTCTGGGGTACAGGGTATACCTCAAGTGTCGCAAGATGATAACATTTCACAATGGATATCTTCAGGTTAGCCTCCTTGAATACGAAGGGATTGAATTCTCCATTTAAATGGAGTATGCTTTTTAAGGAGGCTCAACGACTTCAAGCAGACATTCTTTTTGTGCAGGAGACACATTTAAGGAGTAGGGATGGAGGGCTCTTATGGGGAAACAGACATTACCCTCAGGTATTTCTAACTCCCAGTTGGGCTAATAATAAATATGGCAGGGTGGGTATTCTGATTGCCAGTCAAGTCTGTGCGGATTTTAAGGCTCTGCACTTAGATCCAGAAAGAAGTATTTTGATTTTACAAATGGCCACGCCGCAAGGGACATATCTCCTGGTAAATATTTACTGCCCCACACATAATCAGGCTTCCTTTTATCAGACTCTTCATCAACAGTTATGTCGGTTTCCAGGGGACCATTTAATAGTGGCAGGCGATTTCAATGTCACATTAAACCCAGTACTGGACACCTCGAAGGGAAAGAGCTCCCTGTCTTACAAACAGGGCAGGGGATTGAAACAATTGATGGTACATTTTGAACTTATTGACATTTGGCGCTTCATGCACACTAACACTAAAGATTTCACTTTTTATTCAGCGACTCATAGTTCGTACTCTAGAATCAACATGTTCCTCATAGATAAATCGCTCATTAATCACATGGTCGGATCATGCACCCATCACCTGTGAGTTAAATGCCCTACATGGAGATACAGGACAATGCTTCTGGAGATATAATGATTCTTTATTTGAGGATAAAGCAATAGTACAAAAGATACAGGGCACAATCAGTGAGTATGAAGAGCTGAATGACACAGGAAAGGTTTCACTGATGACTGTGTGGGAGGGTTTCAAAGCAGTAATTCGTTGTCAATTGAGAGCGCAGGCTTCCTATAAGAAAAAATCACAAAATCATCAGACAATCACTGGAATGCAAAATTAGATCCTTAGAACTAGAGCATAAAAAATATAGAAGATTAGCTAACCTACAACAACTTTATCTTGCTCGGCAGCAATTACAGCAAGTCAACATATCTGAAACAGTTCACCATTTGAATCTTACCAAACAATACTATTTTGAAGGCGGTAATAAAGCTGGTAGATTATTAGCACATGCCTTAAAAAAACAACAGTTACAGTCCCAAATATTGAAAATCAGGGATGCTCAAGGTATGTTTCTTTATAAGCCTGCTCAAATCAGGGAACGCTTCATACAAGTTTATAAAGACTTGTATATGTTTGACACCACAAAACAGCACAATGACATCTCGGACTATCTGTCGACGGTATCACTCCCTACACTAACTGATCAACAGCAGGACTGATTGAATAAAGAAGTGACTTTAGTGGAAATTAATCAGTCAGTTAAAGAATTGAAATCTGGAAAAGCACCAGGTCTAGATGGATTCACAGGGAAATTCTATAAATATATAATGATCAAGTTGCACCCCTTCTTATGAAAGCTTTCAATTCTTTGATTGAAGGGTCCCACTTGGGTCCACACACTAATATAGCAGGGATAACGATTTTGCCTAAACCAGGCAAGGACGTTATGCATTGTGGCTCGTATCACCCAATCTCGTTATTAAATATTGATTTGAAAATCTTGGCGAAAATATTAGCTAATATATTAGAAACCTTCTGCTTACTCTCGTGCACGCCGACCAATCTGGATTTGTCCCTAGGAGAACGGCTTCGGACAATGTTCATCGGGTATTGAATTTGGTTAGTTTAGCTAAAGGTCGGCAATTAACATCTATTTTAATGTCTGTCGACGCTGAAAAAGCTTTCTATCGAGTACATTGGACTTTTTTATTCCAAGTGTGGAGAAATTCCAATTGGGAACCCGCTTTATCCAGTGGATTCCACAAGTATACACATCTCCTGAAGCATTTATCAAAGTTAATGGGGGTTATTCAACCCAATTTATGGTGGGGAGGGGTACCAGACAGGGGTGCCCTCTTTCGCCTCTATTATTTGCTTTGGTGCTGGAACCATCTGCCACCAAAATATGCAATAATGACACGATTCGGGGAATAGAGGTGGGGGGGAACGTTGTATAAAATCTCGAGGTTTGCAGATGATATCCTATTTACCTTAAGCCATCCAAAAACTACATTTCCAGCTTTAGTTACTGAATTAGGAATCTATAGTGAAGTCTCGAGTTTTAAAATGAATTATGATAAAACAGAATTGCTGCCAATCTGTCTTGATGGCTCTGTTCGCAATCATTTACAATCACATTATTCCTTTAAATAGGCGAAACATAATATTCGATATCTAGGCATAAATTTGACGGGAACAGGAGTAGATCTATTTAAGCTGAATTATGAACCCCTAGCAAAGAAGATATATCAGGATTTAGTGGTTTGGAATTATTTAAATTTATCTTGGCTGGGTAAAATAGCAAAGGTGAGGATGAACATCCTTCCACATCTGCTATACCTATTTCAAACCTTGCCTATTAAAATCCCCGATAGCTATTTTAAGCTACTGCGGAAATGGATTTTTTTTTACTTTATGTGGTGTAGGCAGCCGCCACGAATAGCTTGTCAAATATTATATCGTCCAAAATTATATGGTGGGGGTGGGCATGCCAGATATTAAAACATATTACTTAGCTGCTCAGTTGAAGGCAGTAGTGGATTGGCATTTAGATTGCCCGAAAAAAACAATGGTTTCTACCAGATGAAGCCTCTGCTAACTGTCTGCGACTGGCAGGGCAGAGTTGGCTTGCACGCCCAAACAGGACAGTGGGCCGAGAATTGTCCCCCTACGCATCTCATACTTTATGCTTATGGGATAAATATAAAAGAACATTGATAGGCCCCCAATCATTGCAAGGGAGTACTGCCATCTACGATAACAGGGAATTTCCTCCAGGACTCCAACGCGGATATTTTACATGATGGCATAATCTGGGCATCAGGGTGGTGGGGCAGCTTATTCATAATAAGGAAATTCTGGGATTCACCACTTTGCAAGTAAAATACAATTTACCCACATCTGATATCTTTATGTATTCACAACTAAAACATTATTTAATCCAAGCCAAGAATCGGCAGTAGTTCCCACCTGATAAATGAGGGTATATGTGGGGCAGAGAGGAAAGTTAAAAAAGTGAATTCTAAGCTTTATCTGTTTCTTTTAGGAGATATGCGGGAAACCCCTAAACATGTTTGGGCATGGGCCAAGGACTTAGGGGAGGAAGTAGACAATAAGGACTGGGATGTCTGTTATCAAAGCATTGGGAGAAGATCCATCTCTGCTCTGTTGGTGGAAAATGGGTATAAATTGCTGTATCACTGGTATCTGACCCCATATAAATTGCACATGATGTACCCTAATTTATCTAGTCAATGTTGGCGAAACTGTAAACAAGTTGGAACATTTTTACATACTTATTTATTTAAAGATTTTTTTTATATATCAACATACACTGTGAGTATCACACCGGTTTACATTAAAACATGAACTTAGCTTAACGCTTTACAGAGAACTCTTCATAAATACGAGTAACATGAACTAATTGAAATGTGAATAACAAGAACTTAACTTAAACATATGTGGTGGGAGTGTCCAGGAATTAGTGATCAGTGCAACTCTGTATTTTACACGTTATCAGAGATGCTGGGCACGACAGTATTCAAAGAAGTCAAATGTTGTTTACTTACCTTTCCTTATCCGGATACCAGTAGAGCACATCGGATGATAATCACGCAGGTGGCTTTAGCCACGCGAATGACTATAGCAGCCTCCTGGAAGCAAGTGACCTGCCCACAGAGCTCGGAAGTCTGGAAGAGAATGTCGAGTGTTTATTATTTGAGCAAGTTAACTGCCATTCGACAGGATCGGCTGGAACATTTCCAGAAGCTATGGACATCATATGAACATTGGGCGACAGGTAACCCTAGACACTGATCTAGGAACCTTAGATATTACAATGATTATTAGTTAGAGGGATTGTGGACAATCAGGTCATTTATACTTATGATTGTGGAATAGTATAACCAGAGGGGTTAGGGTTGGGGGCTGGGAACATCATGTCAGTTACTAATGGTTGGACATATTTCTGGTTGCAAGTTTGAGCATTTTGTGCTTGCGTGTGCATTATGTTTATGTATCATTGACATTTAAAACAATAAAACTTTAAATTGAAAAAAAAAAAAAAAGAAAAGGCTTCTCCCCAAAGTGGCTCAGTGATGTTGAGGGCAGGAGTCTGTGATGACCACTCCAGAACCTTCACTTTCTTCTGCTTCAGCCTCTGAAGGGTCAACTTGGCCTTATATTTCAGCTCATTGTCATGTTGGAAAGTCCAATTGTGCCCTCTATGCAGTTTCCTGGCTGATGAATTAAAATTCTCCTCCAATATTTTCTGATAAGATACAGCATTCATCCTGCCAAATTCCCTGTGCTGCATTAATTCACATCCCCCCCCCCCCCCCCCCAAAGCAGCAGAGATTCATCTCCATGCTTCATGGTAGAGATGATGTGCTTCTCTTCATAGTGTTTGTGGTCATGACCAAAAAGTTCAATTTTGGTCTCATCACTTCAAATTATTTTGTTCCAGATGTTTTGAGAATTCTCTAGATGCTATTTGATGTATTGTAAGTGGGCTGTTTTGTGGCGCTGGTGCAGCAACTGTTTTTTTCTGGCATCTCTACCATGGAGCCCATTTTTGTTCAAGTATTTCTTTATTGTGCATGCTGAAACACCCAAACCACTTTGTTTTAGAGAAGTTTGTATTTCAGTAGAAGTTGCTTGTGAGTTTTTCTTTGCATCCTTACAAATTTTCCTTGCAGTTTCTTTCTTGGTCTACCTGTTCGTGACTTGATATTAACAAAATTCATAATTTTCCACTTCTTGATCAGAGTTTGAACAGTACTGATTGGCATTTTCAAATATTTGGATATCTTTTTATATGCTTTTCCTGCTTTATAAAATTGAACTACTTTTGCTCACAGATCCTTTGACAGTTCTTCTGCTTTCTCCATGCTTCAATAACCACCAAAATTAGTGCAGCCCTGGATGAAATGCACAAGGGTTTCTCAAGAGCTGAGAAACCCATTAACTATTTATACACAGACACTAAATACAAAACCATTTTATTATTTCCCTTATTGCTGTGGTTTGTTTAATGATTGTGCTGTTCTGTGATGCATAATAGTTTAATTTTAAACACATTAAAAGTAACAGACGTGTTTTGTCTGATCACTCATGTTTTCTTAAAATGTTACACATCTTATAAATTCTGCCAGGGGTATGTACCCTTATGAGCACAACTGTTCCTCCTGCTCGCTTCACTCATCAATCCTGCCAGTCAGCTCTCTGCTCTAGATTCCTTGTTTGTGCCTAGGTGGAAAGTGCAAGCTGTGTAGTGCAAGTGACTTTTAATGAATGGAAGAATGGGGAGAGTGCTATAGAATTCTTTATCCCATCCCTCACCCCCCCCCCCCCCCCTTGACTGTGTATGCATGGATGCTAAGGGAACTCTTCCAAAAAGGGGAAAGGGATATTTTGCACTCCCCACTTTCTCCCCCTATTCCTCTTCTCCCCACCTATCTGGGAATGGTGTGTATGTGTTGTAGATGTGTAAGTGGTATCAGGAGGTGAGGGGAAAGTGTGTATGTGTTTTGGGGGGGAATGCATGCCCATTTTCCACCTACCCACCCTCTCTCTCTCTCTCTCTTCCCTTGTGCAAGTGTGTATGCATATGTACTTTCTCCCTCTCCCCCACTGCACTCCCCATTTCCCCTCTCCTCCCCCATGTGTGTGTGTTATGGGAAGGTGAGAGTGAGAGTGTGAGTGTTGGTGAATGGACTCATTCCTCCCTTACAATCTCCACAGACTCTCCCTCCCTCCCATTTGTGTGTGTATATGGTGTGTGTGTGTGGGGGGGGGAGGGGGTGTATTTATGTTATGGGGCTCGTGTGAGTGGTATTAGGAATGAATTGGGGGTCATGCATATCTGGGGGGATTGAGCTGGGTGGGTGTATTTGCACTCTCCCCCTCACACACTACTTTTCCTCCAGCCCTCTCCTCCCCCAGATATGTAGGGGGATGGGTTATATGTATATGTTATGGAGTTGGTGTGAGTTAGTGGTGGGTGTCAGGAAATAACTGTCTGTTTGTGTATCTGGGAATGGCTGGGCATGTAGGGTGTGTGTGTTGCCGAGTGGTTGGGCAGGTAGGGTGGGTAGGGAGGAGAGAGACGTGATTGAGGGGGAGGGGATCTGTGGGGAGGAGGTGAGGGTGAACATGTTTGTGGGGTGAGATGGGTGGAGGTGTGCATGTGTGCACTTGGGGTGTGTGTGGGGTGGGATGGCTGGGGGTGTGTGGGTGGGAGGTGTGTGCATGGCCCAGCCCCCTCTCTCAGCAGAGAAATGGGGGAAGAGTCACAGAGCAACTGGTAGGGCGAGTACACTCAGGTGAGGCCCCACCCTCATTCCTTACAGCTACCAATCACAGCACAGGGAGAGACAGGGCAGGGCTGCAGCTCCACTCTTGTGGTGAGCTGCCCATTCTGCCTCACTCTCCGACCCTCCCCTCCCCTCCCATCTGTATATAGGAAGTGGTATAGGGTTGTAGAGGATAGAAGCTGCCTGTCGCCACCGCTACACTGACTGGCCTCGCATGATGCAAACTTCTCCCTTGTTCTCTCTACTGTCTTGCCTGCTGCTCCAGGTGAGGTGATTACGTCACACCACACTTATTTATTTATTTATTTATTTATTTAAATTCTTTTAATATACCGATGCTCAAGAACCAAGTCTTATCGTACCGGTTTACAATAAACTAGAGGGAACCAATTAAACAATGAGAGCAAAAGTTACATTATAACAGGGAGAGTAGAACTGGGCTGTTAGAAAAGAAAAAAAAAAAGGATAGGTTAAACAATTTCTAACTGGAAGAGCATGGCATGTAAGTAGGCGCAAGTGCTTACATGGTGAGAATTATATACATATTTACAAGGTGTATTATGATTAAGCAAGTTTTATGAAAGTGCAGTTAGCCGAAATACAGATCATTTGAGTTCCGGAATACAGGTCCTTTGAGTTCCTGAAAGGGACGTAACCTTGGGGTAAGTGACTGTGAGGGTGACCATAGGTGACTTAAGGGTGACTTATGCAGATGCAACGCAATGATTCCCTGGAGCCCTAATAATATTATAATATAGAGGGATAAGGCAAAAAGAAAGATGTACAATAAGAAGCAATAGTGGAAACCTGAGGTCAAGTTCAAGGTCATTTTCAACTGGGCAGGTGCCATACCTATTCTCCACCTGACCTCTCCACCACCCTGCACTTCTGGACCAAACCGATCAAGTACTTTTGTACATAAGTTGAAAAGCACTAAACTTGAAGTTTCCATTCAATCAATTTAGAACTGTGAAAACATCCTGCAGGGTTCTGTAGTCCCCTCTCTGTTTCATTCCATTTGACAGGAGCAACTAGAAACACTGCAATTGCATGAAATTGGTGATAGGGCACATGATGAGAGAGAAAAGGGGGAAGAAAATCCCTGGGACCTGCAAGCCATTTTCTCAGTTTCTACATTAGACTTATGAAAATGTAGTAATATCGCTCTTAGCGCTTCACTCACTCCATGCTGCCAAAGAATGTGCACTACTCTTGCTCAACTCAACCAAGGCCAACTGGTTCTATGTCACACTCCCTCCAAGAAGCTAATGGTGAGAGCTGGGAGAGACTGAACCAATGTTATAGACAGTATATATGACAATAATTGTATAATTTTTACAGTCAAGTAAAATAGTGATTGGAATTTAGGTACACACATTGTTAGAATTGCTTTGACAGGTCTAACTTTAGTTAGGCTGCCCACTGTACATGAGGCCTCAAATTCAAATTGATTCAAATTACCATGTATAAACCTTTTTTCTCACAAATGCCAATAAATCTGCTTATTCCAACATTACCAATAGTATCAAACTCATTCTCATCTGCTCTGCCACTTTCCTGATTTCTCTTTTCCTAGTTACCAGGTTATTCTGTTCCTGTCATGCCTTTAATGATGGCTAACTCATTAAAATCCTCTCTCCTCCACAGCCAGGTTCCAACTGAACAACCTGCCAAAAAGGCTTCCAACTTAAACTAATCAATCAGTAAGAACAATTCTGGCTTTTACATGGCACCCTGCCCAAAACATGTTGTAATTAATATGCAATGTAACATAAACAATATGTAAAACAATGACAAATTAATCAAAAGTAACAAAGTTAAATAGCTAACATCTAGTATATTAACATACTTACATCACTGTGACACTTTTTATTGGTCAAAAAGAGCCATTGTTGGATTCTAGCCATTGTATTCATGACTTCTGACTGACATTTAATCAAAACTGTTAGATATTAAAAATAAAAACAGAAGCTTAATTATAATTTGCCAAAGTTTATCCAGAAAGTGAAAAAATATACCAAAAAAACCCCTAATATATTTCCTTTTGAATCACATATTGTCTCAAAAACCTCAATAAATTATAATTTTCTAATTGGTTTCATATATGAGAATGTCACTGTGCTATCACTTATATAGCTTGCTTGGTTTCCCTAACAACTGAAGGCAGATTCCAAAAGCTCTTATTGAAATGAGTAGGATTACTTAAACCCTTTCTAAAAATCATAAATAAGCTACAAATCCAGACTGCTCAAGTTTGAGTTGTAGGCTACAGGAAGACCAACAGTTACAGCACATAATATTCTCTCACCCCCATAATGAAAATTGCTTTACAGTGAGAAGAACATAGCTAGATCAGTGTCAAGTCAGTTACATACATTTAAAAACTAATAAATGGACCTATGTTAAACAGAGAACAACTTAAATGATTTCAAATCATTTTTCAAGTAAAATTATTAGCCCAGTAATTAGTTCTACATGTCCTAAAGGATTTTTCCTGTTTTGTATGGAAAAATGTTTAATACGTCTAGCCTCTATATGGCATTTAAATTGAAAGATTATTTTTTTAACCTTTTCCTTTTATATTATATAGTTTCAAAACTAAAAAAAAATAAATTGTATTTTGTTTTCATTTGCCGTTAAAGTCAATGGGGGGAAGCACTGCAGACTATATTAGGCTCCAGAATTGGGGTTTTCTAATCAATTGTCTTAAAACTTGTGGAAAGAACTTGTGATGCAGGCTGGACAGCCGGATTTTGGACCGAAGTGGTGGACTTATTTTAAGAACTTTTTTTTCCTTTTTACCCGTGGTCCTAAGTGGCCTAAAGATGTTCTTTTTTCTATACTTTCGAATTTTGCTGGCCACTTATCAGGAATATTACTGCAAATGGACAGCCTTCTTTACACAGTTAGGCACTGGCAGCGTGGCACATAACATGTGGCACGAGTGATCTTACCTGCATTTTTTGTGTGGCACAGAATTACATCAAGGGAAGCTCTTCCAGCCTGCTCAGGCTACAGGGATGATTATGGAGAGGCAGAGGGCGTGCTTAGGGAATTTTTGGGCCTAGAAGCAGGGGTGGGGTAAAAGGATGGCAGGGACCCCTCAGGCATGGTAGAGAGATTGGTGAGCAAAACACCCCTAATCTTCTTGAGTATCTGATTGTTGCCAGGCCCACACTTACACTTCTGGGGACTCCATGGTTGTCGGTCAGGAGATCCCCAACTGATCTAAATTCTGCAAAGTGACATTTTTAATTGAAAACGGAGTTGGGGAAAATACTGAGGCATATTTTAGTTTTGCAGGACCACTAGCATTATTCAAAAAGTTCTAGATATATATCACAAAACGTTTCTAATCTTGCAAAATATTTCCAAATTTTGAAAAATACACATTCTGATGATTCTGAAAATTCATGTGCAATGGTCATTGTAGGCAAACATAGAGATGCCAACTTACCATTGTTGACACAACTGCAGATAGTTGTATGCAGTGCTTTTTTTCTGGAAAAAAGTACCAGTACATAAGAATATAAGATTTTCCACACTGAGTCGGACCAAAGGCTCTCATTGAGCCCAGTATACTGTTTCCAACAATGGCCAATCCAAGTCACAAGTACTCACAGGCGGGGCCCTTCTTGGGAGGTGGGATGGGAAGGGGCAATTACCCAGAGCCCTGCCCCCTGCGACTGGCTGCAGAGTCTATGAAATGACAGCATTGCAACTATTGCACCCGATTGTATGACACCAATACACCTATTGGGAAAACAGAATATGCTTAACTGCTACAGATCCTTACACATAAACTAGGGATGTGCATTTGTATAAAAAAAGTGGGTATCCCAAAATGATTTGGGTCCAATTTGTTTTGGGGTTCCGAAACTAATTGAGAAACCGCCAAATTAAACAAATCCTATTCATTTCATTTGTTTTGAAATGAATTTCTCGAGCTATTAAAGTCAATAGCCTCATAGAAATCCATGGGAGAGCAACAGATGTACAGTTAGGAATTGATGCAAAGTACAGAGCAGCTAGCTAGCAGACATGTGTCAAGGAGACAACGGGATGATGTATCGCAGTAAAGCATTATTCCAATCCAACCTATCGCTTGGCACTGGATCCAGTGATAGACTGATCGTGAAGACTGAGCATGTCTGAGATTTGCTGTGCATTCCTTCTGAAGGCATTGTCTGTGAAGGATGCTGTTTGAGTTCTCTCTGAGTTCCTAGATAACTTTTTCCAAACAACATTTTGGCTGCTGCCCATTTTTAGATTGCCACTGTGCCATTCACACAGAAAAGAAAATCAGCCAGGCATTGTGTCAGAAGCTCTGTGTCAATCTTGTGTTGCTGTTCTTTTCTTCCTTTGTGGAGGGTGGAAGCTGAGTGTGGAGAGGTGCTTGCAGAGCTGCTACTGATTTTGTCTCTGCCTGGGCAATGGGCAGTTGGCATAAGGTGAGCACTAAGCGCAGTGCAGAGACTGAAGCATACCAGGCTGTGTTGTGGAGCCTATCTAAAGGTCAGCAGTGTCAGAACTAGTGCACACAGTGTGACTCTCAATGCAGCATTGTCTCTGTGTTCCTCACACACACACACACACACACACACACACACACACATTAATGTGGCACAGTCAGCAGGCATGCAGTCAATTACAGTACCACTGAGAAATATTAAATTATTTTAATATCCAAATCCCCAGTGACAGAATCAGTCATCTCAGGGATAGGGAAAAGCAAAGCAGGTCATGGAAATCTTTCCAAAATTTGACAGATTTGCAGTGCCAGCAACAACCAAAGAAGTAGTCCTGCACCTAAGTTGAAGCGGGATTTCCTCAAGACTAAGGCAGAAGCCACCTCTACCCAGAAGAAACTGGCATATGGTGAAGAGCATGTGCCACAGCAGAGTGCAGAAGACATTAGCATATTTCACTCCATTTTGTTTTTACAAAGAGGGAAAAGGTTGCAGACATTTTGTAGGCAGAAGGTAGTAATAAAACAAAAAGAGTGGAAGAACAGGAATGACCAAAAACAGCAGCACACTCTTCTTTCCTTACTACAAATGCTGCAGTTAAGGCAATATTTTCATCCACTACCTTGGGGTTTTTTTTTCTGCCACCTTTTCTGCTTCGTTCCCCCTTCATGATGCCTTGGGATGCTGATGCCACTTTTGGTGTCAATTTGCCACTTAAGATTGATTTATTGATTTAATTTATATTCTGCCTTTCAGTCACTTCAAAGTGGATTACATTCAGGTACTGTAGATATTTCCCTGTGCCCAGAGAGCTCACAATCCAACCAGGAGAAGCATCAAACAATGACAGGGCTCCTACACATGCTAAACAGCACATATCGCATGATATACACTCTTTATCATGCGATGTAATCCTATCGCAGCAATATTGTGCCATATATTAGTCCTGGGGGAATTCTGCACTACTGTGGAGCGCAGAATTTGCACAGAATTCCCTCCCTGTGCAGAACTGCCATTTTCTGCTCAGAATTGCCAAATTCTGCACAGAAAATAGGAGAGGAGACCCCGGCATGCCGTGAATGGAGCATACGAAGATGAAGGCCTGCATGTGCTGCGGGACGCACTCCGCTTGCAGCGAAGATGAAGGCCTGGGTGCACCGTTCACAGCAAAAATGGAAGGCCCCCTGTGTCACGAACGGAGTGTGCTTCGCTCGCAGCGAAAATGGAAGGCCCCGGTGAGAGAGAATGAGTATGTGTGTGTGTGAGAGGAGAGGGAGATGGGTGTATGAAAGGGGAGGGGGTGTGAGGGAGGGGAGGGTGAAAGAAGGGAGAAGGGTGTAAGAGAGGGGAGGGTGAGAGAGAGCATGGGAAGGAAGAGAGCTGGGGGAGGATGCTTGAGTGTGGGTTTCAGAGAGAGGGAGCCTATATGAGGAGATTGTGAAAGAGTGTGTATGTGTGTGAGATTGGGAGCTTGTGGGGTAGATTTTCAAAGGGGTACACGCGTAAGATATGCGCGTACCCCCTGAAAACCTACCCCAAACCCCCTGTGCGCGCGCCGAGCCTATTTGGCATAGGCTCAGCGGTGCGCGCAAGCCCCGGGGCGCGCGTAAGTCCCGGGGCTTGCAAAAAGGGGCAGTCAGGGGCGTGGTCAGGGGGTATGGTTAGGGATTGGGGGCATGTCCGGGGGGGGGGGGGGTGTGGGCGGTCCGGGGGCATGGCCGAGTGCCCCGACACAGCGGCCTGTGTCGGAGCCTGCCGTGCCGGCGCTCGTAAGTTACTACTGCCCGGAGGCAGTAGTAACTTCTCCGATAAAGGTAGGGGGGGGGGGTCCTAGATAGGGCCGGGGGGTGGGTTAGGTAGGGGAAGGGAAGGGAAGGTGCAGGGGAGTAGAAAGAAAGTTCCCTCCGAGGCCGCTCTGATTTCAGAGCGGCCTCGGAGGGAATGGGCAGCGCGCGCAAGTTGCACAAATGTGCACCCCTTGCGCGCGCCGACCCCAGATTTTATAAGATACGCGCGGCTACGCTTGTATGAGGGTGTATGAGCCTGTATGAGGGTGTGTGTATGTGTACTAGAGAGAGGGAGCATGTGTGTGAGAGAGGGAGGGACAGAGGGAGCCTGTGTGAGGAGCAGTACTGAGAACGAGGTCAAACTCTGGGACTGGCGATAGAGTGGAAGGGGCTGAGCCTAGAGGTGGAGGGGAGAGATACTGGCAGGTGGAGGAGTTGGAGTCTGAGAGGGCAAAGTGGCCAGGGGAGTAGGGAGAGCGAGTGAAAGGGATACTCTGACAGTGAATTTCTAGGGAAATTCTGCTCAAAATATTTAAAATTCTGCATCTCTAATAACTTGTTTCTGTATTAATTTAAAATGTAGTTACTTAAAGACTGTCATGTAAATTGTGTTATTTTGACCAATATAAAGTTTGCAGAATTTTGCAGAATTTTAAGTTTTTGTGCCCAGAATTTTAAATTTTTTTGTGCAGAATTCCCCCAGGAGTAATATATGTGATGATTTGGAGAAATCCTGCCAATGCCCCTTTACAGAGTCTTAGGCTATTAATACCATTTTTGGTGCCACGATCCAGTATCCACAGTCTTTCTGGGTACCTTAGAATTCTTTTCTCCTTCTGTGGAAAGAACTGCATCACAAGTTCTTTCCACAAGTTCTTTCCACAAGTTTTAAGACAATTGATTAGAAAACCCCAATTCTGGAGCCTAATATAGTCCACGTCCACAAAAGCATGCGCGCCAGCGTTCACTACATTGTGCAGCCAGGTTAGGGCAATTGCAGAAAATACAAAAAAAACTGAAAAAGGAAAAGTACAGTGAAATGAAATAAAGTAAAATGAGGCTTGCCGCCTGTAGGGGAAATGGAATGAAGTCCATGGAGTAGCGTCCGTTTTAGACAAATGCAATAAAAGTTCATACTCCACAGTTGTACCACCACTCCCGCAAAACTGGAGCACGATGGAAAAGGAAACGTAGCGAAAACATTAATAGAACAGGACAGTTGATGCCTTCAGACAAACAGGCATGGGAGTCAGTATCCTTCTGACGGTTGTCACGATAGTCCTTAATCCATTGCACAGCTGTGGGTACATTCTCCAATATTGTCAAGCCGCCATATACAAACACTCAGAGTTTGGCGGGGTAGATCAAGGCATATTTCAAATTCAAGGCCTGCAAGTCCTTCTTTACAGCTGTAAATTGCTGCCGTTTACACTGTA
This sequence comes from Rhinatrema bivittatum, assembly GCF_901001135.1. Classification (NCBI taxonomy): domain Eukaryota; kingdom Metazoa; phylum Chordata; class Amphibia; order Gymnophiona; family Rhinatrematidae; genus Rhinatrema; species Rhinatrema bivittatum. Next base: position 106,509,437 of record NC_042618.1, read on the forward strand.
GCTCAGGAAAAAAATCTGGGAAGATGAAGTTGCGGCTGCCTTCGTATTCAAGCTTTTGCAGGTCTTGGGCAGTGTTTAGGATCCACCTTTTATCAGTAAAATTATGCAGCTGGATCACCACTGCTCATAGGTGGCTGCCCTACGCAGGTGGAGGAGCAAGGGCACGATGTGCCCAATCCAATTTTAAACAGCCGCTCCAAAATTGTAAATGGAGAAGGTTGGGAAGCCATCTTGAAAAGAACTCCACTGCATTATTACCTTCGGATAATTCCGACAATCCTAAAATACGAATGTTGCACCAAGAGCGGTTTTCTAAATCGTCGAGTTTGTCAAGGAGAGCTTGGTAGTTCTTATCTATTTTTTCTAATTTTGCAGAAGCAACCTTTGCTGCCATATCTAATCCAGTTAGGCAGCCATCTTGCATTTCCAGGCGCTCACTGTGGTCATTGATACTCTGCACTAAGTTTGTGACTTTTTCTACAAGTATATTCATGCAAAATTCAAGTTTCTCTGTGAAAGTTTCCAGCAGGTCATGGACTTTCCAGCAGGTCATGGAGTTGGTCTGCGCTTACCGGTAAGCCTGAGGGGAGAGCAGTAATATCATCATCAGAGCCAGATTCCGCCTCCATGAGCGCATCGTCGCTCTGCTGCACCTCAGGGGAACAGGCCACGGGACCCTCATCATCCGATTTAGGTTTCAAACCTTTGTTAGCCCATAGTGCAGGAATCAAGCATTTTCCTTTTATCGGCATCATGTCCAAAATCAGGCAATATATTCATGCTCAAATAGAGTAAAAAAGGAGAATAGAGGCGGGAGCGCGGCTGGTGTGTGTCTGCTCTGCTCATGGCATAACTGGAAGCCCATCCCTAATTCCTTTTTCAGAATCTTTCAATTTCCTCTCTCCTCCTTCCTTCCCTTCATCTATCTCTTTCTTCTCTTCTTCTATCCACACCATTAGATTTCACTTCTCTTTCTCCATCTCGTCCTCAATTTCCCTATTTAACATCTCACTTACCAATTAGCTATCCATCATCCACTTCCATATACCCTCCCCATCTAGCACTCCTTCCCCAGTGTCCTATTTCCTCTTTTATATTAAGGGTGGGTAGATCTGAGATATTTATGATATTATATTGCAATTTATGTAGTTATTCTAAGCTGTGATTTTATATGATTGTTTGTACACTGCTTTGACTGGTCTTTGGTCAGGGAGGCAGTATATAAGAATTTTAATAAATAAATGTTTTCAATACTTTTATTCCAGATGCAGCCAGAAAAAAATGCAGACACACTACAGCCAATAGGGGCTTGAGAAAGAGAATTGTTTCAGAATATAACAAACCCAGGACTTAAGGGAGGGAAAGGGTGTTTGAGAAGTTTTGTGAAGTCTGATAAAATAGCCAAAGAGAGATTTGTAATTATTTTTCTCTACTTGATAAGAGGAATTCAGCATTGTAATTGCTTTTTGTATCCTTCAAATCTTTTTACACGGGCCAAGTGTGAGGTTTGTTTCTTTGATGTTTATTTGAAGACCTGCCAAGTGGAAAGGGGAATACAATCAAAACTCAGCCTGCAAACACACACAAACGTGAAATGTTAAATGGTACTGTCTGTAGCTCAAACAGCATGAGTGGCAGCCTGCAAATCGGCTCTTTTTTTGGCAAATTTACATATTCACTGTAGAGAAGATGGATTCCCATCTGCAGGCCCCAGATTTCTGTGGACTGTCCAGCACTTGCTTCTTCCTGATTTCATTGTACATTCCAGTTATGCACACATGTTGGTTCAGAATATAGATCTAAAAATAAAACAGGGCAGAGTTAGATTACTTTAGTAATAAAAAGGATAACCCAATGGCTACTGCAATGAACTGTGAATTAAAATAGTAGTGAGCAAACATTGGTTGTGGCACTTCACTTATACATGCACATAGAGGAAAGGAATCCTGGATTCCTGGTTCTTAACCTAGATGGTAAATCACCAGGGAGCCATGCTAATAACCAATGACTCTAATCCCCCATTTCACACGCACACGTTTTTCAAGTTAATCCACAGCTTCCCCTATCACCTCTCTTTATGACCCCCATAGTCAGTCAGGTTTTCAGCATATACACAATGACTGTGGGTTCACCAGGATAGGTATTGAAAGCCCTGAGTTAATTGCTTATTGGTGCAAGGAACCCACTACTCTAGTGAAAAATAATAAAAAAAAACAGTCAGAAGGCAATTTTCAAAACATTGCTTGTGGGTAAATAGCTGTTTACCCATGGAAAAAGCCCCACTAAAAACTGTCTACCTCTCACTGTGAGTATAATTACCCATGTTGTTCATAGGCAGTAGAATAGGACCGGAAGGCTCATCTGCTTACTGCTCCCAGCATCCCCTGGGAGAGGAGTCCAGAGGTCACCGCAAGTGATCCAGGGATTGGATTCCACAGCCCCAGCTTCCAGCTTTGCAGTAGAAAAGGACTGGAAGCGTGCACCGTTATCTCAAACCATTCAATTCTTTGAGTGAAGATCAATTTAATGGTGGTTAAAGAGGATTGGTATGTATAGCTTTGGGAAAGGGAATGGTGAATAAAACAAAAAATGTCATAATGCCTCTGTATCGCTCCATGGTGAGACCGCATCTTGAATACTGTGTACAATTTTGGTCGTCGCATCTCAAAAAAGATATAATTGCAATGGTCAATCAAAGGCTTCCTCCCTTCTTCCTACTCCCACTGGCAGGTAGAAGGGAGAAGGCTTCCAATTGGCCTGCGCGGGGGAAGGCAGAATGAAGGAGGCTTCCCATTGGGCAGTGGGGATTGGAAGAAAGGAGGCTTTCAATTGGCCCACGGGGGCTGGAAAAAGGGAGAAGGAAAGTACAACGGGGCAGTGGGACACCTGGAGATGCGACACACCTGCCGGTGTTTGGCGACACACTGGTGTGTCGCGACACACCGGTTGAGAAGCGCTGCATTAGGTCATGCCAGGTTGTATGATCTCATTAGAATGGCATCTCAAGCAGTGGCATCAGGGGTGGCAGCCAGGAGGCTACCTAATTGGGTGATAGCATATCCAACATGCACCTTTGCAGACTCTCCTTTAAAGGGGGCCTGCTCTTCAGAGAAGAGCTGGAAAAATTAAGGACTTGGGAGAGTGTAAGCCACAGAGACTTTTGGAAGATAGATCCTGGTCAGGCGCAAAGGGTTCAAAAGACTAGCGCTTTTGAGATTATGAAAGGTTTAAATCGGATATATACACAGCTATCTAGTAAGGCAAAGCCCTATTCCTTTCAAGGAACAAGAAAGGCCAAGGGGGATTCCATTACAGCTACAGGCTTCAGATGCCCATCTCCTTGACATACAGCAGGTCTGTCCCACGGTGGTGCCAGAATGGACCAACATTATGTTGATCCAGTGGGTCTTAATTATTATTCAAGAAGGTTATTCCCCGGAATTCTTGACCTTATCTCTGAAGTCTTCATGTCCTCTCCTTGCCCTCCCTGATCAAGAAAGCGTCAATAATGGCTATGTTGACAGGTGGGAAACATCCCAGTTTTTGTAGGAGAGCAGAGATGGGGTTCTTATTTGATATATTTTGTCCCAAAGAAGGACAGATGCTTCCACCCAGTTCTAGATCTGAAGGGAGTACCACATTTTTGAATGGAGACACTCAGCTCCATCGTCATGTCAGTAAGGAAAAGAGAATTCCTAGCATCCTTGGCTCTGACAAAGGTCTATTTTCATATTCTGATCTGGGTCATCTACCAAAAGCTTCTATGATTCTGTGTCTTGGGCAAGCTTTTCCAACTCCAAGCCCTTCCAACAGCCCCTCAGATTTTTTTTTTTAATTTAAACTTTATTAAATTTTTCAAAATCATGACATAACACTGTCATTCACAAAGTATGAGTGTCAACAATTATCACTCTCCAAAAAAGAGAAAAGAAACAAAAGGAAGAGACAAACTCTTCTAAAATATCATACATCCTTGTATACACTCATATGTACAATGAAATTAGGAGGGATCAACCTCTCATTAGAGAAAAATCAAAGCAATATTTACTTTCATATATATATATACTGGTATCATAACCCCATTATCTCTATTACTTGCGGTTACCTTAATCAGAAACTACTTCCCCCAACAAATTCTTAGCTTCTAAGAACTTTTTCAGATCTGAGGGTTCAAAATAGACATAATTTACATTATTCAATTTTACCATACATTTACAGGGGAAATGAATTACCATCTGGGCCCCCACCTTATCTGCCAGTTGTTTTAAGGCCAAACATTCTTTTCTTTTACTTTGTGTTAATTTAGTTACATCTGGAAAGATCCATATTTGTTGATTATAATATTTCACCGATCTATTTCTCAGAAACAGTTTAAGGACCATGTCCCTAGCTGATGGAAAAATAAATCTAACCAGGACTATTCCTCTCTTAAATACAATTTCTTCATTTGATGTTTCTAATAGTTCTGTGATATTCAATAATCCATGTTGCTGATCTTGTTGTCCCACTTGTTCTTTCTCTTTTCTTTCAGGTAGGAAATATATTTTTGCTAAAGGCGGGAGAGATTCTTTCGGTATTTTTAAAACTGTTCCCAGATATTGTTTGAATTGTTCTTGCCCCTCAGATTTTTACCAAGGTGACGGTAGTGGTGGAGGCTGCACTCCGCAGACAAGGTATAAAGGTCCCCTCTACCTGGATCACTGGCTTATTAGAGCCAAGTCATTCCAGGAAAGCCAACAGGCCTCAAATACCATTATCCATTTGTTAGTACTGTTATAGTCACTAACGTGACTAGCAGGAAGTGTGTGTGAGATATAGACATAGGAGAGACCAACCAGAGGTACTATAATATTTATTATAACCCTGGTATATAACAAAGCACAAAATTAGAACCTATGGCAAGCCAGCTCCACACAGAAACATTTACATGCCTAGATACCTGGACGAACAGAAGTTATCTCTCACTCAAGCCAGTCTGTTCCCACTTTGGCCAGAAGTGAATGAAGCAGGATGCTAGTGTCTGGTCAGTAGCTGGCTGCTATTAGTGATGCTCTCTTTGACGTGATACTCAGGTTGCACATTGTCTGAGGCTGGAGTTTTTCGTCTTTCCAATTAGCAGTACAAATGTTTTGATCCATGCTTCGCTGAGCTGTGTCAGCAGCTGATTATCTTCTTCAGAAAACAAGGGAGAGATGTTTTTGCAGGCATATGTGAGAAGCGATCTCTCTTCCTCAGGAATACACAGTTATGTAGCTCATTAGCATGTTGGAGGAAATATCTTTTTTGCAGGTGGTTATTAAATCTCCATGGTCCATGCCAAATGTTCTTGGAGCTGCTGGGCATAATGTCTTTCATTTGTAGGAAGGTATAACTGTGTTGATGATGTCATCCAAAAGTATTTTTGCATACTGGCTCAAAGCAGGGAACAGGCCGACAATCCTTAACCTATCCTAACTAAGCATCACTGACTAGGCCTCATGCTAAATGCTCATGTCTACCCCAGTTCTCTTCTAACCCTAACAAAAAAAAACTAGGCTTGGTAGTAAACGCCAAAAGCAGTTTACACCCTACCCAGTCTCTGGAATTTCTTGGAGCCTTCTGCAGTTTAGCAGAAGGAAAAATTACTTTTACCCCAAACGGATATCGGTATGTAAAAAAACATTAAATAAAATAAAGAGAATGGCTAATCTAATTACTCAGGTACAGGAGTTCTAAATTAAAGGGACACCCAAAATTTGGGACTACTTTCATCTTCTGGGGCTGATGACAGCCACATTAGACTTAGTCCCATGGTCTAGATCTCATATGCGCCTATTGCAATGATCCCTCCTGTCTCTGTGGTCCCTCGTATCCCGAGACTAGACTCGTTCCTCACTCTCGTCCACAGTGATAAAGAGTTTGGAATGCTGGGCAGAGCTCTTTAACCTATTGAAGGGCAAGGACCTAGAGCCCCCGTCATGGATCACCTTAACCACAGATGCCAGTACACTAGGTTGGGAAGCATATTGCCAAGGTCAGGTGGCATGGGGTTAGTGGGCAAGTTTTAGAATCGATGTAGTCAATAAACAGATTGAAAACCAGGGCCATCAGATGGACCCTGCTATTTTCTGCCATTAATAAAAGGAATGGCAGTCAGAATACTATCAGAAAATGACAGTTCCACTGGTATTTCTCATGTGTTATAGCAGTCATTTTTCTACTGACTTTTGTTATAACATTGAAATTCCCAGGCAAAATAAAATAAAAACTGAAAATAAAGATCCCTAGGTATTTCCCATGTTTATGGATTAGTCTAGCAGGAAAATAAGGAAAAAAAAATTAATCTTGCCTGTTAATTTCCTTTCCTTGACTCTCGCTAGACCAGTCCAAAATCCATCCAAGAATACCATGTGGCCAAAACCTAACATAATATGGAAGTGATGTGCTATCTAGTCTATCCCCCTCTCTCTTTCAACCCACATACACTTGTGGGGAGGGGAGGCAGGGAGATAGAAATTCCAGCTTCATCTATTTTCTTCTCTCAAAAAAAAAAAAAAGAAAAGAAAAGCAAAGGGGAATATAGTTCAGGAAAGCAGGGAAGTAATATAGTATGATGGAGAGAGAGAAATTTTTTTTTTTTAAATCTACACCCCCCCCCACCCCCAGTTCCTCTGTTTATGGTCGTTCCAAATTAAGGGTAGGGTAGTTGTCCACTTTTGCTTTGACAGAAGGTTATTAGCACATGTCTAGGACCACACCTCCCTTATAGCAGCATGTGATGTCACAAGGGGTAAAAAAAAAAATGTTTCCTCTGTATCTGGAGAAAAGAGAATTATCAGGTAAAACCAAATTTTTCTAAAGCTGAAAGCCTCTGTATCCCAGAACACGATAGTTAAGATTAAAGATGGCAACGGTAACGTCGTAACAGCCACCACTGCTATACGGAACATTTTACTGATTTTTACAGGTCCCTGTATTCTAAAGATTCCGCTATTTCAACATCGGATGTTAACAACTATCTGGCGTCTGTGTCTCTTTCCTGTCTAACAGAGGATCAGCAAAAATATTTAGATGCATTGATAAGCCCATTAGAAGTAATGCAGGTCATTAAATCCCTTAAGCCGGGTAAATACCCAGGCTTGGATGGATTTACCAGCAGTTACTACAAGAACTTTGCATCTGATCTGGTGAATCCTCTGACAGAATACTTTAACAGTATTCGAGCAGGAGAAAGCCTCCCGATTCATTCCAATACTGCTGGTATCTCCTTTATTGCAAAGCATGGCCGTGATCCCACACTGTGCGGGTCTTACCACCCAATCTCGCTTATAAACGTGGATCTTAAAATTTTAGCTTGAGTACTAGCCAGGCGTTTAAACAGGATTCTGCCTAGGCTGGTACACCCTGACCAAGTGGGATTCATCCCACATCGCATGGTGGCTGATAACGTCAGAAAGGTCACTGACATACTTCGGTGGGTTAGCAAGAAGGAGATCCCTTTCATATTATTTTCTTTAGATGCTGAAAAAGCATTTGATATGGCTCATTGGCCTTTCCTTTTATGTCTTGGATTCAGTTTTTATATCACCAACCTAAGGCCCGGGTAAAGGTAAATGAGGGATCTGGCAGCAGTTTCCCAGTACAGAAAGGTACTAGGCAGGGCTGCCCGCTTTCCCCACTCCTGTTTGCCTTTTTCCTGCATCCCAAATACGTGCAACCCCTGGGATTGCGGGTGTATAAGTGGGGGACTTACACCTAACATTATCATTGTTTGCAGATGACATTTTATTCACGCTGACAAATCCCACGTCCTCCCTGCAGGCTGTCACTTCTGAGTTGCAGATATTTGGGAAATCCTCCGGCTTTTGGGTAAACTGACAAATCTGAGATTCTCAATATAACATTAGAAGACAATGAGGTTTGCCATCTCAAAACCATCTTCCCCTTTAAGTCGGCAAAGAAATCAATAAAATATGTGGGAATACAGATTGGGCCCAATGTTACGGGATCTATTTGCATTAAACTACCATTCACTAATAAAGAAGTTAGATGAGGATATGCATAGATGGGATAGAGAGCATTATTCCTGGCTGGGACGAATTTCAATCCTCAAAATGAATGTATTACCCCGGTTCCTATACTTGTTCACCACCTTGCCAGTTTTTATATCATAGAAACATAGAAACATAGAAATGACGGCAGAAGAAGACCAAATGGCCCATCCAGTCTGCCCAGCAAGCTTCACACATTTTTTCTCTCATACTTATCTGTTTCTCTTAGCTCTTGGTTCTATTTCCCTTCCACCCCCACCTTTAATGTAGAGAGCAGTGATGGAGCTGTATCCAAGTGAAATATCTAGCTTGATTAGTTAGGGGTAGTAGCCGCCGCAATAAGCAAGCTACACCCATGCTTATTTGTTTTACCCAGACTATGTTATACAGCCCTTATTGGTTGTTTTTCTTCTCCCCTGCCGTTGAAGCAGGGAGCTATGCTGGATATGCGTGAAGTATCAGTCTTCTCCCATGCTGTTGAAGCAGAGAGCCATGCTGGATGTGCATCGAAAGTGAAGTATCAGGCACATTTGGTTTGGGGTAGTAACCGCCGTAACAAGCCAGCTACTCCCCGCTTTGTGAGTGCGAACCCTCTTTTCTTCTCCCCTGCCGTTGAAGCAGAGAGCTCTGCTGGATGTGTGAAGTAACAGTTTTTCTTCTCCCCTGCCGTTGAATCAGAGAACTATGCTGTATGGGGCGGATTTTAAAAAGCATTTACATGCGTAAATCTGGGTTTTACGCATGTAAATGCACTTTACTCGAGTAAGTGGGCTTTTGAAAATTGCTACAATATATGCCATTGAATCGTCCATAGGATTTATTCGCATAAGTGCACTTTACGTGAGTAAATGGCTTTTGAAAATTGCTACAATAGTAGTTACATTTATGCGCGTAACTCCTTTGAAAATTACCCCCTATATGCATTGAAAGTGAAGTATCAGGTTTATTTGATTTGGGGTAGTAACATTTGGGGTAGTAACATTTGGGGTAGTATCATCGGCTAGTTCCTTCGTTCCTAGCAGAGGAAAATCGGCTAGTTCCTTCGTTCCTAGCAGAGGAAAATCTTCAGCCTTATCTGGAGAAAATGTTGACCCCCCCCCCCCGGTGGGTATCCCATGCCCTCATGTACCAGCCTAGGGCTAGGGGATGTTTGGGAATCCCCAATCTTGCCTGGTATTTTGCGGCTGCTCAACTCAGAGTGATTCCAGATATCCACAGCCAAATATCTGTTAAACAATGGGTAACATTAGAACAGCGCCTAGTGAGAAATATGCCGCTGGAGGCGATTCCCTGGCAGCCGCGGCATGCTTGGTGCTGGCATGATGATCTTCCCTTTGCCCTTCAAACCCTACTCAGAGTATTTATCTATGTTTCTATGTTTCTAAGAGTTTGGGGCAGATGGCGGGCACAACAGTGGGCATTAGGGATTATTTTCATAGTTCCTATCTTTTCTGTAATAGGGCTTTCCCGGCTGGGCTCCAGAATAAAGCATTTCTGGCTTGGGAGAGCCCAGGGTGTCCGACGTATTGAACATGGATTGGTGGGGGGAATATCAATGCCAGCTGAAGGCTTGCAAGCAAGCTCGCTGTAATATAGATGGGATAGACTTTTTAGCATATTCTCAACTACGGCACTTCTTACTATCCAAGACGATATGTACCTCCTTAGACTTAGGGAAAACCCTTTTTGAATGTCTATGTGCGGATGCCGATAAGAAGAAGGGGCTGGTCTCTAAGATTTACAAACTACTTCTATGTATAGGCAGGGATTCCTTTTCGCATAACAGGTCATGGGAAACTGACTTGGGGACTATTCTGTCCCCAGAGGTGTGGGATCAAGTGTATTCTTCGGCTAGTAAATGTTTCATATCCGCTTCCTTGTTATAAGCTCTTACTGAGATGGACCCTTACCCCATCCAGACTACACTGTATTTACCCAACGGTTGATCAGAAATGCTGGAGAGACTGTGGAGGAGTGGGCACTTTCTTCCATATTTGGTGGGCGTGCTAGAAGGTATCCATCTTTTGGGGTCTGGCTTTACAGTGGTTAGAATCAGTTCTGGGAGTTCAGGATTAACAAACGCAGGGCTGGTGTTACTGAATGTCCCTCACCCAAATCTGGATAAATTTCAACAACACTTTAGTCAACAAGTCTCCATTGCTGCCAGATGTGAGCTGGCATTGCACTGGAGGCGCCCGGATGAACCTTAATTACGCTTGGTACTGAAATGGCTACACTTTTATTATAGAATGGCCTCCATTGATGCTTATAAATGCCACCAAATACCTGCTTTTCAGAAAATATGGAGACTATTTAGAGTGTGGGAGGAACAGGAATCTGTATAATTGGGTTACTGTTTGAGCAGATATTGTTTGGGTAGGAAAAATAGGGGGTAAATAATTAAAACTGTGTTTGCCTGATATATGTTTTTATTAGTTACAGACCACGTTTATATGTCTACTGTGAGAGCTGCAAATGTGCTAAAACGTACACTTAAATTATCAGGGATACTATACTTATATATTAATGTTAATGCAGGTCTGTTTTATTATGGCATATTGAAGTTAACTGTGTTCATAAGGGGACTTTATAATGTGCAATGATGGGTAGCAACGGGAGGGGGGAAATTATTTTCTACAAAACATAATGTTGAAAGTCAATTGTGTGATGATAACGTGGTTTGTAAATTGTAAATTTGTCATTTGACCTTCAATAAAATATAAATGGAAAAAAAATGTTTTCTATTGCATAGTCTGTGCAAAGATTGACCACAAGGTGGGGCTAGCTGTTTGCTTTTAGTCTTACGTGATGACTTGGGAAATGGGAGCAGTGGAGGTTACTGGATCTTCAGTAATTGATGCAGTTGTCAGTTTAATATGGATTCATAGAATATGATATATTTTGTTTTAATTATTTTAACTGTTGGTATATTAATGTGTATTTTATTTGTAGGTGTTTTTTATGTATGCATTTTTGTAAGCTGCACTGCACAGAATTGTTTTGGAACAGACGGAATGTAAAATTGTGAAATAAGATATTCCATGCTGTAACAGTCCAGGGTCCATCGAGCCTAACATCCTGTCTCTGACATTGGCCAGTCCAGGCCACAAGTACCCAGCAGATCCCAAGTGATGGCTTTCTCTAGTCTACCTGGCTAATAATGTTTTGTGGACTTTTCCTCCAGGAACTTGTCCAAACCTCTTTTAAATATAGGCATACTAGATGCCTTGACCACATCCTCTGGCAACAAATTCCATAGCTTGATTGCTCATTGAGTGAAAAAATGTTTTCTATGCTTTCTTTTAAATTTTCTGGTTGTTTAATTTCCTGGAGTGTCCCCTTGTTTTGATATTATTTAAGAGGGTTAAATAACCATCCTTTAAAAAAATATGAACCGGTAAATAAACTTCTGTCATGCCCTCCCTTTTTTGCCAAGCTGAAGAGTCCCAACCTATGTAAATTTCCTTCATAAAGGAGCTGTTCCATTCCCTTTATCATTTTTCTTGTCTTCCTCTTACCTTTTCTAATTTTTTTTTAAATTTTTTGATAGAGTGATCAGAACAGATGCAGTCTCACTATGGATTCATACAGAGGCAATGTGATATTCTCTTTTTTTTTTTTTTTTTATTCACCATTACTTTTTGGATCATTCCTAAAACTCTATTTGCTTTTTTGACTGCTGTCACATACTGAGATGAGGATTTCAATGCATTGTCTCAAGATTCATTTTCTTGGGTGGTGACTCCTAATATGGAACTCAGCGTTGTGTATCTGTTGTAGGGTTTATTTTTCCCTATGTGTATTGCTTTGCATTTATCCACATTCAATTTCATCCACTACTGATTCCCAGTCTCACAAGATCCTTCTGCAGTTCTTCACAATCTACTGCTGTTTTAACAACTTTCAATAATTTTGTGTCATCTGCAAATTTGATAACTTCACTCGTTCCCTTTTCCAGATTATTTATTAATATGTTAAACTACTGACTGCCTACTACTATACCAGAATATATAGGCCTACATAATGCCAGAAAAGGAAAGTGTTCTCTGCCTCTATCTGCTGTTGAACAAGCATAACCCATTTGTCTGGACTGGTGTGGCAGAACAAAGAGGAATGGTCAGTTTTCCCCATAAAAAAAGGACATTATCATAGGTGCCAACTATGAGGGTGCCTGAGCACCCAATATTGACAAAACTCCTTCACTGTAACCAAGGGTGGCGTAATTTGTGGAGTTAGCACTCCTAATCATTTTTAAAAGTTGGTTCCTAAGTATTTAAAGAAATGCTACAGGGATCTGTACTGAGACCTGTGCTGTTTAACATATTAATAAATGATCTGGAAAAGAGAACGAGTGAAGTGATCAAATTTGCAGATGACACAATTATTCAAAGTTGGTAATGGGGGTGATACTGCAATACTAGAGAAGGGCAGTTGTGGTCCTGCTTCAAAAAAAATGGTAGCAGGGAGGAGCCTGGAAACTACAGGCCGGTTAGCCCCACCTCAGTGGTGGGAAATGTAATGGAGGTGCTTCTGAAGGAAAGGATAGTTAATTATCTGCAATGCAGTAGGTTTCTCTATCCAGAGGAAGGTCATGTCAGACAAATCTGATTTGACCTTTTTGACTGGATGACTAGGGGAATTAGATCAAGAAAGAGCACTTGATGATATTTATCTGGATTTCAGCAAAGCTTTTGATATGGTCTCACATAGAAGGCTTATGAACAAATTGAAAAGCCTGGTAATGGGTCCCATGTTAGTGGAATGGATCAAAAATAACAGATAACAGCGAGTAGTTGTAAATGGAACCTACTCTGGGGATGGAAGTGGAGCACCTCAGGGATTGGTTCTTGGACCGATTCTGTTCAATATCTTTGTGAGCGATATTGCAGAAGGGTTAGAAGGGAAAGGTTTGTCTTTTTGTGGATAACACAAAGATCTGCAACAGAGTGGACACACCTGAAGGAGTAGAGAAAATGAAAAGTGATCTAAGAAAACGTGAGGAGTAGTCAAAGGTTTGACAGCTGGGATTCAATGTTAAGTACAGTCATGCATCTGGGCTGCAGAAATCCAAAGGAGCTATGATGGGGGGGGGGGGGGGGGGGGGGTCAGCGAAAGTCTGATGTGCACATTGTGGGAGAGAGACTTCAGGGTGATAGTCTGATGATCTGAAGACATTGAAGCAATGTGACATGGTGGTGGCTAAGGCCAGAGGCATGCTGAGCTGCACAGAAAGGCATAACCAGCAAGAAAAGGGACGTGATAAATCTGCATAGGCTGTTAGCTAGGCCTCATCTGGAGTACAGTGTTCAATTCTGGAGACCATATCTTAAAAATGGTAGGGATCAATGCGGTCCAGACAAAGGCGATCAAAAGGGTGTGGGACCTGCACCAAAAGGGTTATGAGATGAGGTTGAAGGACTTATACACTGGAGGAGCGTGAGGGGAGATATGATACAGACCTTTAAATACCATCCATGGGAGCTGCAAGAGATAGTTAAAAAAATAAATAAATAAAAAATTCACAACCATCTAAAAATATAAATTTTTATACTTGCACTGCTCTTAACAATTTTTACAAATCATATATCCAATCACATAAATTCCCAATATACATTTCGACCAGCGTTCCAAAATTTAAACCTAAATAATAATAGGGCCCTCAACTCAACAGAGATAAAAAAAAAACCCCAATAAAATAACTTCAAACACATTGTGGTGGAAACATCTTGGATTGTTCAATATGTCCAGAAGAGCTAGCTCTCTCAAAAGTAATTGATATAATATCCATTCTACCAGTATTATGGACCAATCGCTATTTGATTCGTTTTTGAGTAAACTTGTAAAAGAAAAGCTTAGACAGTCTAACATCATAAGAAAGCAGTTGGTAAGGTCTTCCGATCTAGATAACTTTAAAAATGGATGGGCCACTGTTAAAGATCACACTCCTAGTGATTCTGTGGACAGTTTGGCCGAGTCTGTTGCTGATTTATTAGCTACTGTTTACGACTGTGGTGCCGATTTAGTTCAGCGAAGATGACAGAATCCGAGCTGTAGAGTTCCATGGTTTGATGGTCTGTTGATTCAGCTAAAACAGGTAATGAGGCATTGGAGATAAGATGGCTTGGAGGAAATCCAAATCTGAGGAAACTCATCAGTTGTTTAACACTAGTCATAAGGGCTATAGAAATACCTATAATGTTGCAAGGAAAATATTTTATGTAACTTTTGCATAATTCACTTAATCAGCCTTTGGATTTATTTAGTATTGTTAAATGAATTAATGAGCGACCTCATCATCATAAAATCTCTTATATGTTCTTTACTGAAGAATTTGCAAGTTATTTAAAAACCAAATTAGGTGCCCTTAGTGATCACAATAATAGTCAAGTTGACCAAAGATTAACCTTAGCGGCTCTGACCAGTACTGAGGAACCTATGGGAGCTTGACAAAATTGGATCTACAGAATTTGAAAGGATAATGGGTTAAGTAAGGAATTCATATTGTTTGCTTGACCCTTGTCCATTCTCATTGTATATCCTATGAGAAGAGGTTAGTGAAAGTTTTATTTCACTAATTAATTTGTCGCTAAAGGAATTGTTCCTATGAGATTTAAACATTCAACCATACGACCTGTTTAAAAAAAATCTCAAATTTATTTTGTATGGGCAAATTACTGGAAAAAGTGGTTCATTCTCAATTATCAGAGTTCCTATCCTCAAATCAAATTTTGCACCCATTTCAATATGGTTTTAGACTGCATCATAGCACTGAAAATTTGTTGAGATCTGTTAATGATTTTTAATGCTGATTTTAGATAGAGCTGATGCAGTCATAGGGCTTTTTCTAGATGTTACTTCGGCATTTGACATGGTTTCTCATAGTATCCTGTTAGGTTAAAATCAGTTGGTATATCTGGGGCAGTACTTGGATGGTTCCGTTCTTATTTTGAATCAAGACAGCAGCCAGGTAAATTTGTGTGTGTGGGGGGGATCTGTCTGATTCATTTACTATCTCAAGTGGAGTTCCTCAGGGGTCAGTATTGGCAGCAACCCTTTTTAATATATATCTGCGGCCAATTTGTATGTGTCTCAATGAGCCACAAATACCATTCAGAATGTACGCTGATGATTTACAACTCTTTTTTTTTGTTGTTAATGGTAATCTTAATAGGGTTCTAAATAAAATTGTTACTAGTGTGCAATTAATTAGCAATTGGATGGGGCAAAATCATCTAGTTTTGAATGTCCAGAAGATGGAGATGATCTGTTTTTATAGACAAATTGATTTTTTAGCCAGTCACACTATAAGTTCCCTATCTATGCTAAATGAGATTATTCCATTCAGGGTCTCTGTTCATAATTGGGGTATTTTGTTTGACAGTAGGCTAACATTTAGACAGTACATTCAAAATATCCTGAAAACGGATTATTATAAACTATGCCTTATAAGACATCTAAAATACATTCTGAATCCAATTGATTTCCAAACTATCATTCAAACCTTTGCTTTAGGTATCCTGGATTATTGTAACTCTGTTTATTGAGCTTCCAGGTAGTCACTTGCGAGCCATTCAGGTTCTACAAAACTCAACAGCTTGCTTAATAACTGCGCTTTCCAAAGTGGATGCCATGGTCTACGCTGTCTCAAAGCGAACAACCATTCCCGTAGAGGGAGGGCTGGCATTATAGGACACTCAGGCAGAAGTCCATCCTTAAGCAGGCCTTTGACACAACAGCAATGACACTGCATATTGCTTCTGGCTGCGCACTGGTGACACGTTCCTGCTTACTCCTTTCGAGAGAGGCAAATAACTCCAGAACTTATACTGCCGTGATGATGGAACCTATAGCATCCTTCCTAACAGACGCAAGCTCAGACTCAGGGCGTACCTCAGCCTGAGGAGTATCCTCGTTAGTGGCAGCCAGAAGACAGTTATGGCTGCGAATCGGGCCTGCTGACACGACTCCTAAAGCAAAGCTCTAGAGAATGCCCTTTTTAAAAAAGGATCTCCTATCCAGAAATGAAATGGTAAAGTTAGCCAGCAAGTTAAAGATCCCAGTGCCCCTCGCCCAGAAGAGCCAGGGGCAGAGGTCTCAATGCTTTAGACCCTACAGGAACACAGTCCCAAGCACCCCGTCCTTCCGAAAGGCCCCAGTCCTTTCAGCACCAACACATCAAGAGAGGAACAGGCCCGGGAGCAGGCTCCAGCCATGCCCCCCAAGGAGAAGGGGCTGATCCATCCACGGGAAGAGGACTGTCGACCTTTTACCAAAGATGTGCCGAGATCACGTCAGACAAATGGGTGCTATACATCTTCTGAGAAGATTACTCTCTGGAGTCCCGCTGCATTC
Source organism: Rhinatrema bivittatum (assembly GCF_901001135.1). Taxonomy (NCBI): domain Eukaryota; kingdom Metazoa; phylum Chordata; class Amphibia; order Gymnophiona; family Rhinatrematidae; genus Rhinatrema; species Rhinatrema bivittatum. Next base: position 106,525,819 of record NC_042618.1, read on the forward strand.
CTCGGGACAAATTTATTATGTCACCCTGCCACTCCCATACCAAAAGACTGGCAGTGGAAGCCACTCTAATAAGATTACTCATCCTGAAGGCAATAACTCCGGTTCCTGCGCCCCAACAAAATACTGGGTGCTATTCCATCTATTTTATCATCCAAGAAGGAAGGGTCATTATGGCCCATCCTGGATCTCAACAATGTCAACCATTGTCAGTGGATAATACTCTTCCGCATGGAACCTCTGCGCTCTGTTATAACGGCAGTACATCTGGGAGAGTTCCTAACTTCCTGAACCTCTCCGAAACCTATCTTCACATCCCAGTCCATCAGGATCACCAGCGCTCCTGCACTTCGCAATACTGGGTTACCATTACCAGTTCTGAGTGCATCCCTTTGGCTTGGCAACCACCCCCAGGACCTTCACCAAAATTATGGTGGGTTTGGCGGCTGCACTGAGAAAGGAAGGAATCCTGGTACTCCTTACCTGGATGACTGACTGATCTGGACAAACTCTCTGGAAGAGAGCCGACAGGTGACCAGCAGAACCAAGAGCCTACTGCAGGATCTCGGGTGGGTTGTTAATATGAGCAGAAGTAGTCTACAGCCCTTTCAGTCACTATGGTACAGGGAAACCCGGTCTGACGCCTTACAGAACAAAGTCTTCCTCCCCCCTACGAGGAGCAGGAAATTGAGGGCACAATTGCAACGATTGATGACCAATGCATCAAGTGCTCGGCCTCATGGCATCAACCCTGGAAGCTGTTCCGTGCCCAAGGGCCCATACGCGACCGCTCTAGTGCTCCCTACTATCACGATGGAACCCACTGTACCAGAACTACTCTATTCACCACCAATTACCAGTAGAGGTTCGGACCCAGCTCCAATGGTGACTACAGGAAGACCACCTAAGCAGAGCAGTAAGCCTATCCCCACCGAACTGGATATTGCGCACTATGGATGCGAGCCTGCAAGGATGGGGAGCCCACTGTCAGGAACTGATGATCCAGGGTCAGTGGAAGAAGAAAGAGGCGGATTGGAACATAAACTGTCTTGAAGCACAAGCAGTCAGACTAGTGTGCCTGCGATTCAGCCACAGACTACGTGGATTATCAATCAGGATAATTGCGGACAACGCCACAACAGTCGCTTATGTCAACAACCAGGGAAGAACTAAGAGCCAGCAGGTGTCTCTGAAAATAGAACCCCTATTGACATGGACAGAAATAATCCTTCAAGGGTTCTCAACCTTCCACATCGCGGAAAAAAGCAACGTCTCAGCAGACTACTACAGCAGAGAGACCCTGGACCCGGGGAAATGGATGCAGTCGACCACAACCTTCCAACTTATAGTATATTACTGGGATCTCCCAGCCATGGATCTCCTGGCCACCTGTCTCAGTGCCCAAGTTCCCAGGTTTTCGGCCGCAGACAAGAACTAGGAATCAATGTTCTCGTCCAGACCTGGCCAGAGGAAGATCTTCTGCATGCCTTCACTCCATGACCATTACTGGGCAGGGTCATCCGCAAGATAGGGCACACAGGGGGCTAGTTCTACTTGTCACCCCGGACTGGCCAAGACGACCATGGTATGCAGACGTGCGAAGACTACTTGTGGGGAATCCTCTGGGCCTACTTCCACACAGGGACCTTCTCCGGCAAGGCCCGATCCTTCACGAACATCCATCTCGATTCTCTCGTACGGTCTGCCTTTGAAAGGAATAGCCCGATTGACACCTTGCTATGAGCATGCAAGTTCTCCACATCTCTGTCTTACATATGAATCTGGAGAGTATTCAAGGCCTGGTGTGAGGACGCGGACGTTAAAGTTCCCATGATCCTGGAGTTCCTGCAGGATGGTATGAAGAAAGGGTTGTCCCTCAACTCCCTCTTAATCCAAGTTGCCAAGCTGGCCTGCTTCAGAGCAGAAGCGGACGGTATCAAGCCATCAACCCATCCAGATGTCTCCCGCTCCCTGAAATGGGTTAACAACTCCGACCACCTCTAAAGTGGCAGGTGCCTCTATGGAATCTCAATCTAGTATTAGACTTCCTAGCGGGGCTTCCTTCAGACCGACATGCAGTCTGTCACAAAGACGGCATTTTTGGTGGCAATAGGTTCAGCTCGTCGCATCTCCGAACTACAAGCACTATCACACCTGGAACCATACAACTGCGCACTGTCCCCTCCTCCTTACCGAATGGGGTTTTCCCAGTTTCACTTGAACCAAACCATCTCATTACCACCTCCAGATGAACATAAAGACTTGGAAGACTCACGCCTTGGTTGCCAGCTAAATATCAGCAGACTCCTAGTCCGATACCTGAAAAGATCGGAACCTGTGCACAAAACGGACCACCTGTTCGTTCCTCACAACGGGAAGAAATAAGGGGAAGCAGCCTCACCGATGACCATAGTCTGCTGGATCAAAGAAGTAATCAAGGCGGCCTACACAGAGGCAGGAAAGCCCTTACCTCTACAAGTTAAGGCTCATTCTACGAGGGCCCAGGCAGTATCCTGGGCGGAAACCAAGCTGCTGTCGACTGCCAAGATCTGTTGAGCGGCGACGTGGTCCTCCATACACACCCTTTCCAGGTTCTACTGCCTGCAGGTCCGGGAGGACACAGCCTTGCAAGTGCAATACTAAGTGGGTCATGGGCAGCCTCCCACCCTGGCAGGGAATAGCTTTTGTACATCCCATTGGTCCTGAGTCCATCTGGCTACACGCTAGGAAATGGAGAAATTACTTACATGATAATTTTGTTTTCCTTAGTGTAGACAGATGGACTCAGCATCCTGCCCACGGCTGCTCCAGTAAACGAGAACCTCTGATAAACCTCGAGATTTAGCAAATACGGGTAAGCCATGGCCATACTTGGTCTGGTGTCGGCGTTAATTGGTTGAGTACATTGACTGGCTCAAGTTGGAAATCAGTTGAACCAGTTCAAGTTTAATCAAGGTATTTAAACAAACATATATCCACAATGGCTTTTCAAGGAGAATACTGAAGAGCTAAGCTTGCTGCATGAGTATATGTAGAGTGACGTCAGCTTTGAAATCTGATTCCATCTCCCATCTGTTATCAGATCTGCTATGGTCCTGAGTCCATCTGTCTACACTAAGGAAAGCGAAATTATCAGGTAAGTAATTTCTCCAATGCCTTTATATCGCTCCATGGTGAGACCCCCACCTTGAGTACTATGTGCAGTTCTGGTTGCCGCATCTCAAAAAAGATATAGTTGCACTGGAAAAGGTATAGAAAAGGGTAGCCAAAAGATAAAAGGGGATAGAATGGCTCTCCTATGACAGGAAAGACTAAAGAGGTTAGATCTATTCAGCTTGAGAAGAGATGGCTGAGGGGGATGATATGACAGAAGTCTATAAAATCTTGAGAGGCCTAGAATGGGTAAATATGGCTCGGTTATTTACTTTTAGGTAATTTGACTAGGGAGCACTCCATTAAGTTAGCAACTGGCACATTTAAAACAAATCAGAGAAAATTCTTTTTCACTCAGTGCACAATTACGCTCCTGGAATTCATTGCCAGGTGATGTGGTTAAAGCATTAGCATAGCTGGGTTTAAAAAAGGTTTGGACAAGTTCTTGGAGGAAAGTCTGTAAACTGCTATTAACCAGGTTGATCCACTACTTAATAGCATGGGATTTATTCAGATGATCTCGGTTGAGTGGGATTCTCCTGATACATTCTTAAGGGCCAGGAAAACAATGGGCAGGCTGTATCGTATACAGCAGGTGGAAGAATATTGCCTATTTTGAATTCCCAAAGTAGATGCCCCAGTAGCTGAAATTACTAGGAAGACCATTCCAGTGGAAGGCGACTCAGCTGTTAAAGACCTGCAGGACCATAAGATAGTCACCCTTAAAGCAAGCCTTTGAAGTACATAGCAGAACACTGATGTAGTGGGTCCAGCAGTGGCGTATGAAAATGTAGGAACCAGAGGACCCTCCCCCTGCCCAGCCCCCAGAAGAAAGTCTGCCCAGTTAGAATTGGCTGTAGCCTTCAAGCAGATAATCTATATGATTTTTTTAGGGCCTCAGCCAAACAGGTGGCAGCATTGCTGTTAGCAAGAATATTCCTATGAGTAAGCCACTGGTAGATGGATTCAGATTCTAGAGCCCACCCAAGCAAATATTTGCTTTTCAGAGCAGAGTTAGAGAATCTGATGAAGGATTTGGGGGACTTGAAGCCCCAGAGGTTGCCAAGGGCTAGATTCAGGGGAACTGCGAGAACCTTCAAGGGGCAACCCAGAGAACTGAGGCAGTATAGACTTGCTAGGCCCCTGAACACCCAGAGCGCCAGGTTTCTGATAACATTTCAAGGCAGCCAGCGAGGAGAGGAGCACCTGGTGCACAAATGAACCCAGAATATCTGCATGAAGTGCAAGGGTCCACTCCTTGCTCCTTCTAGTAGGCAGTCAGTTTATGAGCCGGCCCACATTACCAGGGAACAATGGGTCCTAGAGATTATTTGTAATGGCTGTGTTCTTGAATTTCTGCCCCATTCCCAGAAGCATATGTTCTATCTCTATGCAGATCTCCAGTAAAGAAAATTACTATTTAGGCAGCAGTAGATTGGCTGCTCATCCTGGATGCAATAATTCCAGTGCTCGAGGCTGAAATAGGAAAAAAAAGTGGTATCCATTTATTTTGTAGTACCAAAGAAAAATGGGGCAGTTTGCCCAGTCCTAGATTTGAAGTATGTAAACATGGCTGTATGAGTTGCCCATTTCAGAATAGAGACATTAAAGTCAGTGATGAATGCAAGTAAAGAAGGGAGAGTTTCTTACCTCCCTAGATCTAGTGGCAGCATATCTACATATTCCTATCAAGTGAGAATATCAGACATTTTTTAGAGTGCTCTTAGAGATCCACTATCAATTCAAAGGCATGCCTTTTGGGCTGGCGATAGTCCCATGGATGTTCATTAAGGTGATGGTTTTGGTGACAGCCTTCCTGCACAAGGAAGAGATTTTGGTTCACATGTATCTAGACAGTTGGTATCAGAGCCAAATCAATCTAGGAGAGAAGGAAATCCACATTAAGGGGGTAATTTTCAAAAGGATTTACATGTACAAAACTGGGTTTTACACATGTAAATGAACTTCACCTGTGTAAGTGAGCTTTTGAAAATTGCTACAATATATGCCATTGAATTATCCATAGGTTTTACAGACATAAGTGCACTTTAGGCACATAAATGGCTTTTGAAAATTGCTACAATAGTATGTTACATTTACATGTGTAAATCCTTTGAAAATGATGTCCTAAGAGTCTAGAAGCTCTTGGAATCTCTAGGATGGGGAATAAACAAGGCCAAAAGCCATCTACAACCCTTCCAGTCACTGGTATATCTGGGGGCTTATTTTGATACAAGACTGGGGAAGGTGTTTTTGACACAGGAAAGGGGTGCCAAGCTGCAGTCCTAGGTGAAGGAACTGTTGGCAAGCAGGGCTCCCAGAGCAAGGTCAGAATTAATGGCAGCTACAGATCTAATATCCTGGGCAAGGGCCAATATACGCCCTTTGCAGAAAGCGCTTTTGGCCCCTATAGTGACAAGACTATGAGAAGAGGCTCCCACTATTAGAGGCGAACAGAAATAGCCTCTGGTTGTGGCTAAACGACTCCAGTTTGAATGCAGGGGTGGATCTGGACCAACTGGAGTGGGTCCTAGTGGAAATGATGCCAGCCCTGGTGGGTTGTGGAGTCCACTGTGGGAAAACAGGTAGTGCAGGGCTGATGGTCCCTGAGAGAGGCATCATGATTGATAAATTGGCTAGAAATCAGAGGGACCAGGATAATTCTGAGCAGTTGGTGGGGGGTGTCATCTCTCGTCTGCTCATGAAAGGCCTGGTAGCTTTCTGCCTCTGTGAATTCTGTTTTTGTGGCTGTCCGCTTGTGAAAGGTTGGCCATCTTTGCACTATATCAACTGGCTTATTTTTATCTCTGTTTATTTACATCTTCAAACAAATCTTCCCTTTGCTAAAATCATGTTGACTCTTTCCCATTATGCCATGTCTGTCTGTATGGCCAGTAAATTTGTATTTAAGAATTATTTCTACTATTTAGCCTGTCACGGACATTAGGTTCATCTTTCTATAGCTTTCCAGATTACTCCTGGAGTCCTTTCAACATTCCATTGGCCACCTTCTAGTCATCGGGAGCTGTGGCTTTTTGAAAGAAAAAGTTATACATTACTGGTAAAAATTTTGCATTTCCTAGTGTGTAGCCAGATGGACTCAGGACCATTGGTTTAGGCTCCCCTGCCAGCAGCTGTAAACAGAGTCAGATTTCAAAGCTGACGTCACCCTACATACATACCTGCAGTGACCTCAGCCCTTCAGTATTTTTCCGTCTCCAGCAGATGGTGGACGTACCTCTCCCTTTGGAGATTGCTGTTCATTTTGGAAGGAGAAATTTACATTTAAATTGGAGACAAAACTGAGGCCTGATTTCCTGTGGTGATACCTAAAGGTCCCTCCCCCAGTTGAGAATTTCTGAAGCGATTTCTGAGATCCCTCAGAGATATGCCTTGGTCTGGTAGTTGGTTCCCACGTGGACTTTGCTGCTTAAGCAGCTGAAAGGCAGCGGGTGCAGGAAGCCAAGCGTGGCGGTGATGGCCAAAGCCCTCTCCCCCCAGAGCTGTAGACTGTCTGTGTACTCAGCCCAGGTAAGTAAAAAAAAAAAAAAAAAGAGAAGAGAAGAGTTACCTCCCAATTCAGAGATGTTTGGAAGGGTTTTCGGTAAGATTTCCTCCAGTCTCCTTGCTTGGCGGGCTGTACCGACATCATTTCCGATCCTATTGGGATAAGGGGAAGTGGGCTTCCAAGCGGGTTGAGCACCCCCCCCCCCCCCCCGGTGGGCTAGGCCCCGTTTTAGGCTTGGTTGGCACGCTGAGTGTTAGGCAGCGGCAGCACCATCTTGCGTGCATGTTTGTGTGTGCTGATTTGCCCTCCATAGAACATTGATATGTGCAGTTCATTGGCTCTGCGAGCACACTGCACGCATAATGTTGCGTGCATATATATGTGCACAACCTACTAAGTGCAGAATACAGGTAAAGCCGGGCGCACGGCCTTTGCATACGCCTCGCCGTGTCCCGCCTAGGTGCCCAAACTCTATGTGCCTAAAAGTTCAAGCGTGAGCCGACAGAATGCACAGTTAGCGCTGCCAATGGCTCCAGCAGCCAAGAAACATAAGCGCCTTTCTCTCTGCACTTCTTGTCATATTAGACCTTCACAGTGTGACCTGGATTCCAACTTATGTTAGCACCGTGAGGAATCCCAGAGAGAGTTGGCCTTCCTGGACTTTGCTAAGCCCGGCTCCTCCCATTCAGAGGATGAGTTAGCCATAGCCTTAACTGGAAGTACCCCGGATCTGAGTACCCCTGTTACTGGGTCATCCATGGGAGAAGGAAATTCAGCAGCATCTCCTGGGCTAGACATGGACCTGGCTGCCTTCTCTTGGGTGGAATTTTTCCAGGGCCTTCAAGCCTTCATATACGCACAATCTGCTACCTCATTTGCCCCTGTCTGGACGGAACCTCAACCAGTAATACCTCCCTCTCCCAGTCCTATTGCAGACCTTGAGGCATGTCTCGCCTCACCAAGGGTATCCCTGGCAGGGACCTGGACAGCATGGATGGAAGAGGAAGATACGGATTCATTGGAAGATGGGGAAATTCCCCCTAGCTTAGAACCATATCGGACCATGTTATTGTTTTTCCATAGAAACAAATTGCCGGCCCTGGTTTCCCAGACCCTGAAGACGCTGGGAGTTCCTGGGGTGGACTCTGTGATGGAACCAAAGAAAAATCTCATTCTGATTTCCCTACAGAAAGCCTCTTGCTACTTTCCAGTACTGGAAGCCATCCAGGAGTTGATTGACCTGGAATGGGATGCCCCAGAAGCAAGTTTTAAATGGGCCGAGCGTTAGATACTCCCTACCCACTGGATCTGGCAGTGAGAGAGCGTTTGCGTTTCCCTAAAGTGGATGCGCTGGTCTGTGCCATCTCTAAGCGAACTATCCTAGTGGAGGGAGGAGCGGCCTTAAAGGATGTGCATGATAGACAGATGGAGTCCATCCTTAAATAGGTCTTGGCAGTATCAGTGACCTTACAGATTGCTTCTTGCTGTGCCCTGGTTGCTTGTTCGTGTCTACTCCTCTCTCAGGAGGTAGGTGACTCGGAGGGGGGGGGGGGTGTTTGAATTCCAGAGTGATTATGGAACCCGCCGCCATCTTTTTAGCTGATGTGGGCTCGGATCTAGTCCATACTTCAGCCAGAGGAGTGGCCTCCGTGGCGCAGCCAGAAGACAGCTATGGCTGTGGAATTGGTCAGCAGATGCAATCTCCAAGGCAAATCTTACAAAGATGCCCTTTAAAGGATCATTTCTTTTTGGATGTGAATTGGAAAAGCTGGCCAGTAAATAGGGTGAGTTTCCAATGCCCTGGCTACCAGAAGATAAGAGGAAGCAGTTAGAGCGCAAATTTCCTATGCCTATGAGGGGTCGATCCAGGGGCTCCCAACGCTTTCACCCATACAGAAACTCAACATTTCAGAGGTTTTGGCCCTTTGGGCAGTCTCAGTCCTTTTGTAGTCAACAGCCCAAGAGAGGGGCATGCTCAGGTTTAGGTTCGTCCCGACCCCCCCCCCAATGAAATTTTGCCAACACACCCTCGGAATGAGAGATAGGGGTCAACTGTCCCTCTTCTAACAGTGGGGGGTCAAGATCACTTCGGACAAATGGGTACTGGAGGTCATATAAGAAGGATATGCACTGGAATTTCACAGTGCTCCTCTGGGCACATTCATGATGTCTCCTTGCTACTCCCAGCACAAGCAGTGGAGACTACTCTTTTAAGGCTCCTCAGGCTGAGGTCTATAATCCCAGTACCTGCGCCCCAGGAGAATATGGGGCGTTATTCCATCTATTTCAATATACCCAAAAAGGAAGGTTACTTTCGCCCCATCCTGGACCTCAAGAGCATCAACCGACATCTACAGTGAATCATTTCCTCTTGGAAACCCTACGCTCCGTGATAATGGCCGTACAATCGGGAGAGTTCTTAACCTCCGTGGACCTATCTGAGGCCTATCTACATATTCCAATCTGTCAAGAACATCAACATTTCCTATGCTTTGTGGTACTGGGTCACCATTATCAGTTTCTGACATTGCCCTTTATCCTAGCCACCGCCCCCAGAACATTTTACAAGATTATGGTGGTCATAGCGACAGCATTGAGAAAAGAGGGAATCCTGGAGCATCCATACTTGGATGACTGGTTGATCCGGCCCAAGTCCGTGGAAGAGAGTCTCAGGGTGACGACCTTGCTTAAGGAACTCTGCATGCACTGCCTTTATAACATGCAGACTTTCTCTCAAGCATATTCATTGTGGATATCCTGAAAACCCGACTGGCCGGGGGTTCCCCAAGACAGGGTTGGGAACCATTGGTATAGAAAGATGGACTCAGTGTCCCTCCCAGGACTGCCCAAGAATGGTGCCAAGGATTCGCTTGTGGAGTGAATATCGATTCCAAGAGATTACGGGTATGCTATTATCCAGTCCCTAGATCCAGGGCATCTATATTCTTACTGGGATTCAGTATTTATGATCTGTTGAGTACAGTTACAGTTATTTGATTTTAATCATATTTTTAATCAAGTTTTTTGATTAGTATGTCCACAGTGGCTTTTGAAGAGAATATTGAAGGGCTGAGTCACTGCGGGGGGGGGGGGGGGGGCGGGTGTATATAGGCTGACGTCAGCTTTGAAATCTGACTGTCTCCATCTGCTGGCAGGGGAGCATAACCCATTGGTCCTGAGTCCATTTGTCTACACTAAGGAAAATGAATTGTCGGGTAAGTAATTTCTCCAATTTCATTTTTGGGTTCTTTTGGAACTCTGGAATAAATACCAGCCGGTCCTGGTGATTTTTTTACTCTCTAGTTTGTCAGTTTGATCTATTACATCTTCCATTATCACAGAGATTTTCTGTAATTGCTTAGAATCATCATCAAATAATATTTCTGGTACTGGTATGTTCCCAATACAGTTTTCATTCAGTTTTTCTGGTAGTTCTTTGTCCTATCTGAGCATCCCTTTTGCCCCTCAGTTATCTAGTGGCCCAACTAACACTCTTACAGGCTTTTTGCTTCAAATGTATTTGAAAAAGTTTTTGTATTTGCTTTACTGGCAAATTTCTTCTCAAATTCTCTCCCTGCCTTATTCCTGTTTTACATCTAACTTGCCAGGGCTTATGCCCTTCCATATCTTGAATGATGTCCTTTTACCTTTAACTGCCTCTATCACCTTACCATTAAACTATGCTGCGCCGTTTGGTCTTCCTTCATCCTTTTTTAATGCACGGAATACATTTGATCTGGGCTTCCAAGATGCTATTTTTAAATATTTGTAATATCCAGGAAGTTAAAGCCTTTAAGAACGTATCTATTCAAAGAGGCATTTGACCTGCCAGATTGTCTCCCTTTGTTCTCTCCATAAATGGGCTAGGTTAGTAGCTGCTAGGAAAAGTTGTAACTTTTCTGCTTTGTCAGTTGTACTGTTTTGTTTGATGTATCGTTTTTATGTTGACATTATGGGTGTAAACTGTGTACCGTGCCCCAAACTTTGAAGGGTGTGGGATATAAGATCATTTAAATAAATAAAATAATGTCCATGCCTGATGTATATTTTTAACCTTGGCAAACACTCCTTTTATTTTTTTTTCTAACTAATTTTCTCATCATTCTCCTTTTTTTTTTTTTTTAAGTTATATGCTAATCCAGTTTTACTTAATGTTCTTCCTTCAGTGATTGTCAAATTTGATTGTTATGAAAGCTATGGCTAAGCAGCCCCACCACACCACAGACACTTTGTCTGCTAAACAGCTTTTAATATTTGTATTGCAGGTATAGCAGTCTGATCTCTTTTCTAGATTTCTCATGTTTTTATATACATATCCTCTCTCTTTTGTTCCCTGTTCCTTAGAACAAACTCTTCTTGCATCCCTACTCATCAGTTTGTGAACAGGAACTTAATATTAAGGAAATAGTGAATTTGATTTTCAGTCAAAGAAAGGACTGGAGCTAAGGGAGTCTTCATCAGCAGGATTGGACTCCTAGAGACTATAAATAGTCAGGGACAGGGCTGAAGTACACACTAGGTTGCAATAATTGTCTTTCTACTGCCTTTACCTAAATGCCCTTCCCCATGCTCAGCTATTTTTGGGCAGAACAGTTGAATCTAACAAGCTCATCCCATTGCAACCAGTGAGCTTGTGCAAATGTTGTGATCCCTGGAGAAGGCCATTTTGTTCTTTTTTCAGGCTGCGGTATGTCCTTCAGTGGGAGCTGAGATGAAAGAAGGGGTGGAGGAGGAAAAGCCCTCAAGATCCTAGAGTAACTAAAATACCAGGCAGTCCTAGAGCTTTCCACTTCAGCTGTTGCTTTATATAGACAAAATATTCAAGCACTGATGTGCAACATTTTTAGTTCTGACATGTGGTTTTGTGCCTGCAGTGTGGGTGATCTAGACTGCAGCAGGACAACCAAGGGATGGCTACCCTTATAGAAGGAACCTCTGTTTTTCAGAAACTGACAATTAAAAAAAAAAAAAAAATTACACCCAAAACTCCTTTCTTCTAAAACTTTTTTGGCTTAACTATACCATTGGTTATAGCATCAAATATTTAGTGCTTTATTTATAATTTTAACCCATCTAGCATACTTTCTAGGTGAGGAGCAACCATAGGCCATAATACCATAAAAAAAAAATTGACATTAAAACATTAACATTAAAACAAAGTTAAAAATGTTAACATAACTATTAAAAATAATCAGTTAAAATAATAAATTTGCCTTCCATTATTATACTAACGGCCGGATTTTAAAAGGCCTGCACGCGTAAAATCCGGGCTTTATGTGCGCGAGCGCGCGCAAATTTACAAAGAGGCAACCGTGCCGAGCCTCTGCACACGGCCCCCTGATTTTATGACGTGTGCGCACGTTATAAAAGCGGCACAACCATGTGTGTGCACCGGCGCATGCATGTTATAAAGTCTACCCCCTTTTTAAAAATCTGCTTCCATTTTTTTTTTTTTGGCCATTGGCACAGAATAAATAAAGACTGAGAAGCTTTGCTTTTAAAATTATTTCTTCCGTGCTCAGGATCTTAGGCTTAATCAGCTTGCAGATCTTTTTTCTTTTTAAGAGCGAAAAGTATTCGTCCCCGTCCCCCCCCATTGGTAGCTTAGAATTTGCTGTATTAGATATTCTTAAATATTTTCCTCATAACATTCTCTTTGAGTCCTGAGAGGCTGTAAAGCATTTCTGTACAAAGGAAGGTTATAAATATCATCTGATCATGCAAAACATGATCTCGGTCATCTGTATTTATTTTTTATTATTTTATTTTAAAAAAATGTATTGCCCACACTTCTCCACAGCTTCAGCTGGAGTACTTATGAACAATCATCAAAATATAAACACAGACAGAAACAAAAACAGAACAACCGTCAAGTAGAGAATGAAATACAGCAAACACAAAATAAAAAAAAATCCTGCTACAGTAATCCTGCACAGAGGGAAATCCAAGGTTTAAAAAAATACTCTAAATAGTAAGCTCAAATGCCTGCTTAAATAAGAAGGCTTTTAACAGCTTCATAAACCTCTGCGTACCTGTCGTATTGCACAGACGTTCCAGGAAGGTATTGCAGAAAGCAGGCCCGGCCACTGAGAAAGCCATGTCCTAGGTTCCAGTAAGGTGAACTAACCACGGGGAGGGCATCTTGAGAAGGTAATCTTGTACAGATCTGTATATCATCAGTGATTAGTTATGTTAATTTGTCACAGAAATATTATGTACCATACCTCATTGGTTAAAATGTTAACATTTAGGTTAGATTTCAGATCTTCTTTTGGGATATTTTGAGAGCTTTCATCTCTTACAATTTTTCTTTGAGCAAAGGCCCCCTTTCTAGTTTATATCACAGTATGTAGTCACGGCACTGTCATGTGTAAGATCTGGGTTTGAGTCCCAGGCCAGGTTTTCCTTTCCGTGGGCTGGGGGGGTTCTGCGATGGCAGCATTCACAACCACTGTGGGGAGATAGTCCCAGTCATTGCACAGCGGCAGCAGCCAGTGGCCAGATACAGTGCCTATGATTGCAGAGTTGCGGAAGGAACCCCGGTGCATGGCCACCAGCCAAGAAATGTCCTTGCTTTGAGTGGGCTATGTGAGTTGGGGAAAAAGAGATAAAATCCCTGGATGTTTGTAAATTATGGCTGATGGCACTGGGTTCCAGTCCTGGTTCTGATATGAACTGGAAGCCCAAAGCAGCAGGAGTAAATTGCTTGCCCCCCCTCCCCCCCCCAAAAGAAATGATGCTCACATACATTTCAGTGGTATTTTCTCAGATTTTTTTTCCCAAAAATCATAGCCAAATCATAGATTCTCTTAAATTCTTCACAAAATAAGACATCTCCTGAAATTAGGTACATTACCCTCCGTTGCCTCAGGTACACACTAGATTCATCATATTGCTATATTTATTGTGGGAATATGACACATTAGCGGCCGTGATTAAAAAAAAAAGTGGGGGGGAGGGGGCATGGTTATGCAAATTTCTTAGATTCCGCATTGCATAGATAAAAATCGTAATCTGCGATAAATTTTTGTATCACAGAACGGCTTATCAGGTTGTGCAACACAATAGTGCATTGTGTGCCCAAACCGGGAGATACGACACAAATTGGGCTATGCACAGAACAGGTTTTAAAAGCTGCCCGAGTATGCGTGTTCTCCCGCTATCCGCACGTGTGAAAAGTATGGCAAAAGGGGAAGAACAGAAGGTGTGTAGGGGAGGCCAATAGAAATACGAGTATATACTTAAGCGCATAGGCTCACACTAAGGTCCCCTACCTTGTAATTTAACTACTGCTTTGGATGGCATGTAGTGCATAAAAGAGAAAACTCTAAGCTAGTCAGCGGCTACTATGGGTTGTGGCTAACGGGGAAAGGAAGACAAACTAGGGGGTTTTGGAAATCCTATCCCTAGTCTGAGCGAACTGGGAACAAAGTGGTGAAACTGACAATGGCGTTGGTGCACCAAAGTAACCAAATACACAGACCTTCAGTGTGCCTTATGCACTCCAAAGAAAAAAAAACCAAAAAAAAAAACATTTACCATTTTCACTTTCTTGTTTACTCTCAACCCCCTCCCCCCGCCTGCAGCCCAGAACAAATCCATGTTATCCCCATCCCATCCTTAAAATCTTCTCACTTATGTGGCAGAAGTGGTATGTGCGCGTACATTTCAAATAGGGCTCATCTGATACCATGTGCGCATATACACGCCTATGTTATAATTGTGGATAGAGAAATACCTACAATGCCTGAATGTAATCTGCTTTGAAGTGTTGAAAAGCAAAGAAAAAAAAAAATCATGTCCGTTACCAACAGGAACTAAAATTACTCTGGCCCTGTCAAGTTCAAGCAGAGCAGAGTAACTATACACGTTCACAGGAAGAATTCATCTTCCTCTGACTGCTCTAATAAAAAAAAAAAAAAAGGCTGCTTAGAAACCAGGACTAAAAATACAAGCAGCAAGCAGCTAAGATTGGCTGTCTCTAGGGGCACCAGGCATACGCGAGTCTACTAAAAGCATTTTACTAAGGGCAGAATGCTGCGCTCAAGGAAATACAAAATAAAATGCACACATTGCACCAGTTAAAATAACACAGAGGCTGATGGCATCTTATAGACTAACAGATTTATTGAGGCATAAGCTTTCAAGGACAAAAGTCCACTTTATCAGATGCATCTATCAAATTAGACCGTTGTCCTCGAAAGCTTATACTTAAACAAATCAGTTAGAAGTTGGTGACACTTTATAGATACTGTCATTTTTGTTATTTCAGACTAAAACAGCTGCCATTTTATGTATTAGTTAAGTATATAATTTATTTTGCTATTTCATCTCTTAAGGTGCTTTGAACCCTTGGATGTAAAGCTAATTTTAAATGTAGACTGCACATTATCTATTTAAAGAGACACTGTACTGGGAAAGAAAAGTTGGGGGTAAGATATTTCTGATCCAGAAAGAGGCCACGTATGCTAAAAGTGATTAGGTAAAAATCTTATTTAACCTGTGACTTAGCTCTGTAAAAATGTACTACAAATTTCTCTTTCAATTTCATTTTCTTAGGATCGGTGCAAACCTAATTAGCCCTCATCTCAACTAAATGCTTTGCTTTTACACAACCAGCAACTCCAAATATGCCAGCAATTGTCCAAATCAAGGTTTCTGGTCCATGACACACATTAATTAATTTAGTAGATGAGGGCAGAAAAAGACCAATTGTCTCATCCATTCTTCACAGTTATTCTGACCACACTGCTGAGAATACATTGCAGCTGCCATCTCTCTCCTTATCCAGGGTAGTCTCTCTTTTTTTGGTCTTCCTAATTTAGACTCTTGGGTCAGCATACAACATAAGAACTTGCCATGCTGGGTCAGACCAAGGGTCCATCAAGCCCAGCATCCTGTTTCCAGCAGAGGCCAAACCATGCCACAAGAACCTGGAAAGTACCCAATCACTAAGAAGATCCCATGCTACTGATGCCAGTTTCATCCAGCATTCCATCTTCTCCATACCTAATCAAAAGCTCTTTAATAATCTACATAACCAGCAGTACTAGCTTGGCCATTGCCTTATTATCTGGCCTTCTTGATCCCCTGTGTAGCGTGCCAGACAGATCCGGCTAGGTAAGCTCCAGCATTTCCACTGGGAGCTAGTTACTACAATACTTGCAGCCTGCCAGAAAGACTCATCTTATCATAGAAACCTGACAGACAAATCTCATCTGTGTTTCCCCTAGGACTTTTAACATTTCATGATAACCATTTTGCTGTTCATTCTGTCACCCCCAACACTCTTTGTTGAATTGGTCATGCTGCTTGGTGGTTCTTTCTGCTATCTCCTCATTTTTAGCAACTAAGAATCCTATTTGCTTATCCCGTGCCCTCTTAAATGCTGTTATTGTTTCAGGCTCCACCACCCAAGAAAATGTTCCACATGTCCACCACCCTTTCTATGAAAAAACATTTGCTGATGATGCTCTTCTGCTTACCCTCTTGGAGTATCCTCTCATTACCCCCTTGTTCTAGAACTTCCTTTTCCTTAAAACAAGTTTTGCATCTTGTGCATTATTACCTTTCAGGTTTCTGAAGGTCTCAAGGAGTGACGTGATGGTCTCTTCTCATATACATGTTTAGGCTTCTGATGCCGACCACCACACCATTTTGCTAGCTCTTCTCTGGATTGCCTCCACTCTGTGTTCTTCTGGAAATAAGGCCTCCAGAACCGAACACAGTACTCCAGGTGACTCTCACTAGTGAACTGTACAATGGCATAATCACCTTCTTTGTCTATTAGATATACCTTTCCCTATGAACCCTAGCATCCCTCTGGCTCTGGTCACTGTTTTGTTTAACTATTTCACTACGTTGAAATCATTCAATATAATTAGGGCATTTGTTTTTAGGTTTTATCAATAAACTCTAGTAAAACACCTCCAATGTAAAAATAAAATAGGAGTTTATTGCTTCTAGTAGGCTCTTACCCTACCCTCCTTACCTGTTTTTGTAGGCAGAGGATTGGAGAGAGGAGGATGTGGCTGACGTAGTAAAAGAGAGAGAGAGAGAGAGAATGGAGTCTAGACCGTTGGGACTAGTGAGATGAATGTTTGTTGGGGGGGGGGGGGGGGGTTAGTGTGAGGCTGATGGGGAATGGAGATGAGGGTGGATGAGTGAGGCTGATGGGGGGAGCAAGACTGACTGGATTGGGGGAAGGGACTTGAGACTGTTGGGCAGGAGGGAATGTGAGAAGGCTTGGTGTGGAGAGAAGTGGTGAGTGTGAGACTGCTGGGGAAGGGATGGGAGACTGAGGGGTGAGTGTGAGACTGCTGGGGACAGAGAAGGCGGTGAGAATGAAGATGCTTGGGATGGAGGTGAGGGTAAGACTGGCTATCCCTGTCTCCAACAGTCTGTCAAGTTTCAACCCTAGTCCTGCCCAACAGGAGCTCTCATATGGGGAGGGGCATTAAGAGGGAGAAAGGAGTTGAGACCTGAGAGAGATTCTTATTCAGGAAACATGAGTGGCATGACAATCTACCTTATAAATGGGCCCTGACCGACGGCCCGCAAATGCGCAGTAGAGCACAGCTCTACTGCGCATGTGCGGGCAAGGACGTCGGTCTTAGCGTAAAAAAAAAAAAAAAACCAACATGGCGGCATCGGGTGGCAGCGGCGATGGCGGCGTCGGGTGGCAGCGGCGGCGATGGCGGCGTTGGGTGGCAGCGGCGGCGTCGGGTGACAGCGGCGGTGATGGCGGCGGCGGGTGACAGCGGCGGCGTCGGGTGACAGCGGTGGCGATGGCGGCATCGGGTGGCAGCGGCGGCGTCGAGCGGCGACAGCTGCGAACGACAACGAGGAGCAGCGGCGGCCAGTAGCGAGGGAGGGAGGAGGGGGAGGGAGGGACTGAGGGAGAGGGGGAGGGAGGGACTGAGTGAGGGGGAGGGACTGAGTGGGAGGGAGGGACTGAGGGACTGAGGGAGAGGGAGGGTGGGAGGGAGGGAGGGATTGAGTGAGGGGGAGGGACTGAGTGGGAGGGAGGGACTGAGGGAGGGGGAGGGACTGATGGAGGGAGGGGGAGGGACTGAGGGGGGGAGGGAGGAGTGAGGGGAGAGGGAGAATGAGGGAGAGGTGAGAGACAGGGATGTAAGTGGAAGGGTAAGAAGTTGTGGAGCAGAGAAAAAGGGAGTGGAGGAGGGCTGAGGGAGAGGGGATGGGATTGAGACAGGGTGGCGAGTGACTGAGGGAAGGGGAGAGAGGTGGGAGTGACTGAGGGAAGGGGAGGGAGGTGAGAGTGAGGGGAAGGAGGCAGTGGGAGACAGAGAGTGAGTAAGACTGAGGGGTGGGAAGGGGGTGAGTGACTGAGGGGAAGGGGGAATGAGGGAGAAAAAGTGTAGGAGGGTGCTGTTTTCGAAAATGGACTGAAAACAAAAATGTTATGTAGCCCGTTGTGACGGGCTTAACGGCTTGTTTGTATATATGTTGCCAAAGTGGTTAAAAAAAAAAAATTGTGAAAAATGTTCATAATAGTGATAACAGTATAATAAAATTAGAGATTAAATAAAGGGCGATAACAAAAACAATTCCCAGGTTCTGGTACTAATTCATATTGCACCTAGTCTTACTATATTTCTGACCTAATAGCAGGATATAGCATATTCTATTGCTATAATTTTTGGAATAAAGATGGTGTTTTGTTTATTTCTTGCTGATGTATTTTTAAATATTTAATGCTTATTATTGTGATTATATTCTTGTGGCAAACTGCTTTTGGTCTCCTTCGGGTGAGGAAGGAGATATAGAATAGTGAATGGGAGGAGTTCTTCTCATTCTTTTGGGGGAAATGTTTCATTTTTCTCTGTCGGTTTTGGGAAATGTTCATCTCTGATATCCTTGTATTTTACACAGTACAGGAGGAAATGCATTTCTTTTTCACTGGTGGTGTACTGCAGCTAATGTCCGGCTTTTTGAGGTTTCTATTTCAGCTTTTGACAGCATATTACTAATTTGTGGTCCTTTATTTTGTATTTAGTGAGGGTTTATCTATGTTTTGCATGTACAACCAAGGTTGGAGCTCCTCAACACAATCCAATCCTCAGCACTTGCTGTGGCTATTTCAGTATCCAGCAGGCTTATCCACCATCATTTTTAGCACCAGGGAGCCCCTTCAATCATGAATTCCAGCCTCTACCAAAATCTGAAAAACCTTCAACCCAACAAGGCGTTTTCCCAGCTAGTAGACTACCTCACCTCAGTCCAAATGCAGGACATAAAGTATAAAAAGTAAGGTGCAGACAAAAAACTGGACGGGAAACCACTAAAAGCCAGATTCATATGCAGTGTAATAATGCAAAAACAGAAATATCATCATTCCTCATAAAACAAAGTCAAGATATATAAATCAGTCATAACAGTGAGGAATCCATAGTAATAAAAAGCATATTTCAAAACAGATGACAAATAGAACACCTAATAATTAAGAAGAATAAGGGTAAAAAAAACTTTAAACATTTCCCCAAAATCAAATATTTCCAAACAGTAGACATACCAAACACCCAATAATTAAAACTAATAAAGATAAAAAAAAAATTCCATACCTTGAAACTTAATTTCCAGTCACTCAAAACTAGTTTATATCTCTCCGGTTAGGGCCTTTTCATGCTAGATATTTGGCTACTGATATCTAGGGGGACTCAGGTCAAGTATTTTGGACTTGTGTTGAAACAGAGACATTTTGGGGAGAGATTAAAGATTTTTTTTTAACTTATTAGTGGGCAGAACATTTTCTTTGCCCCAGAAGGAGTTCTTTTTGATGACCCTGCATCTTTTCAAACCCAGGCTAGGGTATTAGACTATTTATTAGGAAGGCATGACTGGTTGGGCAAAAGAGTATTCTCGCAACGTGGAAGGTCCAGTGAGGCTCCTTCTATTTGATATGGAGGAATGCGTTCCATAATTTAATGTTAATGGAAAAAATGGCAACTGGCCCATCTTTTAAGAACAAGCGTAATTTCCTAGAGACTTGAAATGCTGCCTGCCAGAATGAGTAGTTCTGTGTTGAATGATCTGCACTTGTGAAGCTGCTACTATTCTACTAATATGAATGGGTTTGGGCCAGATGTGTTTCGCTTTTATCGCTTTGAGTATCAGATTGGTCTTACCATCTTTTGTTCTGCCCTCTCTTGATTTATCCATCATTTCTTGAGTACTCTTAAGAAGTTGATTTGAGGAATCCTGAGGGGGGTTGGGGGGAGAATGGATTGTTGATCTTATTCAGATCTTATGCTCATTTCCAGTGTTCTACGGTGGGGGGGGGGGGGATTTTGAAAATATATTTATCCCAGGACAAGCAGGATGCTAGTCCTCACATATGGGTGACATCATTGATGGAGCCCTATTTCGGAAAACTTTCTGTCAAAGTTTCTAGAAACTTTTGACTGGCCCTGTGAGGCCACTGAGCATGCCCAACATGCCATGATATTCTCTGCCACAGGGGTCTCTCTTCAGTCTCGTATGCAGCAATAAGCTTTAGCAAAAAATAAAATAATAAAAAGTATCGGACCCAACTCCGCGGGGTGGCGGGTGGGTTTCGTGAGGACTACATCCTGCTGTCCTGGGATAACACCTATTACAAGGTAAGCAATTTTGCTTTATCCCAGGACAAGCAGGATGCTAGTCCTCACATATGGGTGATTAGCAAGCTAGAGGCTGAGTCATTTTGTAGTGAAGCAACAGTGAAGTATTGTTGATGAAAATGAGGCAGCTGAAGATCATAGCAGGTTGGATGTAGAAGGAGTTGGGATTAAACTGGAAACAAGTTCTTTAAATAGATTGTCCATAGGTTGAATCTTGTCGTCCTTCTTTATCTAAACAGTAATGAGCTGCAAAGGTGTGAAGAGAACTCCATGTTGCTGCTTTACATATGTCAAGGATTGGCACTGAACGATAGTGTGCTACTGAGGTTGACATTGCTCTTACTGAATGTGCCTTTATTCGCCCTTGGAGAGGATGCCATTGTTTGCCGAGTCTTCCAAGGATCAATGCTGATCTCCCGAATTTCCACTTATCAGCTTTATATGACCCAATATAATAGGGTCATTTATGAGCAGATACAAGACTTGACAGACTCCATGCCTCAGTCACTTCAAGAACAACTGCAAACCCTAGTTAACAAGGGTTTTGAGGCAGGCAAGCATGAGATCAGATCATGTTATGACATCTTTGACACTGCAACCAGAGTATCTGCAGCGGCTATTTCAGCAAGACAATGAGCTTGGCTCAAGTCTTCAAACCTTCAACCTGAAGTCCAGGACAGATTGTTCGACCTCCCATGTGTAGGGGACAAACTCTTTGGCGAGCAGATTCAAAAGACAGTGGCTGAATTAAAGGACCATCATGAGACTCTAAGATAGCTCCCTCTGATACCTTCGGACTATCCTTCCAAACAGCCTTTCCGGAAGGACTCTAAAAAGTCATTCTTCAGGCCGAAGAAGTCCTACCCGCCACCAGCCAGATCCCGTTCTACGAGACCATTTCTCAAAGCACAGTCTCGTCAGACCTGGAAACAAAAGCCACAAGCAGCCCCCCCAGCCGGGCCCTGCTTCTGGCTTTTGACTCTCGTATAGAGAGCAGCAGCCAGCTTCCGTTACCCCACATACCAGTAGGAGGTCGATTGTGCCAATTCAACAACAGGTGGCACTCAATCACCTCAGACCAGTGGGTTCTAGCGATCATTGCTCAAGGATATCATCTCAACTTTCTCTCCATCCCGCCGGATTCCCCACCTCTAATGACGTGGAAAACATCCGACCATTCACTGCTCCTGGAACAAGAGGTCTCCCTCCTACTCCAGTCCAGAGCAGTAGAACCAGTACCATTCCCTCAGCAATACTTTCTAATCCCCAAACATCGGGAGGCGTTCGTCCAATTCTGGATCTACGAGCCCTAAACAAGTACCTCCAGAGAGAAAAGTTCAAGGTGGTAACCTTGGGCTCTCTTCTTCCTCTTCTACAAAGAAGAGACTGGCTCTGCTCTCTAGACCTTCAGGACGCATATCTCGATAATTCCATCTCATCGCAAATACCTGAGGTTTCTCGTAGGCCCCAAGCACTATCAGTACTGAGTGCTTCCATTCGGCCTCGCGTCTGCACCACGAGTCTTCACAAAATGCCTCGTCGTAGTTGCAGCCTTCCTCAGGACTCAAGGCGTTCACATCTACCCCTATCTAGACGATTGGTTAATCAGGGCTCCAACTCAGCAAGCTGCTCTGTTGTCCCTACATCTCACCTTAAACACTCTGATCTCACTCAGATTTCTCGTCAATTACGACAAATCCTGCTTAGTCCCATCTCAAACCTTATCGTTCATTGGGGCAAATTTGGACACCTTGCAAGCAAAGGCTTTCCTGCCTCGACAGTGAGCTCTCATGCTCGTGTCTCTGGCACATAAGCTGCAGTTTCAACACTCAATGACTGCACACCGTTTTCTCATCCTCCTGGGATACATGGCGTCCTCAGGTCAGGTCACACCAATAGCCTGCTTGGCCATGAGAGTAATGCAGTGGACTCTAAGGTCAAAATGGACTCAATCCATTCAGCCACTGTCGACCACTGTCCATGTAACCGACTCACTCCGTCTGTCTCTCGCCTGGTGGACAAATCAGATCAATCTTCTACAGGGCTTGCCCTTTCAGGTGCCAGACCCTCAAATAATGCTTCCAACTTCGGATGGAGAGCCCACATGGCCGATCTGCAGAGACAAGGTTCTTGGTCTCCAGAGGAAGCCAAACACCA
Source organism: Rhinatrema bivittatum (assembly GCF_901001135.1). Taxonomy (NCBI): domain Eukaryota; kingdom Metazoa; phylum Chordata; class Amphibia; order Gymnophiona; family Rhinatrematidae; genus Rhinatrema; species Rhinatrema bivittatum. The sequence goes on from NC_042618.1 coordinate 106,548,256, forward strand.
AATAAATTTCCTGGAGCTGCGAGCAATCAGATACGCCCTCAGGGTATTTCAGGATCACCTCTCAAATCAAGTCAACCTGATCCAGACAGACACCCAGGTGGCCATGTGGTACATCAACAAGCAGGAAGGGACAGGCTCCTACCTTCTGTGTCAGGAAGCTGCGCAGATATGGGCGGAGGCCCTCTCCCACTCGATGTACCTCAGGGCCACCTACTTGCTGGGAGTGAATAACGCATTGGCAGACAAGCTGAGTCGCACTTTTCAACCACACAAGTGGTCTCTCAACCCCTCAGTAACAAACTCCATCTTCCAACAGTGGGGATATCCTCAGATAGACCTCTTTGCATCACCCCACAATCGCAAAGTAGGTAATTTCTGCTCTCTCACTCGCAGCCAACATTATCCACCACGAGACGCGTTCTCCCTCTCATGGGCAACCGGTCTCCTATACGCATTCCCTCCACTTCCACTTCTCTCGAAGACTCTCGTGAAGTTACGTCAGGACAAGGGAACCATGATCCTGATAGCACCCCACTCACCCTGCCAAGTGTGGTTTCCAATACTTCAGGATCTCTCCATTTGCAGCCACATTCCTCTAGGAACAGACCCGCTTCTAATCACTCAAAACGACGGGTACCTTTGCCACCCCAATCTTCAAGCCTTGTCCCTGACGACATGGATGTTGAAAGGTTAATCCTTCAACCACTTAACCTTTCTGAACCAGTTTCCCGTGTCCTGATTGCTTCACGGAAGCCTTCCACGAGAAAATCTTACTCATACAAATGGAAAAGATTCACGTCATGGTGCTCTTCTCAGGCCCTTGACCCTTTTACCTGTCCAATTCCAAAGTTTCTAGACTATCTCTGGCACTTGTCAGAGTCAGGTCTAAAAACTTCCTTCATCAGAAAGCATGTCAGTGCGGTAGCTGCCTTCCATTAAGGTGTCGGAGATGTCCCTATATCAGTACAACCCCTTGTCTTACGATTTCTGAAGGGTTTGCTTCACCACAAGCCTCCACTGCATCCTCCGGCCCCTTCTTGGGACCTCAACCTGGTTTTGGGTCGGCTCATGAAACCACCATTCGAGCCTCTTCACTTCTGCGATCTTCGCTATCTAACATGGAAAGTGATTTTCCTCTTGGCAATCACTTCCGCTCACAGAGTTAGTGAGTTGCAGGCACTAGTTACCTATTCGCCTTACACTAGACTGCTGCAGGACTGGGCAGTACTCCGCACTCACCCTAAATTCCTACCTAAGGTAGTTTCGGAGTTTCATCTCAATCAAACCATTGTACTACCTACCTTTTTTCCCAGGCCCCACTCCAATCCAGGAGAGCAGGCTCTGCATACCCTTGACTATAAAAAGAAAATTACTTCTTACCTGATAATTTTCGTTCCTGTAGTACCAAGGATCCATCCAGATGGTTATGTCCCCTGTCCAGAAGACAAGGCTTCGAAGGGTGCTGACATAAGTATGTGTGCACCCTCTGCAGGAGCTCAGTATAGAGAATATCAAAGCCAAAATAACCATATACCAAGGTTGGATCAAGTGTTACCATCATAAAAAACATTACAACTAAGGCAACTGGTGCCAGAACTGAAACTTGCAGAACGAACTAATTAACAAACTTGTGAGTTGAACAGGCTCTAGAAATCGAGCGTAATTAAAAAAACAAGGAGAAACAGAGTGCAGTGAATAGATCGAGCAGGGGAGAAAGTACACCAGAAAAAGAAACCCCATAATCGAGAAGCGGGCATCTGGACTGATCCTTGGTACTACAGGAACGAAAATTATCAGATAAGAAGTAATTTTCTTTTCCCTGTACATACCAGGATCAGTCCAGACGGTGGGATGTACCAAAGCTTCCCTACACCGGGTGGGCCCTTGAAAGCCCTGCTCGAAAGACTTGGTCGCCAAAACATCCAGAGGACGACGACGGTAGATGCAATTGGTAATGTCGTGCAAAAGTATGAAGAGACTTCCAAGTCGCCACCCAGCAGATCTCTTGTGAGGAAACAGACTGCACTTCAGCCCAGGATGCAGCCTGAGGACGGAGAGAGTGCGCTTTAATCCCCCACGGAGGATCCCGACCCGTACCTATGTACGCTGTGACTATGGCTTCCTTAAGCCATCTTGCGATCGTCGTCTTTGAGGCCTGGGAACCCTTCCTTGGTCCCGACTACAACACAAACAAGTGGTCTGAGACTAGAAATTCATTAGTGACCTCCAAATAGCAAAGGAGAACACACTTGACATCCAGAGAACAAAGTTGACCCGATTCCCCCGCTGAGAAGGACGGAAGCTCGACCGTCTGATTTGGGTGGAAAGACGAGACGACTTTGGGCAGAAAGGAGGGCACTGTGCATAGCGAAACCCCCGAATCCATGAACCGGAGATAGGGTTCTCTGCAGGAGAGCACTTGAAGTTCCGAGATGCGGCGTGTGGAACTTATGGCCACCAGGAAGACAGTCTTGAGTGTGATATCCTTAATGGTGGCATTTCGTTGGGGCTCGAAAGGAGGCCCCGTCAGAGACTGGAGTACCAAATTAAGACTCCAAGAAGGGAACGGATCCCTGACCGGGGGCCGTAAATGTTTCGCCCCTTTGAGGAAACGGGAGATATCCGGCTGTCCCAAGAGAGAGGAATGGTATGCATACTGAAGGAGCGAGCCCAGGGCAGCGACCTGAACTTTCAAGGAATTGTAGGCGAGTCCTTTATCCAAATCGTCTTGAAGGAACACCAGGATCTGAGGAACGGAGGCCCTTGAGGTATGGGTATCATGCGCTGTGCACCAAGCCTCAAAAACCTTCCAGACTCGCACGTAGGTAGCTGACGTCGAGGTTTTCCGGGCCTTGAGGAGAGTTGAAACTACTGCATCAGGGTATCCTTTGTGTCTGAGGTGGCGCCGTTCAAAAGCCAGGCCGCAAGACAGAAGCGTTCTGCCTGGTCGAAAAATACTGGCCCCTGATGCAGCAATCGCAGAAGATGGCCCAACCAGATCGGGCCGTCCACTGCCAGATGGAGCAGATCTGCAAACCAAGGGCGCCGTGGCCACTCGGGAGCCACCAGAATGACGGGCCCCCGATGAAGCTCTATTCTCCGAAGGACCTTGCCCACTAGAGGCCAGGGGGGGAAAGGCGTAGAGTAGAACGTGGTCTGGCCAGGGAAGCACTAGAGTGTCTACTCCTTTCGCCCCGTGCTCTCACTGGCAGCTGAAGAACCGAGTTGCTTTGGTGTTGAGGGACGTCGCCATGAGATCCAGTTGTGGTGTCCCCCAGTGATGCCGAAGGAGATGCATGGCTTCGTCGGAGAGGGACCACTCCCCGGGTACAGTTGCTGACGACTCAGGTAGTCGGCCTGAATGTTGTCTATGCCCGCAATGTGCGATGCTGCCAGGCGTGCTATGTGCTTCTCTGCCCACATTAGGCAGGCGGTTTCGAGCGACACGTGCCGGCTCTTCAAGCCTCCTTGGCGATTGATATACGCTACGGTCGTCGCTTGTCCGATAGGATCCTCACCGCTCGATTCCGCACCAAGGGTAAGAAATGCATGAGAGCCAGACGCACCGCCCTTGTTTCCAGGTGATTTATCGGCCAGGTCGCTTGCTCCTTCGTTCACAGCCCCTGTGCTGAACTTCGATGGCATACGGCCCCCCAGCCGGACAGACTGGCATTGGTGGTGACCACCACCTAATCCGGTGTCACTAGAGAAATGCCTTGGGCCAGATGACGCGGTTCCAGCCACCAGTCCAGGCTGTCCTTGGCAGACTGAGGGAGAGGAAGCACCAGCTGGTAATCCTGAGAGACTGGTTTCCAGCAAGAGAGAAGAGCCGCTTGCAGGGGGCGGAGGTGCGCAAAGGCCCATGGGACGAGATCGATCGTGGAGGCCATGGAACCCAAGAGCTTCAGATAGTCCCAGGATGTGGGATCTGGTAACACAGAAAAACGCTGTACTTGTTCCTGGAGGGATTGGGCCTTGTCCAGGTGTAGGAAGACCTTGCCCTGAAGCGCATCGAAGTGTGCTCCCAAAAAATCCAAGTGTTGTGAGGGAGCTCTTGGCAAAGTTCACCACCCAGCCCAGGGACCAGAGGAGATAAACAACCCTGGAGACCGTCAACTGTCCCTGGGAGAAGGACTTTGCTCGAATGAGCCAGTCGTCCAGATAGGGGTGGACTAGGATCCCCTCCCGTCTCAGAACGTCCACAACCACCACCATGATCTTCGGGCTGGCGACCGCCCCACGGACGTTCACGAAGGGGAGGGCTTGGAACTGAAAGTGTCTGTTCAGAATCTTGAAGCGAAGAAGCCTCTGATGTGCCTTGAAAATGGGGATGTGGAGATAGGCCTCTGTCAGGTCGAGGGAGGCAAGGTATTCCCCTTGATGTACTGCCGCAATCATTGAACGCAGGGTCTCCATGCGGAAACGGAGGACCCTTAGGGACTTGTTGACCTCCTTGAGATCCAGGATTGGGCGGAAGGAACCGTCCTTCTTGGGCACGACGAAGTAGATTGAATAATGGCCCGAGCCCACCTCTCCGAAGGGGACAGGAGCGATGGCCCCAAGGCTCAGAAGTCTGTCCAAGGTCTATTGCACTGCCAGTCTCTTGAGGCTCGATCTGCAAGGCGAGAAGAGAAACCTGCCCCTTGGGCAGCGGGCAAACTCCAAAGCGTAGCCACTCTTTAAGATGTCTAGAACCCACTGGTCCAAAGTGATGCAAACCCACTCCTCGTAAAAGCAAGAGATTCGTCCACCGATCCATGGAGTCGAGGAGTGGGTGGGCTCGGCATCATTGAGCGGGCTTGGACGAAGCCCCCTGACTCGTCCCCTCCCGAGCGGGCCTGCGACCGCAAAAGGAACGGGACCAGGACTGTGATCTGGAAGACGGAGTCCAGGGCCCCTCTTGTTTGTAGCCGCGGTAGCGACGCTGCGCCCAGGAGCGGGATCTGGAGGGAGTAAAAGGCCTGAAGTTTCGCTGGCGGCCCTCTGGCAGCTTGTGGACCGAATTCTCCCCCAGGGACTTGATGATCTGGTCGAGATCGTCACCGAAGAGGAACTTGCCCTTGAAAGGAAGAGACCCAAGACTGGACTTGGAGGAGGTATCCGCCGACCAGTTGCGAAGCCATAGGAGGCGCCGTGCGGAAACCACTGAGACCATGGATCTCACCAGTACGCGGGACAAATCATACAAAGCGTCCGCCCCATAAGCTATGGCGGACTCTAGATGGTCTGCCTGTTGCGCTTCCTCGAGTGGTAAGTCCTGTGAGGTGAGTAGCTGTTGTACCCAGTGGAGGCTCGCCCTCTGCGCCAAGGAGCTACAGATGGCGGCGTGAATCCCCAAGGCTGAGACCTCAAAGACCCGCTTGAGGTAGACCTCCAGTTTTCTATCCTGTGTATCCCGCAGAGCTGTGCCACCCGTCACCGGTATGGTCGTCCTCTTGGTCACTGCCGACACCGCTGAGTCCACTTTTGGGACCTTAATCAACTCCAAGAAGTCCTCCGCGAGAGGATAAAGTTTTTCCATGGCGCGTCCGACCTTAAGGGATGTCTCGGGAGTATCCCACTCCCTGGCTAATAATTGTAGAAAAGTGGGATGGGTGGGAAAGGCCTGGGATAGAGGGCGCAAGCCGGCTAAGAGTGGATTCCCCTTCCTGGTGGACAAGGTGACAACTGGAACCGGGGGTGCTGGCGGGTCGGGTGGAGGATCGAGGTCCAACTCCTGAAGGATCTGCGGAATAAGATCCTCAAGCTCTTCCATCCTGAAGATGCGCAGGACCCGCGGGTCAGCGCACTCTAGTTGTGCCTCCGAAATCGGATCGTCCGGATGAGATGGGGGGTCCCCCCCCTGGATCCAGGAAGGATCCCACCCCCCCCAGCGAGAGGTGTGTGAAGTGCCCCCCCCCGCTGAATCCTGGGTCCCCTGCGGAATCTCCGCTAACCGAGGTGCAACGAGGCAGCTAACCTGCGGCAACGAGGCAGCTACCACGCTGAAAGGAAAAATTCAACAAAGAATGAAAAACCCCAGACACTTACCCGAAGGCAGAGTAGAAGAGGGGAGGGAGAGAAGGTGAGGGAGACTGAAAACCAGCCCTGCCTGCAAGCTCCGGGAAGGGAACTTTCCTCGCTCCTCCCTCTTTGTGTTTTGTTTTGTTTTTTTAAACAAACTTATTCAACAACCTTGATCCAGCCTAAGAATAACACCAAAGAAAAGAAAATCCTTCATGGAGGGGAAGCACGAGGTTCCCCTACTCTTATCTGCTGGAGGCAGAGATATACTGAGCTCCTGCAGAGGGTGCACACGTACTTATGTCAGCACCCTTCGAAGTTTTGTCTGACTCCATCTGCTGGACGGGGACATAACCCACCGTCTGGACTGATCCTGGTACGTACATGGAAAGAGGTCTAGCTTTCTATCTAGACTGTACGGCTGCCCACAGAAAGAGCACTCCATTATTTGTCTCATTCCATTCCAACAAATTAGGGCAGCCTATGGGTAAAGCAGACTCTCTCCTCCTGGTTAGCGGACTGCATATCCTTTTGCTATCAGCAAGCAGACATTCCACTTCAAGACCGTGTTAAAGCACACTCTGTGAGGGCCATGGCGACTTCAGTAGCACACCTCCGATCGGTGCCACTTCCTGATATTTGCAGGGCTACCACCTGGAGTTCTCTCCATACTTTGACAGCCCACTATTGCTTGGACAAAGCCGGAAGACAAGATTCCATCTTCAGCCAGTCTGTATTGCGTAACCTGTTTACAACGTGATGTACCAACACCCTTCCACCTGCCCGGTAGGGTTCAGGATGCCCTCTCCCAAATTCTACCCCAGCTGTGGTGCCTCTGGCACGTCCTTGGGTACATTTGGTGCATGTTTGGACATCCTCAGCTCGGTACTCACCTATATGTGAGGACTACCATCCTGCTTGTCCTGTGAGAAAGCAGAGTTGCTTACCTGTAACAGATGTTCTCACAGGACAGCAGGATGTTCATCCTCACGAAACCCGCCCGCCACCCCACGGTGTTGGGTTAGTTTCTTATTTTATTTTTCGGCACTGCCTGTAGCTTTGTAACAAGACTGAAGTGGGACCCCTGCTGGCTGCATGGTTAGTGCCATGCTGGTCATGCCCAGGAGGTGCCAGTCAAAGTTCTGGAAACTTTGACAGAAAGTATTCCATGATTGGGCTCCATCCTGTGATGTCACCCCTATGTGAGGACTAACATCCTGCTGACCTGTGAGAACACCTGTTACAGGTAAGCAACATTTGCTATCTCTGTTTCATGGAATTTATAATCTAATTGAGAAACACAAATGAGACAAATAATTTTCTAGTAATAATGTAAGAATAACAATAAAACACGTTTGATGGGAGAGGGTGAAAATTAGGAAGAATCAGGATTGTATTTTGGGTATTATGTTCAAATTCATGATGATAGAGAGAAGACCCAGTAATTAGGTGGAAAAATTTGGGTAAATCTTAGTACGCCAAGGGAAAAGAGATGAGTCTGGAAGCTGGATTTGAAGAGAGGAAAAGCATTTGGGTTTGGGACTGAGGAAGACAGTTGTGCCATGAAGAGGGAGAGTGATGGATAGAAATATGGTCTGAGAGGGAGACAGAATTAAGTTCATGAAAACAAAGATCACCTGGGTGGAAGTGCAAGTGACAGTTTTATCAGACTTTCTATCGTGCTTTTTTTTTTAATGTTTGCAGTTCCTTTTATAAAGTTGATATGATTTCTTAAAGTTTGTGTTTGTTTCCCCCCCCCCCCCCCCCAAATAAATTGTGAGCATGTGTTTTGCTAGGAAGGCAGTTTTGTGTCAGACTCGGAAAAAGACTGGAGTCATATAGTTTTGCTTTTTGGAATAGGTGGAGAACTCAGCAGCATTGTGGAGACCCTGAAGAACAGAGCAATTTTGGATGAGGTCCTATGAAGAAGAAGTTGCAGTAATCAAGATGTGACAAAAATAAAAGCTTGAATTGAGGACCTCAGCAGAGGCAAGAAAGTGAAGAAGTTGGGCAATATTTTGTAAACTGGCTTGAAAAAGCTCTAGACATTTGGCATTTGGGAGGAGCCATCACTGGGGCCAGCTTCCTGCTGCAGCTAGTCTGGAGGTGCTAAGCTGCTTCCACTGTGACCAGCCCAGACCCTAAAGAAGCCATCCCCACTGTAGCCAATCAAGGGCTGCCTGTACAGGAGGGGCTTGAGAGGAAGGAAAGTAGTAGGGGAGGGGCAAAAAGAGAGGCTAGGAGGATTGGAATGGGGAAAAGGCTTGAGGGGAAGCAAAGGCAAAAGAAGGCAGACATTCCTGTCACCTCTCCCTCTCACAAAAAAAAAAAATCAAACTAAAATCCCAAAGTACTCAAGGCAAACAAACAAAATCCATCGAAATATATGGGTAAAATATCTACCTTATACATGGGCTCTGACAGACGGCCCACAAATGCACAGTAGAGAGCAGCTCTATTGCGCATGCGCGGGTGGGAGAGCATGTCGGTCAGAGCGGAGCTAAGATGGCACTGGGAGGAGCAGCAGCGGCAGATCGGTGGCGACAATATTGGGCAGAGCAGCGACAGTATGCGAGTGTCAGGTGGGCCGAGCTACAATAGGCGGGAGGAGCGGTGGCGGCGGCAATGATATCAGGAGGAAATGTGGCGGCAGTGGCAAGGAGCAGCTGAGGTGCGCGCTGGGGAGGGATCCCCAGAGACCTCCCATCTCCATGAGCAGGCCAATCTGAAGAGCATAAGAGGGAGAGGATTGAGAGTGGGTGGGAGAATGGGAGGTGAGTGAGGGGAAGGAGTGGGAGGGAGAATGAGAGGGAGTGCGAGAGAGAATGATGGGGGAGGTGAGAATGAGGGCAGGGAGTTTGAGTGGGAGCAGGGGAGGGAAGGGGGGGAGGGAAGGGGGGGGAGTGAGTGACCAGGGGGGAGGGGGGGGGAGTGACTGCGGTGAATGAGCGAGGGGAAGGGGGAGTGAGGGAAAAGAAGTGTAGACGGGTGCAGTGTCCAAAAACGGAGGGAAATTTTTTTTTTTAAAGTAGCCCGTTTTAACGGGCTTAACGGCTTGTATATTTACAAGCCCTTCCCTCACTCTCACCTCCCCCATCATTCTCTCTCCCACTCCCTCCTCTTCCCCACTCTCACCTCCCATCTCATTCTCCCTCCTCTTCCCCCACTCACCTCCCATCTCATTCTCCCACCTCTTCCCCCACTCTCACCTCCCATCTCATTCTCCCTCCTCTTCCCCCACTCTCACCTCCCCCATCATTCTCTCTCCCACTCCCTCCTCTTCCCCCACTCTCACCTCCCATCTCATTCTCCCTCCTCTTCCCCCACTCACCTCCCATCTCATTCTCCCACCTCTTCCCCCACTCTCACCCTCCCATCTCATTCTCCCTCCTCTTCCCCCCCTCTCACCTCCCATCTCATTCTCCCTCCTCTTCCCCCACTCTCACCTCCCCCCTCATTCTCCCTTCCCCCACTCTCACCTCCCCCCTCACTCTCATTCTCCCTCCCCTTCCCTCACTCTCACCTCCCTCCTCACTCTCCCTCCCACTCCCGCAGTCATTCCCCACCCACTCTCAATCCCCACCCCCTTCCCTCTCCCTCTTATGCTCTTCAGCGTGGCCTGCTCATGGAGACGGGAGATCTCCGGGGATCCCTCCCCAGCGCGCACCGCCGCCACATTGCCTCCCGATATCGCTGCTGCCGCCGTACCTCGGCCCGCCTGACACTTGCATATCGCCGCTGCTCCGCCCGATATCGTCGCCGCCGATCCGCCGCTGCTGCTCCTCCCAGCGCCATCTTAGTTCCGCTCTGACCGACGTAGTCTCCCGCGCATGCGCAGTAGAGCTGCTCTCTACTGCGCATTTGCGGGCGGTCGGTCAGAGCCCATTTATAAGGTAGAAGATATAATTTGCCCTGACTCGTAGAAATGTTGTCCTTCACCCACGCTTTCTAAGAATTTTTCTGTCTGTGATGTAGATGATATAAATTTACAGATATTGGCATCCAAGGTGATACAAAGCTTACCAATGGGGGTAGTAGGTGAGATTTTTTTCTTTCTTTCTTCCAGGAGGACTTCCGTTTTAGAAGCATTTAGTAGCAGGAAATTGACTCTATGCTATGAAATCGCTTAAGGCAGGTGGATAAGTTATAAAATTCAGCATAATTTATTGAATTTAAAAACAAAATACCATCAGTATAAAAATAGAAGCTAAGATTAAGGATGAGCATAACTAAGAGAGAGGAGCCAGAGAGGCACCAGCCTTGTGTCACAGGCAGTCTTCTACCTCAGAAGCAACCCTGAGTTGAAGAACAACCACCATCAGCACAAAGTTGGATCTCATTATTCGTTCATGCAGGAGCTATCGAAGTGCTGTTCCTTGTGTAATTCGTATGTATCCCCCCTCCCGGATGGGCGCTTAAATATGAGAGGGCCTGGCATCTGAGTGAGCTGAGTAAGTATCTCTTGGGAAGCCTTCAGCGGGAATGTGGGTCAAGCAGATGGCATAGTGGACCAGAAGCCTGAGCTGGTTATGGATCTCAGGCTCCAGAGAATCTCCTCTTACACCTCCTGATTGCTTTTCTCTTAAGCAGATCACACCACAAAAGAAAAAATGAGCTTACTCCACCAACGTATATTCAAACAACTTTTGTTTTCTGGTGGTACTAGCCATCAGAGTGTATAGCAGTAGTTTAGGCTGAGGTGGTTACAGAAAAGTGTAGGACAAATGAAAAGTTCTAAATTACAACAAACTCTATACACCTCCCATGATAGGAGAAGTTAGTCACATCACACTTGTCACTGTTCCTTAAACTCCTTGTTTTCACCAACACACACTCGGTGAACATCGCTTCTGCTCTTTTTCTCTTCTAGTTCCTTTCTCCCTCCCAGAGACTCTGTGTGTCAACGTCTTAATGCTATAAGTACCAATGAATAACTCCTCTGTACTCCCTTTTGGACTCTTTGTACTTCACTGTGGACTCTGCTGTATGCCCAAATCCATGTCTCCATAGCTCCCGTGAAGCAGATAGCCAGACACGGTCCCTGGTGTCATCCGACTCCCATTCTTCTGAGACTCTTCAAATTCCCGAAGCTGTCAAACCTCCATCTGTGGGGCCTCTCACTCTCCTTCACTAATGATAACTCCCAATCCAGTCCCCTTGACTGCTTCTCCTTGAGGGGGAACCCCACGTTCCTCAGGCCTTTCCCTTTGAAGGGGAAGGTCCCTGCAGGACCTTCTCATAAGAGAGACCACCCCACGTAGAACCTATTCCCTGGATGGGTTCCCTCCAACCAACTTCTAATCTATTTTCATTTTTCTCCCCTCTTAAATCTACAACCTTTTTAATATTAAGTGACACACTCCCTCTATAGAATCTTGCTCCTCATTTCTCTTAAAGGAGAGTTTCCCATATAGAGCATCAAACACTCTTGCTATTAACACAGTAGAAATGTGTTGTGCAAATTTACCAGAATGAATGCCATCTTGTGAGCATTCAGAATGGTGCACCTTTCACATACTTTTGTCAGCAGAAGATAGTTTTTGCTCTTCAGTTTTATTCTTTTGTCTAACTGGGGCCAAGCAGCCACCCCGCATTCAAAATTCTTCCTAGGTTTCTTAAGTGCTGGAAAAAGGGCTACTTGTTTGGAGATCTGTCACAAGTAGAAAATGGAAAAAGATTAGCAATGCATTTCCGTTTATAACACAGAATAGATGTCCCTTCTCTATTATCAGACAAATATGACTCTAAAAATGGATGTAAATTGAGAGATATTTAACAGTAGCACATATTTTATTGAATATCAGTGAGTTATATTGACTTTTCTTGTTATAGGTATGGTGTGAGACCTTCCAGATTGATCACCATGGCTCAAAAACAAAAATGCATATTGTGTCATATCGTTTACAACTCAAAAAAGGTAAGAGATGATTAAATGTTAAGGTTGAGCTTTAGTATGTGGGAAAGTTAGTTGTCTGATTTCTCTGGTTTTTTAAAATCTTGTTTGTGCTAGGAAAAAAATAAAGATGCACAAGGAAAGAGTTAGTTCTTGAAAGGAAGCACTTTGAAATGTTCACTGGTACCAGGATGTTGCTTATATCTGCTTATAAGCATGATCCTGTACTCATTACTACTAAAAGTGATCCTTCTGCATCTCCTGAGATCATGCTTGAAACATGATTTGTAATTGGTTAGTTAGCAAAATTTCCTAATATACCTACCCCCCTACTGTTGCAAATTGTATGGCGTTACATTCTGCTGAAATCCACGACTACCTTTTTGTTATGTATTTGATGCAAATTAATGGTCAGGGACTGAAAAATATGCTCACCTGCTTGTCTCAGACAAATTGATTTCCATTGTTGGTAAGAACTGGCAAATGCCTCCCCTGCTGCTATGGGAATCAACCCTTTCCTCATCCCTCCATCCTTAACACTGACAGGCAGTGGCAGAGCAGGGTCACAGGGAAAATTCCTGCTATGGAAAAGAAACAGGAATCAGGCGAAGAGCTGCAGGAAGTGTCTTGGGGCACAGAAAGACAGAGGGTGAGGGACTAGAAAAGAGAGAGAACGTGAAACTGAATTGGGAGGGGGAGAACTGTGAGAAGAGGATTACACCTGAGGTTGTGGGGGGGAGAGAGGGCTGCTGGGTAGGGTACACTTTCCAGGAAGGAAATATATTCACTATGTGTACTCCTGCCAGTCCCTGCCCCACTCTCTTAAAAAGCAAGTTATTTGGGGGGGAGGGGGGAGGGATGGGGGCAGCAGGGGTACATGGTGAGTGTATTTCATCCCTGGCAAGTAAGTCATGGAGACATTTTTCAAACCTGCTATAGATCCTTACACAGAAACTACATGCTAGCAGAATACCTCACCTCGGTCATATGTGAGGAATATATAGACTCTCCCCAAGTACAAAATAAAGATACTATGAAGTATAAATAGAAAAGTGCCCACAGAAACTGAACTGAAAGCAGCAAGAAGCTAGACTGTCTATGCAGTGCAACAGTGGAAAAACAGAAATATCACCATTCCAGCTGTATTTTTTTATTTCATTGTATTTAATTGCCTTGTTTTGTACATTGTTAGTATCGGCCAATAAAAAATTTCAATTAAAAAAAAATCAAACAATAAAATCAAGCAATATAAAACATCAATCATAATAGTAAAACCATTCTATTAAAAAGAATAAATATTTCAAAACAGCTGATAAATAGAACATCCAATAATTAAAAACTCAATTTTTTATAAATTTCCCACACACCAGTAAAATATTTTAAACAGCAGATACCTCAGATAACACCTGGTATTTAAAACTAATAAGATTTAAAAAAAAAATAAAAAAATCCCCAACTCTTCATACCCTGGGAACTTTTGATTTCAAGTCACCCTGGGAATATCATAAAACCTCTTTGGATCCCTGGTTGGGGAAAAAAGTGGTATACAAATGTGAGAATAGAAGAGTTAGTTGGGGATGGAAGGTATATACAAATGTTTTCCTTTCTCTCATACAGTATATACACACACATGTTCATTATCACACACCGATCTCTCATATGCTCACACACCCTTCCTCTGTCACACTCTCCCTGTCACACATTCTCACTCATGCACATGCTTATTGACTCATGTATGTTCTCCTAAGCGCATGCTCTCTCCCCACTTACTCGCATGTGCTCACTTATTCATACATGCTCATGCAAGCTTGTGTGTGTTCTGTGAATCAGTGTTACTTAAAACTTTTATTTATTATTATTTATCTTACTGACATTGGTCGTCAGAGGGCATTGAGGCAAGTCCCAGGAGAGCAGGGTCTGGGTGGGCTTTTGAGGAAGGATATGGCCTTTGGTGTGGAAAGATCCATAGACTGGAAGGCCCCAATGTTGTTGGGTGTTTTTGTTTTGTTTTGTTTTTTTTAATATTTTGTAATGGCCGAAGGATGTGAGTAGCTGGCAGCACAAAAGCAGTTGGAATAGGAAGCATTCAACTAGGAGTGAGGCAGTGGTAGGAAGTCTTCAGGCTGCCTTCCACTGGCATAGGCAGCAGGAACGAGGGAAGAGAGTGGGGAGGAGGGGTTTCTCTGTCATTTGCATGGCAGCAGGAGAACTCCTTCCTCAGGCCCGGGCCGGCAGGCTGAGGAGGAGGAGGAGGCCCCTCTCCTCTTCCTGCTGCCGCAGTAACTCAGCACCAGTCAAGCTAGGATTGCCCAATCGCTGATGTCATTTCCCTGCAGTCCACATGACTGACAGAAGCCTGCTGCTGAGTGCTGGGGGGAGCTGCAGGTTACTAACCCCTGCACTAGGCCCAGAAACTTATGTCCAACTCTAGCAAGGAGTTAAATTTCCACATTAAGGAAACATGAGCAAAGCTTACACACCTCTCTGTACTGGAGAGTAGTAGCTAATGCCTTTATTAATGTAATTCGCCTTGATGTGTGCTAAGTTGTGTTCAGTTTCACTCCCATCTACATGCACACATTTTTTGTGCTCTTAAACTCCGTGTTAAATTGGAAGTAAGTTGTACACAGAATAGTGTGCGCATCACTGCATGTTAACATGACCTATGTATTCGGTAAGTCCTGGGGTCAGAGTTTGACATGAAAGGGCTTCATTGTAGCAAGTGACATCTCAAATGTTTGATATTCCCTCGGACACCAGAACCAATATCTGTTATATAGAAAAAAACCAAAGGAAATATGAGGAAAAAGAGAGAAGAGAAATCGCTAGCTGCCCACCTCCAGTACAGTGCATTCTGATTGTGCCAGCTCTGAAGTACCACGGAGTCTTTTTCTGCTCTGTGGCTTGAATGTAATGACCTGGAAGTTAGGTGGTAGGTACACATACCAGCTATGCAAGTCTGTGAGAGAGGCCCAGAGCACAGCTGTTGATGTGGGGTTGACTAACAAACACTAGCCCTTTTATTAATGAGCATCTGCGTCTTAGAAAAGAATGCCAACCATTATTAGATCTTTCCATAATCCAGGACAACAGCTGCTGCTGCCTTCTGCCTCTCACTTTTATCTCTTTGTGTCCTAGGATATGAATGAGCACCTGAGGAGCATGTTACATCACAGGGAGCTCGAGAACCTGAAGGGCAGGTACGGCAGAGTACAGACTGTGCCTTTTAAATACACTAATGATGATATTTCAATTTATTTCCATGTTCCACATACATATATCCAATCCTATCCTCTGCAGGGAACGAAAAGTCTCATTGTTTCAGAAGCACTGCACAGTTCCTCTTTTCATTTCAAACAAGAATGATGGTGTGGGTGGATGGGAGTAACCTGTATTTTATTGTCCGCTTCCAAAGCATTAAGCGTGATATTCCTTAAAGCACAGCTGCAGACCCAAATTACTGTTTCAACTTGCAGTGCTCATTCTAGACAGGCAAACAAAAGGTTTAATTTCTCCTACCCAATATGAAGGCAAATAAATATTAGACTAAATTGGGTGCACTTCAGTAGTTTGAGGTGCCTCACCTTCCATTTTGGTGATTATTTCATTCCCGAGGCAAAATAAGAATTTGAATTATTATTATTTTTTAACTGTTGCCTTTTTGTTATTCCCACCACAGTGACACAAAGTAACTTAATAGTGTTGTTGTATTGTTCATCAGAAAGCCCTCTTTATGACTGACAGCTAAAGACTATTGTTTAAGGAAGCATTTAATTGGAATTTGTTGTATGTATTTTATGTTTTGTTTATTTTATTGTTATATATTATCTTGTCATCTGCTTAGCTTGAAAGCTTCCTTATAAGTGGAGAAGAAATATTTTTGAATAAATAAATAAGTAAAGGATGCATACAGCTAAGGCGAGGACTCCACTTACGGAGTGCTGTAAACAGTTAGAGACTGGCCAGAATAAAGAGTGCACATTGTTTACTTCTGATATTTTTAATTTTCCCTTGGAGTAGAGTAGTTTTGAACACAAAAGAGAGAAGGTTGAGATCAAGAGAGAAAAATAGGATGATGCAGGCAAATCTTTGTATCTTAGGAGAGAAAATTATTTCTGTTGCTTTAAAACAAAACTAATTATATATAAATAAAACATCCCTGTTTGCTACTGTTCTTCTGACTGACCTGCAGTAATTCCCATTTTCATCTGCTTGCCTTGTTGACAGTCTGTTCATATGTTGCAAAGTGCAACCTACACAGTGGTGCAGGTGCTTTTCCCAGTCACGGCAGTAGGCCTAGTTGTAAGCCTAGAGCTCTTTTTCCCAGTGTTTTCTCCCTTTCCCCAATCAGAGCATATGGTAAAATGTTTTCTTTCTGCATGTAGTCACAGGGTAGGGAAACCATAGTTTTTAAAAGCAGCAAACGGAACTGACTTTCAGGATATTCATGAAATATATAATTACATATGTTTGGTCTAAAGACAGGTACATTTTTTATATCTGATTACCCTGAAAACCTGAGCTGCCGAAGAGTTGCCTGCTACTGTGTGTGTATGGTTAGGAAGGTAACAAAGATGTGAGAAGAGGGAACAAGGGAGTTGGGAGAGGATAGTCTTCTCAGAGGTGTGAACATTACTCGCAGGGGCATCCATCACCAATCTGCAGGGCGACAGTCATCGTCCTGCTGTGACAGACTTGGGAGTTTGAAACCTATTGTATTGAGAGGGAAAAAGTGTCTGGCATGGAGTTGCCTAGTGGTTAGGGAAGCCAGGGTTCAAATCCCACTGCCGCTCCATTGCCTCAGGTACTAATTTAGATTGTAAGCCCTTTGGGGACAGGGAAAATATTTACTGTACCCAAATATAACTGGCCTTGAGCTACCAACGAAAGGTGTGAGCTAAATACACAGTTAAAAAAAAAAAAGAGGGGTGGTTTCAATAAGCAATGTTCAGATGGAAAATACTTAATAAAGCATCCCTGTTTATTTAGTAATTAGCTGGATAGCTTTGGCTCAGTAATGACAGATATCCTCGTCAGTTTGGGAGCTGATTTCTATGGCGCTGCTATCATATTTGTTTTTTAATTGGCAAGATTAAAACCAAGAAACGTTTTGGCTACAAGCTCAGTCATGAAGATTTTTTGGGGGTTCAGGGGAAATTGTCACTCTGAAAGAATTTTACAGTGGCACTCTTTTATTGGTAAAGATTTTTTTTTTACACTTTTTGTTTGTTTTTTCTTAACTTTAATATGTACTTAATTTTTATATGTACAAGTTTGTTGATTTGCAGCAACTGATGAAGCAAATCAACAAACTTGTCAGAAGCAGCAGGTGGCAAAGATAAAGGTGTTGGTTTGCCATTTGGGTTGACTAAGATGGAATATAAATCCTGATGATGTATAAGCCAAGCAGCAGTAACTGAAACCAGTGGTGCTCAGACCAGTCCTTTGGCCCCCGTAACCAGATGGATTTTCAGGATATTCCTGATACGCATGTGACATGTATTGCCTCCATTGTATGCAGTTAAACATCATTAGGGATAGCCTGAAAACCCAACTGGCAGGGATGGTGTTTGAGGACTGGTTTGAACACCCCAAGTCTTCAGACCTGCTTGATAAACTGAGTTCTTCCCCTAACCAGGGCCTGTGAGTGGTGCAGAGTGCCACCAAGGAGGGAACTCAAAGAAACAGTCTAAAAACAGCAACTCAAATAAAACTTTTTTAAACCATTTTGTTTTTCTAATTCAAGGCAGTGCAGCTGGTTAGGGAAATTTCAGATGTTTTGTGCCTGTGGTCTGCTGCTGCTTCGAACATAGGGATGTGGCCAGATACTTTTCTGATTGTGATTTTAGTCAATGGTCGAATTCTTATTAGGGAAGCAAAATGTCTTAGTTCATTTAGAAGGCAGATATTACCCTTTTCTACTTTCTACATTGGTTTATTTTGAGGTTTGCGTTTTTTCCTTCCCGGCTTTCATCTTGGCTGAGACTATTTTAAAATAAAACACTCTGAATTTTTGCTGTGGAGAGAGCTCCCATGGCTACCATATTCTTATCCCAGACTCTGGCCCTGTCAGGGCAGATTCTGAACATCAAGTACTGTCCCACTTTACATTGGGATTAATAGGGATTTGTGGTATACGATAGGTAGCAATTAGCAAAACTTTGTGTCTTTTGATGCATGTTTCTGGAGCTGTTGCACCATTGGCAGCCGGCCTGCTATACATCTGCTTTTAGCTTAGAATCTCCACATTGCCCCAAGTGCCTTCCCTGCTAGAGATTTCCTCCTTCAAGATCTGTAACCTTAGGGCCGCTTGACTGGGTTAGTGCTGTCATGTAGGAGACTGGGGTTCAATTCTCAAGTCCAGGTTCTGCCTCATGGCTCAGCTGGGATGCTGCAGAGGGATGGTGGGGAGTCATGATGACACACTAGTAGCCAGACTCTAGGTGCATGCCACCATGTACTTTGTGCTGGTGCAAGCTGCAGTCTCTTTTCGCTTGGCTGAAGAATTATCACTGCAACTCCAGAGTATTAGCTAATGAAAGCTTATAGTGCTGTAGCCCCAGTAGGGATCAGTTCCAATTAAGCTGCGAGCCCAAAGGAACATGAGGAGACTACCAAGCCAAACAAAATATTTGTAGCCTTAAATAGACTGCTTATGCACTGAAATTTTGGGCCTGTCCTGACTGACATGAATTATCATGCATTGTGGACTCTGTAATCCTGTGTTCTTCCTGTGAAAGAAAGAAGGAGAGATCAGATCATGCTTTGCAGTGTGAACTGAGATCTACAGCTGGACTCAGAATTTCTAGGTGATGGAAGAAGCCATTTTTACAGTATCAAGAATTCTTGGACAGGAGGTAGCTAGTGGGAGAATGAGAAGACTACTTGAAATTTGGAATCCCAGAATAAAGTAGTAACAAATGGTTTTAGATATTTAGACTGCATCTTATCATAGGCTGAACTGGGTCCTCTAACCCAGAATGGAATTTAGTCACCCAGATCAGTCATTCTGGGACTTGCACATAGGGTTGATCTTCCAAGCAGTCATTTCAGAATGATATATGGATGTGAGGGAACATGAGCAGGTGTGGTCTATATCAGTGGTTCTCAACCTTTTTTTGACTGGGACACACCTGACAGATGGTTCTCACATGCTTGACATACTGAACATGTGACCATCATGGGGCTAAATGTAAACATATACATTCTGCATCCTCAGGAACCCCCTCGACACCCAACAATGAGTGCAGAGCAGAGCTAGGGCATTATCTGTACAACTCACCATACAAAAAATATATTCTGGTTATGAAGACATCTCAGTAAAAGCAAAACAAACTCACTTTACTGGCAGACAGTAATTTACCACTAATGCATGTCCTGCTGAGAAAACACAATAAATAAGATTGATACAAATGCCTACATGCTAGTAAAATTCCTCACCTTGGTGTCACACACAGAACTGACCTTCATCAAGTACAGAAAGACCACAGATTATAAATATGGAGACAAACTGGAATAGAAAACTTAAAAAGCCACTCTGCATGCAGTGCAAACCTGGAGAAATGGAAAGAGAAATATAGCACCTGCCATAGTCCCAGGATCTGCAATAATGCACACAAACTAACCCGCACAAAGTTACATCTACATTATGGAACACACTCAAACAGTAACAGCCCTATCTATGAAAAGGCAACATTACAAATATTAAACCAGGCCCTAAACACTAATACGTTGCCTATTGGGAAAACAGAATAAGCCAAGCTGCTATAAATCCCCACACAGAAATAATTGTAAAACTATACTAATAAATGTTACAAAACGGCTGATGAACAGAATAACATTTAACAATTAAAAATGCATGTAAATTATTAAAAATTGTCCAAATATCAATAAAATATTTCAAAACAGACACATCACAGAATACCCAATAATTAAAATGGCAGTCAATCAAGAAAAATAAACTTAAAAAGCCACCTTTACTTACCTTCTCCAGCAACCCTCCTACTCCTTTCCCTTGCAGACCAATAGCACATACCAGAAGCAGCAGTGGCTACTGAAGCTCTGTCCTCATGGTCCTCTTCCTTAGGGCCCATAACCAGTCACTCACACACAGTCTCTTTCTCACACACACCAGTAACCTCCATAACCAGCCTGTGTCTCGCACTCACACACACCAGTAACCTCCGTAACCAGTCTGTGTCTCTCACACACACACACCAGTCACCTCCCTGACCAGTCTCTGTCTGTCACACACACCAATCACATCTCTGACCAGACTCTGTTTCACGCACACACACATATACACGCACACACACACACACCAATCATCTTCCTGACTAGTCTCTCTCTCTCACAAAAACACAACACCTCTGATCAGTCTCTCTCTCAACACAGTTTCTCACTTTCATACAAACTTTCAATCACTCACACACACACACAGCCGCCATTCACGCACCAAGGCACTTGGTGGGGCACTTAGAGAAGATAAGGTCATCGCGGAAAGATTAAATGATTTCTTTGCTTTGGTGTTTACTGAAGAGGATGTTGGGGAGGTACCCGTAATGGAGAAGGTTGTCATGGGTAATAATTCAGATGGACTGAATCAAATCACGGTGAACCTAGAAGATGTGGTAGGCCTGATTGACAAACTGAAGAGTAGTAAATCACCTGGACCGGATGGTATACACCCCAGAGTTCTGAAGGAACTAAAAAATGAAATTTCAGACCTATTAGTAAAAATTTGTAACTTATCATTAAAATCATCCATTGTACCTGAAGACTGGAGGATAGCAAATGTAACCCCAATATTTAAAAAGGGCTCCAGGGGCGATCCGGGAAACTACAGACCGGTTAGCCTGACTTCAGTGCCAGGAAAAATAGTGGAAAGTGTTCTAAACATCAAAATCACAGAACATATAGAAAGACATGGTTTAATGGAACAAAGTCAGCATGGCTTTACCCAGGGCAAGTCTTGCCTCACAAATCTGCTTCACTTTTTTGAAGGAGTTAATAAACATGTGGATAAAGGTGAACTGGTAGATATAGTATACTTGGATTTTCAGAAGGCGTTTGACAAAGTTCCTCATGAGAGGCTTCTAGGAAAAGTAAAAAGTCATGGGATAGGTGGCGATGTCCTTTCGTGGATTGCAAACTGGCTAAAAGACAGGAAACAGAGAGTAGGATTAAATGGGCAATTTTCTCAGTGGAAGGGAGTGGACAGTGGAGTGCCTCAGGGATCTGTATTGGGACCCTTACTGTTCAATATATTTATAAATGATCTGGAAAGAAATACGACGAGTGAGATAATCAAATTTGCAGATGACACAAAATTGTTCAGAGTAGTTAAATCACAAGCAGATTGTGATAAATTGCAGGAAGACCTTGTGAGACTGGAAAATTGGGCATCCAAATGGCAGATGAAATTTAATGTGGATAAGTGCAAGGTGATGCATATAGGGAAAAATAACCCATGCTATAATTACACGATGTTGGGTTCCATATTAGGTGCGACAACCCAAGAAAGAGATCTAGGTGTCATAGTGGATAACACATTGAAATCGTCGGTTCAGTGTGCTGCGGCAGTCAAAAAAGCAAACAGAATGTTGGGAATTATTAGAAAAGGAATGATGAATAAAACGGAAAATGTCATAATGTCTCTGTATCGCTCCATGGTGAGACCGCACCTTGAATACTGTGTACAATTCTGGTCGCCACATCTCAAAAAAGATATAATTGCGATGGAGAAGGTACAGAGAAGGGCTACCAAAATGATAAGGGGAATGGAACAACTCCCCTATGAGGAAAGACTAAAGAGGTTAGGACTTTTCAGCTTGGAGAAGAGACGACTGAGGGGGGATATGATAGAGGTGTTTAAAATCATGAGAGGTCTAGAACGGGTAGATGTGAATCGGTTATTTACTCTTTCGGATAGTAGAAAGACTAGGGGACACTCCATGAAGTTAGCATGGGGCACATTTAAAACTAGTCGGAGAAAGTTCTTTTTTACTCAACGCACAATTAAACTCTGGAATTTGTTGCCAGAGAATGTGGTTCGTGCAGTTAGTATAGCTGTGTTTAAAAAAGGATTGGATAAGTTCTTGGAGGAGAAGTCCATTACCTGCTATTAAGTTCACTTAGAGAATAGCCACTGCCATTAGCAATGGTTACATGGAATAGACTTAGTTTTTGGGTACTTGCCAGGTTCTTATGGCCTGGATTGGCCACTGTTGGAAACAGGATGCTGGGCTTGATGGACCCTTGGTCTGACCCAGTATGGCATTTTCTTATGTTCTTATGTTCTTAAGGCACTCATTCTACCACACACCCACACACACACACACACACACACACACAGCCGCCACTCACGCACACAAGCTGTCACTCACACACCCAGGCATTCATTCTACCACACACACACACAGCCGCCACTCACGCACCCAGGCACTCATTCTATCACACACACACACACATACTCGCCACTCACGCACCCAGGCACTCATTCTACCACACACACACACACATACTCGCCACTCACGCACCCAGGCACTCATTCTACCACACACACACACACATACTCGCCACTCACGCACCCAGGCACTCATTCTACCACACACACGCCCGCCACTCACGCACCCAGGCACTCATTCTACCACACACACACACAGCCGCCACTCACGCACCCATGCACTCATTCTACCACACACACACACAGCCGCCACTCACGCACCCATGCACTCATTCTACCACACACACACACAGCCGCCACTCACGCACCCATGCACTCATTCTACCACACACACACACAGCCGCCACTCACGCACCCAGGCACTCATTCTACCACACACACACACAGCCGCCACTCACGCACCCAGGCACTCATTCTACCACACACACAGCCGCCACTCACGCACCCAGGCATTCATTCTACCACACACACAGCCGCTACTCACGCACCCAGGCACTCATTCTACCACACACACACACACACACACACACACACACACAGCCGCCACTCACGCACCCAGGCACTCATTCTATCACACACACACACACACACAGCCGCCACTCACGCACCCAGGCACTCATTCTACCACACACACACACACATACTCGCCACTCACGCACCCAGGCACTCATTCTACCACACACACACACACACACACATACTCGCCACTCACGCACCCAGGCACTCATTCTACCACACACACACACACATACTCGCCACTCACGCACCCAGGCACTCATTCTACCACACACACACACACATACTCGCCACTCACGCACCCAGGCACTCATTCTACCACACACACACACACATACTCGCCACTCACGCACCCAGGCACTCATTCTACCACACACACACACACACACACATACTCGCCACTCACGCACCCAGGCACTCATTCTACCACACACACACACACATACTCGCCACTCACGCACCCAGGCACTCATTCTACCACACACACAGCCGCCACTCACGCACCCAAGCATTCATTCTACCACACACACAGCCGCCACTCACGCACCCAGGCATTCATTCTACCACACACACTCACGCACCCAGGCATTCATTCTACCACACACACTCACGCACCCAGGCACTCATTCTACCACACACACACACACACACACACAGCCGCCACTCACGCACCCAGGACACTCATTCTACCACACACACACACACACACACAGCCGCCACTCACGCACCCAGGCACTCATTCTACCACTCACACACACACACACAGCCGCCACTCACGCACCCAGGCACTCATTCTACCACACACACACACACACAGCCGCCACTCACGCACCCAGTCACTCATTCTACCACACACACACACACACACACACAGCCGCCACTCACACACCAAGAAAGTTTCCTTTCTCACGTGGAGCTTCTTCTCATCGTTTGGCCCAATAAGCCTGGCCTCTCTCTTCAGCTGCCGCCGGCCTGGCCTCCGGTGGCAACATGCGGCGGCACTCCACTAGCAACTGTGTCAGCCCACCGGGGGATGATCGATCCCTTGATAGGCCAATCCGCCCCTGGAGTGAAGGGAAGCACAACTGGGGCAATGGGTCGCTGGGAGCCGCAACACTAGTGTGTTGCGACATACCGGTTGAGAATTGCTGGGCTATATGGTGCAAAAGTTTGCAATAATCCATGAGCAGTGTTTTTTTTTCCTGTTTGTACATGGCCTTTGCATTCCAGTTACACTACTTGTAGTAATGATTTGGTATTAGAATACCCTGTAGCCTTTTGCCACATATAAGAGTTGAAAAATTGGCACTTGACAAAGTATGGTGCCTTCCTTACATTTGTGGTTCTCTTTAACACACTGCTTCCTGATGAGAGGGTAAAACACTTATACACAGCTGTTAATCTCTACCAACTGAAATGAATTTTTTTAGATAAGCTGCCTGCAACAGAATGCTGCAGACCTCAGTCTCACCAAATAAAGTAGGTTAGGGTTGAGGCACCCTCCCATTGCTTGCTGTGGAGCCAGAGTCTTAGAATTCCAGCCTGGGGTCCCAGCTGTCATGGCTTGGGTTACACTGTTGTGATTGGCTGTTGTCCTTTCACGGAGTGTGCTAGAAGCAGAGAATAAATGTGGAAACTGTCTCTGGGTGGGCACAGACCAGCTGGCACCATGGAAGTGCTTCAGAGCAGTTCCCACTAGCTCTGTAAGCCCCTGTACCTCAGCCTCCTTTTCTTCCTCTTTGCTGTGTTTCCTCTGCAGGCAAGATTTTAAGTACAGCAATTCAAGAAGAATCCTCCTCTTTAGGACAAATAATCCCAAGAATTTTGCCTCTTAATTGTTGGAAAAAAATCTCAAGTTATGCTGTCTGATATTATTGAAAAGTGACAAGGAACGTATTTAAAAAAAAAAATCCACTAACAGCTTCTAACGGTGAAAACACTGTCAGTCACTGTCATAGCTGTTCCTGTGCCTAACAGCATTTCAGTGCACTGGTGAAAGAAGCTACTTCCTTCGGAGGAAACACAGTACCGTTGTCTTTTTATTTTTTTTATTTATTTTTTTTTAATGTACCTGCTATGCCAGTGGGAAGAACTGAGTGTCCACCCTCTGCCTCTTTGCCTAGGGACAGCAACCATGAGTGCAGAGTGTGCCGGGTGACGGTAGTGGGCCTCTCTGCTTATGCCAAGCACATCTCCAGCCAGCTGCACAAAGACAACGCCGATGCCCATGACAGAGTGCAAGAGGAGGGAAAAGAGGAGGCTGACGAAGAATATGTCGATAAGGAGCTGATACAATTGATAAAACAAAGAAAGCAACAAAGCTGGTGAGTTCTTACTCCATTACTCTGAAGGGGTGGGTGGGCGTGTGTGTACGTGCATATAAGAGATCAATGTCCTTCTGATTATTCGACCTGCAGGGCAAAAACTAAGATGTTTACTGGCCTGTGATTAGCAGCTTCTTTCTATCTGCTCAGTTTACTGACTAAAATCACTTTTGTATACACTTGGTAACTTCACTTGATAATTTCACTGTAAAATAATCCTACAGACCTAGAAACGATCAGTCTCATCAATTGAAGTAGCTTATTTTGTTATGTAGTAAAAAAAAAAAAATGTAGATGTCTAGAAATATTTTAGTTTCTTTTTACCTGTAAATAAGCCCACAGAGATTGTGTAAATCTGTTAGCCATGCATATTTTGACTCCAGACTTTTATAAGAACTTGTGAGCCAGGTATCTTTTCTAAACCATGCAGGAAAATGAGGTAGAGGAATAGGAATTATTTGATATCAGAAAGACTGTTGTGGCTGCTTGAGGTAGGGAGTTTGCAGAATTCCTGTTTAGAGTGTGGATAGATTCGATACCTGAGATGGAGTGGGGCAATAATGGAAATTGGATGCCTTCTAATAGGAGCTAATGTCCCTAGAAAACAGGCAATAGCAGTAGTGTTAGTATTAGTCATTGTTTAGTAGTGGGGCTAATCTGCTATCCACTAAAAGGAGAACACATCCTGAGCTTTATATTCTGTTTGCAAAATGTAGTGATTTCTTGTCTGGAAAAAGATTCACTTCCATCTAGTAAAAGAGATGTTTATGTGCCATCAAAATTGATGTAGGTTTAAAACAAGTGTATCTTTACTAATGTACATAAGAACAGGGAGCATGAGGGACCCCAGTGGGTATTTTGTTCCATTTTATCTGGTGGTAAAAGAGAACTTATACTTAACCCCTATCTTTTTAATCTCCTTTAAATTATTTTCAATATGTCTCCATTGTATGTGTAAATAACTTCCAGTCCTTTGTTGCATTCCTTCCATTGTGGAGCTTTAGAAACTTAGATGTTCTGATGTAATGTGGGTATTTTTTTTTTTTTTAGTATCAATTGACCAGTTTATCTCTCTTTGGACTGTGGAATGATGTATATGAGACCATATAAATAAGCTTTTTTTTGGTGGCTTCAGTGGAATGTTATAACATAATCTAATATGTTCTTTGCTATTAGATAGCATAAGTGAACTGAACATATGCATTCAACAGCACTTTTGCAAGAAACTGTTTTCAGCAACGACAGCAGCTGCTATGTCATTAAAATCCCACACATTAGGCTTATTTCACAAACTAGCAGATTTTTTACCTTTACTTCACTAAAGACAGAAACGTATAATCACTCTGACATCATGACTTTTGTGAATAGAAAATTGCATTAGAGACATTTTTTATGTAATGTATCCCTGGAATCTCAGGAAGTCAAACTGAACACTTTCATATATTGAACATAAGAAATTGCCATGCTGGGTCAGACCAAGGGTCCATCAAGCCCAGCATCCTGTTTCCAGCAGAGGCCAAACCAGGCCACAAGAACCTGGCAAGTACCCAAACACCAAGAAGATCCTATGTTACTGATGCAATTAATAGCAGTGGCTATTCCCTAAGTAAACTTGATTAATAGCAGTTAATGTACTTCTCCAAGAACTTCTCCAAACCTTTTTTGAACCCAGCTACACTAACTTTTCTAACCACATCCTCTGGCAACAAATTCCAGAGCTTAATTGTGCATTGAGTGAAAAATAATTTTCTCTAATTAGTCTTAAATGTGCTACTTGATAACTTCATGGAATGCCCCCTAGTCCTTCTATTATCTGAAAGTGTAAATAACTGATTCACATCTACTCGTTCAAGACCTCTCATGATCCTAAAGACCTCTATCATATTTCCCCTCAGCCGTCTCTTCTCCAAGCTGAACAGTTCTAACATAAGAAAATGCCATACTGGGTCAGACCAAGGGTCCATCAAGCCCAGCATCCTGTTTCCAACAGTGGCCAATCCAGGCCATAAGAACCTGGCAAGTACCCCAAAACTAAGTCTATTCCATGTTACCATTGCTAATGGCAGTGGCTATTCTCTAAGGGGCGGATTTTCAGAGCCCTGCTCGCCTAAATCTGCCCAAAACCGGGCGGATTTAGGCGAGCAGGGCCCTGCGCGCCGGTAAGCCTATTTTACATAGGCCTACCGGCGCGCGCAGAGCCCCGGGACTCGCGTAAGTCCCGGGGTTTTCAGAGGGGTCGTGTCGGGGGGCGTGTCGGGGGCGGGCCCGAACCGCGCGGTGTTTTCGGGGCGTGTCGGGAGCGTTCCGGGGGCAGGCCCGGGGGCGTGGCCGTGCCCTCCGGACCCGCCCCCAGGTCACGTCCCGGCGCGCAGGAGGCCCGCTGACGCGCGGGGATTTACGCCTCCTTCCGGGAGGCGTAAATCCCCCGACAAAGGTAAGGGGGGGGCTTAGACAGGGCTGGGTGGGTGGGTTAGGTAGGGGAGGGAGGGGAAGGTGAGGGGAGGGCAAAAGGAAGTTCCCTCCGAGGCCGCTCCGATTTCGGAGCGGCCTTGGAGGGAACGGGGGTAGGCTGCGCGGCTCGGCACGCGCCGGCTATACAAAATCGATAGCCTTGCGTGCGCCGATCCAGGTTTTTAGCAGATACGCGTGGCTCCGCGCGTATCTACTAAAATCCAGCGTACTTTTGTTTGCGCCCGGAGCGCAAACAAAAGTAGGCCTATTCGCGGAGTATGAAAATCCGCCCCTAAGTGAACTTAATAGCAGGTAATGGACTTCTCCTCCAAGAACTTATCCAATCCTTTTTTAAACACAGCTATACTAACTACACTAACCACATCCTCTGGCAACAAATTCCAGAGTTTAATTGTGCGTTGAGTAAAAAAGAACTTTCTCCGATTAGTTTTAAATGTGCCCCATGCTAACTTCATGGAGTGCCCCCTAGTCTTTCTACTATCCGAAAGAGTAAATAACCAATTCACATCTACCCGTACTAGACCTCTCATGATTTTAAACATCTCTATCATATCCCCCCTCAGCCGTCTCTTCTCCAAGCTGAAAAGTCCTAACCTCTTTAGTCTTTCCTCATAGGGGAGCTGTTCCATTCCCCTTATCATTTTGGTAGCCCTTCTCTGTACCTTCTCCATCGCAATTATATCTTTTTTGAGATGTGGCGACCAGAATTGTACACAGTATTCAAGTGCGGTCTCACCATGGAGCGATCCAGAGGCATTATGACATTTTCCGTTTTATTCACCATTCACTTTCTAATAATTCCCAACATTCTGTTTGCTTTTTTTGACTGCCGCAGCACACTGAACCGACGATTTCAATGTGTTATCCACTATGACGCCTAGATCGCTTTCTTGGGTTGTAGCACCTAATATGGAACCCAACATTGTGTAATTATAGCATGGGTTATTTTTCCCTATATGCATCACCTTGCACTTATCAACATTAAATTTCATCTGCCATTTGGATGCTCAATTTTCCAATCTCACAAGGTCTTCCTGCAATTTATCACAATCTGCTTGTGATTTAACTACTCTGAGCAATTTTGTGTCATCTGCAAATTTGATTATCTCACTCGTCTTATTTCTTTCCAGATCATTTACAAATATATTGAAAAGGAAGGATCCCAATACAGATCCCTGAGGCACTCTACTGTCCATTCCCTTCCACTGAGAAAATTGTCCATTTAATCCTACTCTTCAGCCTTTCCTCATAGGGGAGCTGTTCCACCCCCTTTATCATTTTGGTCGCCTTTCTCTGTACCTTCTCTATTGCAACTATATCTTTTTTGAGATGTGGCGACCATTTCTTGAAAAATATGATCTTCAGACCATTCTGTATTTCCTCTCCAGCATATTATGCTGCAGCTTCTGTCTTTCACCAGTATGCTGAGTTCTCACAATGCAGAAAAATACCATTAACATTTTTAAATATTTTCAATGTCACATGATGGTGAATCTGTCTTCTCCATGGGTAAACAATATGCTTCTTACTTAATCTCTCTGGCCTTCTTCATTTTCTGATTATCTTACCGAAGCTTTTCAGAATTAGATCAGGTAGCTCGCCAAAATTTCCTTTTGCACAACTGTCCTTAAGATTTTTTTTTTTTTTTTAAAGATTTTGCCCAACAACTTTTTCCTTTTCCTGTTGGGCTTCCAGTTTATCAGGACCAGCGTTTCTTCGAGGACAAGCAGGATGGTAGTCCTCACACATGGGTGACATCAAATGGAGCCCTGATGCGGAAAACGTATGTCAAAGTTTATAGAACATGCCCTTTACCACATGTTCACAAGGGGTCCCTCTCCAGTCTCTTTTTTTTTTCCATGGAATTGTAAGCCTAGCAGTGTGAGTGAGCTCACGTTTGGCTTTTTTGGCCTTGTGGAAAACTTCCTTTTTCTCGTGTTTTTAGTGGTTTTTCTCTTGTGGTTTGATTGCCAGGTCCTTCTCGGTGCCTCCCTGTAGTGTTACTAGTCATGGTTTCCTTTCGCGGTCAATTCTTTGTGGCAGCGGTGCCTTGGTGCCTGCCGGCCATCGATACCCACCACCATCATCTTGGTTTGTGCCAATTTTGTTTCATTCTGACAAGACCACATATGGTTTTAGGTGATGCCCCCGGTGCTCGAGGATCATGTCCATCACTGATTCACATGAAATATGTGTCCTCTGCCTGGGGGCATCTTATGACATCCGGGGTATCTGCTTATGTGCCCAGATGACCCCCAAAGGGACATATGCTTCGACTCGACAAGATGGAGCAGCTCTTTGGGTCGAAGAAGTCCAAGCTATAGGCATCAGCATTGGCGGCATTGGAATCGATGGACCTGGGAGCTGCACAGATGGACATGGCACCATTGACATTTGTGGTGCCATCGGCGGATAGGGATGCTGGATACCGACCACTGTTGATCTCCTCTAGGCCGATGCCAGCGGGTTCTTCGTCATCGGCCTTATCATTGGGGAAGGACCGGGCCAAGCATCAAGGGAAGTCAAGGAAGCATCGGCACCAGTCTCCATTGATGCACGCAGCCAGGCAAGGGGGTGCAGTGGCTCATGCCACAATGCCCCTGAAGTGACCCCACACAAAGAGAGCCTGTCTAGGATGGTCTCCACTGGTCCTGATGCCAGTCACTGATCCGCCTTTTGCAAGAAACTGTTTTCTGCAACGACAGCAGCTGCTGGCCACCCCTACTTCCTCCCAGTTGGTATTGGCATTGGCAACGTTTGAGGAGAGCTGGAGAAGCAAGTCCAACTGGCAGTGGAGCGGGCACTGCAGGGCTTCAGTCCTGTGGCACCAATGACACTGGACTGGGTGCCGCCCGACCTCATACCGCTGCTGGAGAAGCTCAATGTGCTCATCTGTGCATTATCACCTAGCTGGCGTCAATTCCCGGGATGGCATCAGTGCCTGGTGGGGCATCAAAGCCTCTTCCTACCAATATGGTGGTCATTGCTAGTTCCTCCTCTGAGGAAGCTCTACCTAGGCTGGGGGAGATGCCAAAGCCTGCAGTCCCCTGTCCAGTGTTACAGATGTATGCACCTCTGGACAAAAGCAGAGCAACTAGGGCCCCAACCCCTGTAGCCTACAATGAGGATGAGGAACTCTATGACTCCTGGGGGGATGATGCTTCGCAGTCCTCCTCTGAGGGCTCTGACTGTCTCCCATCAGACCTTTTCTTTTCCAGAGTAGCAAAGGAAGTCTCCACCGGCGGACTTGATCTTTGCAGTTTTTGTGAGGGTGATGGCAGAAGCCATTCCATTTCAGTTATTTACAGAGGAGGATGTCAAGCACAGCATGCTTGAGATCCTCCAGTTTGTGGGGCCACCTAAGGAGATTGTGGTGGTCCCAGTACATGAGATCCTTTAGGAGCTGCTGAGGATATGGGAACATCCCCTCACAGTGCCTCCCGTTAATAAGAAGGCAGATGGGGCCTACCTCGTCCAGAAGGCTCCTGGATTCGATGAGCATCAGCTGCCCCTACAGTTGGTGGTGGTTGAATCTGCCTGCAAGAGGGCCAAGTACTCTCGGACTTAATCCTTGGTGCCCCTGGGGAAGGACCATTGAGCGATCGATGCTCTTGGGAGGAAGGTATTTCAAGGCGCCATGCTCATTGCCCGCAAAGCTGCTTATCAGCTCTACATGAGCTTGTAATTGTGGGACATCTGGAAGCAGTTGCAGGAGGTAGCCGAGCAGCTGCATCAACAGCAGCAGTGCAGAAAACTTGAGGTCCGAGCAACATATGATGTTTTTGAGATGGTATTGAGTCTGTGCAGTGGGAATTGGAGCTCGCAGAATGGCATGGCTGCGGGCCTTGCATTTCTGACCAGAGGTACAGGAACAACTCTGTGACCTGCCGAGTACTGGGGAGAATTTGTTTAGAGATAGGGTGTGGGATGCTGTGGTCCAACTTCAGGACCACTATAAAACTCTCCACCAGCACTCCTGACCCATCCTTTTCTTCCAAGAGGCCGGTGAGACAGGGAGAAAGGAAGGTTTTTTTCACCAAAGGAAGTACTATCCTCCGACCCTTTGCTCCCGTCAACACCATCATGCCTTCCATAGCCGTCACAGGCAGCAGAAAGCCCCAAACCCCAGCTGGCGTCTCAGTTCCAGGGACGGGGTTATGACTGGTTTAATGGGAGCTTCGGCCAGTTGCTTGTACCCGGGACGTTGGAACCTCTGGTCGGGGGCAGGCTGCGGTTCTTTGCGAACCATTGGCGCAGTATAAAATCGGACCAGTGGGTTCCTTTCATTGTCCATCAAGGGTACCAATTAAATCTATTGGGTGTCCTGCCAAATTGCCCTCCCATCCTGTTTTGGGGGCCGGTAGCACATCAGAAGTTACAGCTAACAAAGCTTTCCTTCCTCTTATCAGCCAGAGCTGTCGAGCCTGTACCACCAGGGCAAGGGGTGAGGATTCTACTCCAAGTAATTCCTGGTTCCAAAGAGAACAGGACTCCATTCCATCCTAAACCTAAAGGCCTTGACCAGATTTCTAAAAAAAAAAAATAAAAATTCAAGATGGTTTCCCTAGGCACCTTGATCCCATTTGTATAAAAGAAAAAGGGGGCCTGGCTATGCTTCCTCGATCTAAAGGACAGATATACTATCATCAAGATCTTTCCCAGTCACAGGAAGTATCTCTGATTTGTGGTGGGAGAACAGTACTTCCAGTACCGGGTGTTGCCATTTGGGCTAGCGTCAGCCCCAAGCATCTTCATGAAATGCCTTGCATGGTGCTGTGCACCTCTGCAGGCTGGGAGTGCATGTTTTCCTCTAACTGGACAATTGACTGGTCAAGAGTACATCTCAGGCAGGGGCCACAGTGTCCATGTGCTTGACCATCTGAGTGTTGGAGTCACTAAGGTTCGTCATCAGCCCTTCACTTCAATTGGACTTCTTAGGAGCCTGGCTAGTCACAGCTCAGGCCAAGGCCTTTCTGCTTCGTCAAAGGGCCATCACCTTGACTATCATCGTGGTAGAGATTCAGCAGAGCCAGCAGATATCAGCCTGGCACATGTTGAGGCTGTTGGGCCACATAGCCACCACTGTCCATGTCAAACCCTTTGCATGTTTACATATGTGTAGAGCCCAATGGACCCTGAGGTCACGGTGGCACCAAGCCACTCAAAGCCTCCAGGATTGCATCCAAGTCACCCTGTCTCTCAGGACTCATTGTCCTGATGGTGGGTACTTTCAAATCTGGAACAGGGGATCTCTTTTTGAAGACCTCCTACGCAAATTGTCCTAACCTCGAATGCGTCCATTCTGGGGTGGGGAGCTGATGTAGACTGGCTGAGCACCCAGACTCTCTGGTCTGCTCAGGAATCCTCTTGTCAAATCAATTTCTTGGAGCTTTGGCGATCAGGTACGCTCTATGGGCTTTCAGAGATTGGCTGTCCAACAAAGTTGTCCTGATCCAAATTGACAACCAGGTAGCTATGTAGTATATCAACAAGCAGGGAAGCTCTGGATCATACCTCCTGTGTCAGGAAGCAGTTCAGATTTAGTCATGGGCGCATTCCCACGACCAAATTGTGCTCATGGCCATGTACCTGGTCGGGATGGAGAACATGATAGCGGACAGGCTGAGTCGAGCCTTCAGACCCCATGAGTGGTCCTTGGACTAGGGGGTAGCAAATCGGGTATTCCACTTCTGGGAGAGCCTGGACGTACATCTGTTTGTGACCCCCTGCAATAGGAAGCTGCCACGGTTCTGCTCCCTTTACAGATGAGATGGAATACCAGTCTCGGACGCCCTTGCCGTCATTGGACAAGGGTCATCTATATGCATATCCTCCGATTCCCTTAGTGGTAAAGAATCTCTTGAAGCTTCGTGAGGCAAGGGGACTATGTTCTTCATAGCCCCTTATTGGCCGAGACAGGTCTGGTATCCACTCCTATGGGAGTTGTCCATCCAGAGACCAATCAGTCTGGGGACTTCACCAGATCACATCACTCAAGATTGAAGCAGGTTGTGGCATCCCAACCTCCAGGCCCTGTTGCTCACAGCCTGGATGTTGAGAGGTTAATTCTGCAACCGCTCGATCCCTCAGAGGATGTGTCTCGGATCCTGGTGGCTTCTAGAAAGCCTTCAACTAAAATGCCCTATGGACCGAAGTGGAGGTTTTTTGTGTGGCGTGAGCAGAAGGCCCTAGAACTGTTCTCCTGCCCCCCACAAAAACTGCTTGATTGCATTCTACACCTATCAAAAACTGGCTTAAAAACCAACTCTATTAGAGTTCATCTTAGTGCACTTGGCGCATATCACCAAGGTGTACATGGTACACCCATCTCTGTACAGCCTATAGTTGTATGCTTCATGCGGGACCTATTTCAATTGAAGCCTCCCCTAAGGCCTCCTGCTGTGTCTTGGGACTTCAGAGTGGTTTTAGCTCAGCCGATGAAAGCTCTTTTTGAGCTGCTGTGCACCTGTGACCTGAAGTACGTGACCTGGAAGGTCATATTTTTGATGGTGGTCACCTCAGTGCGCAGTGTTAAGCTCTAGGCCTTAGTGACTTATCCACCTTACACTGTTATTTCATGACAAGGCGGTCCTCTGTACAAACCCTAAGTTTCTTTTTAAGGTGGTGACGGACTTTCTTCTTAAACAGTCCATCATCCTGCCAACATTCATTCCCAGGCTCCATTCGTAACAAGGCAAACGAGCACTGCACAGATTGGACTGCAAGCGAGCATTAACCTTCTATCTGGAGTGGACAGAAGCCCATAGTCAGTCCACCCAACTTTTTATTTCTTTCGATAGGAATAGGTTCGGTGTTGCTGTTGCCAAACAGATGCTATCCAATTGGTTAGCAGATTGCATCTCCTTCTGTTATGCCTAGGCAGGACTGCATCTTGGGGTCATGTCAAGGTCATTATAGCAGAGCTATGGCAGTGTTAGTGGCCCAATTGCGAGCAGTTCCCCTAGAGGAGATCTGCAGAGCTGCGATGTGGAGTTCTCTCCACACGTTCACATCTCAATATTGTCTGGTTAGGGATGGCTGATGTGACAGTAGGTTCGGCCAGTCTGGCCTTTGGAACCTGTTTGAGGTGTAGAACCCAACTCTCACTGCCTAGGGCCTGTTTGGGTTCAGGCTGTCTCTCCCCTCTGTTACCAACAGTACTGTTGTTGTGCCCGTTAGCACCTGGTTGGGTGTCTGTTGGACTTCTTTTGTGTTGGACAGCAGTCTGTAGCTAGGGATTCATCCATTTGTGAGGACTACCATCCTGCTTGTCTTTGGAGGAAGCAGAGTTGCTTATCTGTAACAGGTGTTCTCAAAACACGCCCACCAGCCCACAGAGTTTGGCTTCTCCTATTTTTTGTTTTAATTATAATTCTATATTACAAGACTGGAGAGAGACCCCGCATGGACACCTGGACATGCTTAGTGTGCCTAGGCAAAGTTCTAGAAACTTTGCCATAAGTTTTCCGGATCGGGACTCCATCTGATGTCACCCATGTGTGAGGGCTAACATCCTGCTGTCCTCTGAGAACACCTGTTACAAGTGAGCAACTCTGCTTTTCTAGTGGTATAGCTCTGAGTCTTCCTTTGCAGCAGCATAGGATTTTTTCTCCTTCCATTTATAAATCTTTCCTATTCATCTCTACTGTGGCGACTGCAATGACAGTCCTTAGAGTTGGAGACCATAGAGTGCAGCTCATTTCTGAACCTAATAAACATGTATACTAATCCTGACCAGCTAGTGTTGTGTGGGGACTTGGACTTCCTCTCTTTCAACTCAGTGCTGTTAATGCTGCCACTACATCATCCCTAGCCACTATTGGTCAATGAACAGGAGCTGGATTTGGAACGGAACTGAGTTTGTCATGCATTACTACCTAGCTGTAGGGCTAGCTCTATAAGGGAAAATTTTAAATTTGTTTGTAGAACCTATTGCTAAATGAAGTGTTATCAAGTTTAGTATTTTCCAAGGACAAGTAACTTGCCAGTGGTGTTATGTTGAAATGGGAATCTTTGGGTTTTTTGAGATTTCTTATTTTGTACTGAGACCTTTATAGTTTCTCTAGTAAGACCACCTTTCCCTAGCAATTTTTGAAGTGACAGGTGGCAACATAATTCCTACTGCGGACTACATTTTTTGGCAGAGGTCTAAACAGGTTAACCTGTCATATACCTCAAAATGAGGCATAGAGTGCATACTTCCCCCAGTCTTCACAAAGTGGTGTAATGTTGCAACATTCTCTACTGCTGTTGGTCAGCAGTGCCTTAGGCTTTCTTTGACTGTACAGTACCAGCTCCAGAGTGATCTAGCCCAAAATGCTCTAGAAATCTCATTCTTGGTTGGGAGGTGCAGAGGAAACAAATCTGTGCCAAGGCCTTGTGCCAGCTTTATACATCCTTGTGAGGTCAGCCTCTCCTGAACCTCCCCAGGCAGTGACCAATTACACTGAAACTTGTCTAGTTAGCATTAATTAAATGAATCCTTGTTATTTTACATGGTGCTGTTTGCAAATTACATCTCTCTTTTTGTTCACATTCTTGCTATTTGTTAAACGCTTTAGTTTGTTAGCTCTGTCTTGGATTGACTGATAATTCCAGCAGTTTTTGTATGTGGTCAGTCTAGGAATTATGTGAGACTTGTGGGTTGTGTGAGGTCTTGAGGTCCCTTTATCCACCGAGGATAGTTTGTCCAAAGGCAAGCAGGAAGCTAGTTGGTGGATAGGAGATTGCCAGTGTAGGGGCACGTGAACACGTGCAGGTGTTCCTGAGCAGTGCTTTTCAGGACCCTCCAAGCGTCTGTAGGTTTAACCCTGTGGGGGTATTAGGAGAAGTGCTAAAGTGCTACAAAACAGCTATGCAGATAGATTAGTAATGCTTATTGAAATATTTTATGTTTACAGGCAAGAAGAAGCTTGCAACACAAACAATGAACTAGAAACTCATGAGAAGAGACTCCAAAAGAGAAAGGAAGATCAAGGTGCTTACCAAGACAGAGGCAGCTATGATCAGTCAACTTGGCATCGCCATGGCCCGCCACAAAGAAATTGGAAATGGGAACATGGGGGCTTTATTAATTATAGACAAAGTAATTTTCCACATTCTGCTCATATGTCCATTCCAAGTGGACATCTTAATGGCCCTAAAGGTCAAACTGGATGGCACTTGAATGGACCTGGGAGCCCAGCAAATCAACCCAAGCCCCATAGTGGTGTTGGAAATATATGGCATTCAAATAGAGGAGGGTCATCCAGTTGGCATCATGGTGGCACAGGAAGAGTTTCCAACTGGCATCTTGAAGGGACTGGGATTTTCCCTATATGGCATTCAAACAGGTTTGGTAAAAATTGGAATTTGAATTCTAATCCACGTGGTGGAAATGGATGGAACAATGGATTTCCACCCGGAAGAAACAGAACATTAAATCCTCCTATCACAGAAGACCTGGCTTTATGGTGGAAAAATAAAAATGGAAAGCCCAACAACTTGAAGGGGTATACATGGGAATGGCAGGATAATGGCAGTACCAATATTGTACCACCGTACAGAGTTCCAGCTGTGGACCAGAGTGAAAAAATTCCTTGTAGAATAGATTTTACTAATGATTTATTTCCATCTGAATGTGCTCTTGATTTCAATGTTCCTCAGAAACTAAAAGACAGAATGTCCAAGTGCAGTGGGAAGAGTTCAAGCCCTTCCCGGGAGAAATATCGCTGGGCTCCTTATCCCTTTCAGAAAACCACCGAATCCCAGTCAGCAGCTAAAGAAGCTGATCTACAAGATTCTGAGAGCGAGCAATCTTCTGTAGATCTTCAATCTCCACTGAGAGTTGGTGATCAAAAACTAGATAACACAACAGTTCTCCCTAAGCAGAAGATGAGAGATTACCTTTCTGAATCTATTGATTCAAAAGCAATTACAGATTTCACTAACTTTAATAAAGTGGTATCTGACTGCCCAGTCGGAGGAAAGCCTGACCAAGATAAAAGCAAAATTAGCAGGATGTCATCATTGACAATGCATGATGTTGTATCGAATATGAAATCCTCTGCTCCAGATCAAGACCCAAAAAATCTTTTCAAGAACGTTAAACTCGTTTCTCCATCACTTGGAAATGGTCAGAACAACCTGAGAGCATTAGATTTAGATACTAATCGTTCCAGGTCTTATGACTCCAAGCTTCATAGTGCCAGTTCTCAAAGTGAAAGTACATTTGAGACTACTCAGAAAGAGCCTGTGGAAACTCTCACTGAAGTGCTCAAGAAAGCCAAAGAGATGCTGCAGTACAGCCAGCACTTGCACAGTCAACATCTAAGCTCTCACACAAGTAACAGAAAACTGTTGCAGAAGAGTTGCAGCATTGATGAGCCACTGACAAATTCTGCAAAGGCGTATGAGCAGAAAACAAATGCTTTTGAGGATGTGAGTGATGGTGAATGTGCAAGTAGTGAAAATAATGGAGCAACTGCTGAAAATTCAGGCCTTTGTAATAATGATTATTCATCCAGTACGAGCCCACATTCCAAACACAGCACAAAAAATGAGGAGGAAATCATTACAGGAGCATCCGATCATTTCCCCAATAATTCAGACATTGCTTCTTCTCCCCCCCAAAACTCCACATCAATCCTGACAAGTGCTCAGTACAATCCTGAAGCAAACATTAAGGCTTCTCAGCAAGGAGGCCATGAAGATTCTGTGAAACCTGAAGCTAATCTTGAAACAGTGGGCTTTGAAAACAGTGGTTTTGACCTTGATCTTCAAAAAGAAGGTGGCCAGTCATCTGGTTCTCTTCTGCCTGAATTATCTAAATTTGGTCTTCCAGCTTCTCTCCAGAGAGACCTGACCAGACACATTGGTTCAAAGAGCAAAGTTGGAGCCCATCTGCCTGAGCCCAATCTCAACAATGCACGCCGCATTAGGAATGTCAACTGCTATCGAAAAAGTGAGATGGACAAAGAGTCTGGCCTGAAACCAACCCTGAGGCAGATTCTGAATGCATCACGGAGAAATGTAAATTGGGATCAGGTTATTCAGCAGGTAACCAAGAAAAAGCAGGAACTTGAAAAGGGTTTACCAAGGTTTGTACTTCCTTTTTATCCTTTTCTGTCATTTGGGGTTAACCCAGTTTATCTTTATCAACTTGGTCAAGGGTATGTGTCATCACAGTGCTTCCCTGTGATAGTGACTGAGAAATAAATTGGAAAGTAAGAAGTTGTTTGATTGTAAATTCTTGCATCACCCAGTTATTACCAAACAGGCATAATTTGTAATATCAAATCACAAAAATTAATTTGGGAATGATCATTAGGAAATTAAGTTCCTGATCATTCTGGGAACATCATTACATTTTACTGTGGTTTTCCCAAATTGAATTTTTTGTAATTTGAAATTGCAAACATGAAAAATGCCCTCTTTCTGAATACAGTAATATTGTGGATAATGGATAAGATTTACAATTGGGATTTCAAATCAGTATTTATTTTGGCCATTTCTAGTCGCTGAATGATTATTTGGGAAAGAAGGTGGCTTCAGTGAGTCTACTGTGGTGATGGTTTAACATTGCTAAACTACTCAGCACAGCATGGATTTACCTGCATGCTGTTATCTTCTGCCAGAGGTAGACAAGTGAATGAACTATATAAGCAGTCCTGAGTTCAGGTCTTATTTATGTAGCCTTTTCATTATTTTACATATTATTTGTGTATTCATGATTTGTTAGCAAAGTGCAGACAGTTCACTTAAGGGGGTCCTAGGCTAAAGCTGACAATTCCAGTGTACCAAAACTTCTGTTGAGGTTAGTACTGTAACTTCTTATTGCATTCACATGAAACCATATAGGGCTAGTTGCACTTAAGGCTTTCTCCCATTTTATAATTGTGGAAAAAATCCTAAATTATATATAGTGTTCAGTGGCAATGTCCAGCCGTGGTTTATATTAAGAGGTGCTGACAGCGCCTAAACAATGCCCATGAACTTCACTTTGCAAACTGTATTATTTCTTTGAGATGACTAATTATTGTTTTTTTTTATTTTGAGAGAGGGTGTAGAGAGGTACCTTTACTTTTTGGAGGTTGCTAGCATTACCTCCCTTGGTATCTAAGCTGCTTGTCCAATTTTAAACTAACACTATCACTGTTTGTTTAGTGATCTTCCATCAGTTTCTGTGCACATCTTTTCATCCTGCTTGTGTTTTTCTCCCAAAGGTTTGGCATTGAAATGATTGCACCAGTTCAGAATGATCAAGAAGAACTGTATTTGAATGGGCAACCAGACCTGTCAAGTCTCGAAGGATTCCACTGGGAAGGGATCTCTGTGCTGCCACCAGGGCCTGTTCGTAAGCGCAGTCTCTCTGAGAGCAGCGTGGTGGTGGACAGGTCTGCCTCTGTTTATGGCTTATTTAGTGAGCAAACCACAGGGCAGGAAAGAGAGCGAAGACAAATTACTCCTACTGGTCAACCATTTGGAGTACCACTCAAAACAAATGGCAATTCTGAGGTTTCTGGCCTTGAACAAGAAGAGAAAGTGGAAGGATCGGCATGTGTAACCAATCGGTGGCTATACAGCACTCATTCTTCCACTGATGCATTAACTATTACTGCCACAAAACAAGAGAAAGATTTGCAAAAATGTAAACATCCTGATAAAGAGAGCATACTTGAGGACCAAAGGGAAAAACATGGTTTGGATCAGAGTGGAACAGCACCTTTTACCTCTTCCATTCTAGGAGATGCAGCTACAGACAGCAGCTGTACCTCTGGAGCAGAGCAAAATGATATCCAGGGCATTGGGAAGAAAAGAAGGGCAACAGTGGTAAGTGGTGGAAGGAAATGGTCCTGTAGTGTGTGAATGATCTTTTCAGGTCAGTGTCTGAAGTGCAGTGATGAATTCTGCTCCCTTGGGTGCCAGACAGAACTGTGCTAAGTAATAATATTTCTTCTTAATTGAGTTTCCAGAATTCCAAAGAAAATGACCCCTAGAGAAAGCTTCTTCACAGTGACAGCTTGCAATGTCTGGGGTTTTAGGTTGTATGACCTTTCTGTTTTTGCTGAGATTATTTGATTTATGTTGTGAGGACAAGCTAAGCTCTTATTTGTAAAACTTATGCAAGAAATTGCTAAATTGTGATGCTGCTACTTGCAAATTGGTTTTGTATTGGACAGTGTTTGTTGGTTTACAGACATCTGTCAGAGCTAGATAGTTTAGGAGAATCTTGCAGCAGAATAACTGGTTGAATTTGAATTTAGCATGGTGTCACCATCCGTGCTTGGGTATTCAAGGATCCTGCAGTCTGAGGGCTGTGCCATATATATGGAACATAGAGCTAGGGTTTCAGTTAAACCTCAAGTGTTACTTCCAAAAAAAGATAAGGAAAACATCTACAAGATTTCCTAGCATGTAGCCAGATGGACTCAGGACCAATGGGTATTGTGCTCTCCTGATAGCAGATGGGAGGCTGAGTCAGATTTCAAAGCTGATGTCCCCTACATATACCCATGCAGCAAGCTTAGCTCTTCAGTATTTCTCCTTCTCCATAGCAGAAGCGGATACTATCCAAAAGAGAATAGTGTAACATTTACAACAAAGAAGAAAGAAAATTTACCTATTAAGAAGAGAGCCCCGCTTCCCCTGCGGTGAATCCTAATGGTCCCTCCCACAGTCGAGACTTTCCTGAGATGATTCTCGATATCCCTCAGAGGTGAGCCTTGGTCCAGCAGCCGATTCCCGGCATGGACTTAGCCCCCAGGGTGGCTGAAAGGCAGTGGGTGCAGATTCGAGTGCGGCGGTGAAGGTATTCCCCTTTCCCCCCGCAGCTGGAGACTGCCTGAAACGCAACAGGTAAGCGCCGAGACCAGTTAAGGTAGAAACCTTTACTTTTAAGTCTCCGGTCTCCAAGGCTTGAATAGCCATACCAGTCTTCCTCCCGACGAGGTTTAAAATCGGGTTGAGCAGCCCTCATTTGGCTAGCCCTGATTCGGTGCGAGGGTCCACACATGTGGAGACTCTTTGGGGGAGTTGCCATCTTGCCATTGGGGTCGTCTGCACCATTTTCCTCCCTCAACTGACAGTACGCGCGGGGCAGGCCGGAGGGTCGAGGCGCCTAA
Organism: Rhinatrema bivittatum; assembly: GCF_901001135.1. Lineage (NCBI taxonomy): Eukaryota > Metazoa > Chordata > Amphibia > Gymnophiona > Rhinatrematidae > Rhinatrema > Rhinatrema bivittatum. The sequence continues at coordinate 106,590,031 of NC_042618.1, forward strand.
CTTGAGCGCATCCGTAAAGGCACATGCTTAGCTGCGCGCACATCTGAGCCACGTGCACAGCTGCGAGCATGACTGGGCCGCGTGCACAAAGTCCGTAGCCTGTGCACACAACTTGTGCGCACGTTGTGCGCATAACTTCTGCGCATCCAGCACGCACAACTAAGTGCATCTGTGTGCATGCCTCCACGCACGGACGAGTTTGAAGCTCTACACGCGCACAAACGATGGCACCATCATCCAAGAAGGCCAAGAGACACTTCCTTTGCCCAGCCTGCCACTTAAGAGCCGCGCAGCCTGAATTGGAATCTCTCCTATGATAACATTGTGAACAGGCTCAGGGGGAACCAAAACAAGACCCCCTACAGCCAGGAGAGGGATCCGGAACCACGATGATGGCACCCTGGACCTAGTATTCCCAATTCGGCACCCCCACAGGAAAGTACTTCCGGGGCTTCCACTACAACCCCTCCTGGGATCAACAAGGACCCAGGAACCTTCTCCTGGGTGGAATTTTTTTTAAAGGGCTGCAAACCTTTGTCCAGGCACAAGCCCTTCCTGGCACCTCCCGAGTTCCTCGAGACATGCTTCTCCTAACCAAGAGCCTTCCTGATGGGGATCCAGACACCTCAGAAGATGAAACTGACTCCCTGGAAGAAGGAGAAATTACCCCAGGGATGGAGCCATACCGAACCATGCTCCGATTCTTCCACAAGGACGAATTACCAGCCCTCATGTCCTAGACTCTGAAGACACTGGATCTCCCAGGCACGGCTCCTATAACGGAACCAAAGAGGAACCCCATTAGGTTGGAGCCCATCAAGGAACTGATTGACCTGGAATGGAATGCTCCAGAGGCCAGCTTCAAAGGGGAATGGGCCCTAGAAGCCCTATACCTGCAAGAACCCACAGTTAAGGAACTCCTATGCTACCCTAAAGTGGACGCTATGGTCTGCGCACTACAATCCCTGTGGAGGGAGGAGCGGCACTGAAGGACACCCAGGACAGAATGCTGGAATCCATCCTTAAGCAGTCCTTTGACGTATCAACAATGACGCTACAGATTGCTTCCTGCTGCACATTGGTGGCACATTCCTGTTTACTCCTCTCCAGAGATGCAACCACGCCCAGAGAAATGATGAAGCCTGCGGTCTCCTTCATCACCAATGCTACCTCTGACCTCGTGCACACCTCAGCCAGGGGTGTCACCGTGGCAGTGGTGGCCAGAAGACAACTATGGCTCCGGAATTGGTCAGCTGACGCGACATCCAAAGCAATCCTCACGAGAATGCCTTTTAAAGGATCTCTCTTGTTCGGAAGCAAATTGGAGAAGTTAACCAACAAATGGGGCGAATCCCCAGTACCTCGACTACCGGAAGACAGGAACAAAAGAACATTTCAGCGCTCCTCCCCCAGAAGATCTAAGGGCAGAGGATCGCAGCGCTTTAGACCTTACAAGAACACACAGTCACAAGCACTTCGTCCCTCAGGAAGGTCTCATTCCTTTCAGAACAGACACATTAAGAGGGGAGCAGGCTCAGGGGCAGGCTCCGGCCGTATCCCACAATGAGACGATGCAGACCCATCTTCAGGAAGAAGTCATAGGGGGCAGACTTGCCCTATTCTACCAAAGATGGGTTGAGATAACATCAGACAAATGGGTCCTAACTATCATTCGAGAAGGGTACTCTCTGGAATTCCAAAGCACCACACCAGTCAAATTTATGAGATCTTAGAAAATGCCATACTGGGTCAGACCAAGGTCCATCAAGCCCAGCATCCTGTTTCCAACAGTGGCCAATCCAGGCCATAAGAACCTGGCAAGTACCCAAAAACTAAGTCTATTCCATGTTACCAGATCACTGTGCCAATCCCACTCCAAGAGGCTGGCAGTGGAATCCATACTAGCAAGACTACTCAGCCTGAAGGCAATAGCCCCGGTGCCCACGCCCCAACAAAATACTGGCCACCATCTATTTTATTGTCCCTAAGAAAGAAGGAGCATTCCGGCCCATCCTGGACCTCAAGGCCATCAGCCGTTACCTGAGGGTACCACACTTCTGCATGGAAACCCTACGCTCCATTATAATGGCGGTACAACCGGGAGAATTCCTAACCTCACTGGACCTATCCGAAGCCTATCTTCACATCCCAGTCCATCAGGACCACCAGCAATTCTTGCGCTTTGCGATACTGTATCATCATTACCAGTTCCGGGTGCTACCCTTCGGCCTAGCTACCGCTCCCAGAACCTTCATCAAAATTATGGTCGTAGTGGCGGCAACACTGAGGAAAGGAGGAGTCCTGTTACATCCTTACTTGGACAATTGGCTGATCACGGCAAAGTCTCCGGAGGAGAGTCAACAGGTGATCACCAGAGTCAAGAAGCTACTGCAGGAGCTCGGGTGGGTCATGAACACAGCCAAAAGCTGCCTACAGCCCTCCCAGTCACTAGATTACCTGGGAGTCAGGTTTGACACCAAACTGAACAAGGTCTTCCCCCCCCCCCCCCTTCCAAGGAGAAGAAAACTGATGGTTCAATTACGAAAACTATTGACCAATGCTTGTCCCAAGGTATGGGACTACCTTCAAGCCCACGGCCTCATGACGTCAACTCTGGAAGTCATTCCGTGGGCAAGGGCCCATATGCGGCCCTACAGTGTTCCCTTCTGTCACGTTGGAACCCAATGTCCCAGAACTACTCAATTCACCTCCAGCTACCAGCACAGGTTCGGGACCAGCTCCAATGGTGGCTATAGGAAGACCACCTAAGCAGAGGAGTAAATATATCCCCACCAAACTGGATCTTGCTCACAATGGATGCAAGCCTGCAAGGGTGGGGAGCCCACTGTCAGGAGCTAATGGCCCAGGGACAATGGAACAAGGAAGAGGCAGGATGGAACATAAACCTCCTGGAAGCTCGAGCGGTCAGACTAGCCTGCCTACGATTCAGCCACAGACTCCGGGGTGAGTCAGTCATGTCAGACAACGCGACAACCGTGGCCTACATCAACCACCAGGGAGGAACCAAGAGCCAGCAGGTGTCTTTGGAAATAGACCCCTCATGGCGTGGGCGGAAATAAACCTGCAAGGGATTTCGGCCTCCCACATTGAGGGAAAAGACAACGTATCAGTGGACTACCTCAGCTTGGAGAGCCTAGATCCAGAGGAATGGTCGGTGATGGACATGGCCTTCCAGCTGATAGTAAATCACTGGGGTCTCCCATTCATGGATCTACTGGCAACTCTCCTCTCAATGCCCAAGTCCCCAGGTTCTTCAGTCGCAGAGGAGAATCACAAACCCAGGGAATTGACGCTCTCGTTCAGAACTGGCCAGAGGAAGACCTCCTTTACGCCTTCCCACCCTGGCCACTACTGGGCAAGATCATCCAGAAGATAGAGCACCACAGGGGACTAGTTCTACTAGTCACCCCGGACTGGCCAAGGCGGCCATGATATGCGCCCAAAAAACAGCAGGGTAGGCGATCCAGTGAAACCGTAGGCAAACAACAAGCAAAGGATGCCAAAGAGCGTCTTTTTCAAACTTTAATCAAGGAGACGTGAAAGCTCAAATAAAATTGCGTCTACCTCCACACAGGAACCTTCTTCAGCAGGGACCGATCTTCCACGAAGATTCGGCTCGATTCTTTCTTACGGTATGGCCCTTGAGAGGACTAGCCTGAAGAAGCATGGCTACTCGAAGGCAGTGATTGACACTCTGCTCCGGGCACACAGGTTCTCCACATCTGTCTTACATACGAATCTGGAGAGTATTCAAAGCCTGGTGTGAAGACTGCATTCTCCTCCTGCGGACAGCCAAGATTCCCACGATCCTGGAATTCCTGCAGGACGGCATGAAGGAAGGGGTTGTCTCTCAACTCCCTCAAGGTTCAAGTCACAGCACTGGCCTGCTTCAGATCCTAGGTGGACGGTACCAGACTATCAACTCATCCAGATGTCTCGATTCCTGAAAGGAGTCTAAACAACTCCGACCACCCCTAAAGTGGCCAGTTCCTCTATGGAACGTCAACCTAGTACTAGACTTCCTGGCAGGGGAGTCCTTCAGACCAACACCGGTCTGTCACTACATCTCCTGATCTTAAAGACAGCATTTTTGGTTGCAATATGTTCAGCTCAGCGCATCTCCGAACTTCAAGCACTATCCTGCCAGGAACCGTTCCTAAGGTTCACCTTAGGCACCCCGGGCACCATCCTTCCTACCGAAAGTGGTTTCCCAGTTCCGCATGAACCATATCCTTACCATCTCCAGATGAGCACAAGGACTCGGAAGACTTATGCCTCCTTTGACACCTGAATGTCGGCAGAATCCTAGTCCGATACCTGAAAAGATTGGAACCTTTACGCAAAACAGATCACCTGTTCGTTCTTCACAGTGGGAAGAAATAAGGGGAAGCTCATTCCACAAGGGCCAGGCAGTCTCCTGGGCTGAAACCAAGCTGCTGTCACCAGCCGAGATCCTTCGGGCAGCGACATGGTCCTCCCTACATACCTTCTCCAGGTTCTACCGCCTGGATGTTCAGGTCAGGGAGGATACAGCTTTCGCAAAGGCAGTACTAAGTGGGCCACAGGCAGCCTCCCACCCTGTAGGGGAGTAGCTTTTGTACATCCCATTGGTCCTGAGTCCATCTGGCTACACGCTAGGAAATGGAGAAATTACTTACCTGATAATTTTGTTTTCGTGTAGACAGATGGACTCAGATCCCGCCCATGGCTGCTCCGGAAATTAAGAGCTTTGAATAACAAATCTCGAGACTAAGGAAGTACGGGTAAGCCACGGCCTACTACTAGTTCGACACCCTCAGTTATCTGGTGTTGGCGTTTACTGTTTGAGTGCACTGGCAGTCTCCAGTTTTAAATAAATAAAAATAAAATCAGTTGAACCAGTTCAAGTTTAATCAAATATTAAGCAACATATATCCACACTAGCTTTTTGAAGAGAATACTGAAGATCTAAGCTTGCTGCACGGGTATATGTAGGGTGATGTCAGCTTTGAAATCTGACTCTGTCTCCCATCTGCTATCAGGAGAGCACAATACCCATTGTTCCTGAGTCCATCTGTCTACACTAAGGAAAACGAAATTATCAGGTAAGTAATTTCTCCAATCTGTGTGTCGAAGTATTGTTCTTGAATTTTGGATTTGGATTTTTAGATATGATTATTCATCTTTTCCAAATCTGAGCTCAAGATGAGTCACAGTTAAAGTACTGTAATTATATCCCTGCCCAGAAGGACTTAGTCTTAACTTGAGTTTGAGGCAATAGAGAATGAAGTGACTTGCCTAAAGTCACAAGGAACATTATTGGGAGAAACAGAATTCAAGCCCTAGCTTCTCTGTTTCTCAGCCTGCTGTTCTAACCACTAAGCTGTTGGTTTGGCTTAAAAAGTTAAGAGACTACCTCCAAATTTAAGTGAATGAAATTCGTGGATGTTCCAAAAGTTAAAATAGAACTGAAGCTGAGAGAGGTTCGTGTCTTGCCTGGGGTCCTGTCACTACCAATCCTGCTGAGAGAAAAGAT